>NC_068400.1:24092333-24443833 GCF_023724105.1 Carassius gibelio
GCAAAACTGTGAAATGGAAATATAACTGACTCTAGTTGAAACAAATAGCTGAAATAGAAACCTTGTAGCCTATTTATGATTATGAAAAAATCTGAAATTGAAGAATACCAAAATTATTCAATATTGACTGATCTAACTGAAAACAAATTGGTATTAGGTGAAATATCTTAGGCATGTTTTCTTAAAATACGCTTTGGGTGTCCTGAGATCGAGTCGGCTTGCGGACCTTTCTCCTCTCTCTACCACTTTGCTTCCTGTCTAAAAAACTGTCTTGTCCTAATAAAGACAAAAAAAAAAAAAAAAAAAAAAAGGCTAGATCTCTAAAGCACCACTTGGAACCTTTTATTGCCATATCTGGTTGAAACATAAAATTGCAAATTCTTGAGGAATAGCATTTTATATAGATGCATGGAAACACCAAAGCAGATATGAAACTATATTTACAATTTGAGGTTCTACCATCGGATGTGCTGTGTCGAAACACAACTGACGGTAGAACTTCAAATCCTAAATACATCCCCCTTCTTGACTGCAGACTTCTTGTAGTTTTAATTTTCTGTAGTTTGTTTGACAATTGGTTGTTCGTCAGTGGTTAAGAAGGATTTGTTGTTTGCCAATGTAAATGCTGGCTGAAGATTTCCGTTACAAACTAAGCACCCACTCACTCAATAACCAGACCTTTACGGATATGATTTAGCAAGCAAGAGGTAAGACGACAATATTTTAATGTACTCGTTCGGTAATTAAATATTGTATTCATTTTTAAACAAACAAAAAAAAAAACTTTCAATGTGGCGCATTAGAGGCCTTAGCTTAGGCCTATATTAAAACTAAATAGAAGAAGTATTTCAACACCTTCTTACTTATCAAACATGCATTCCTGTATGTTCAAAAAGAATGTGCTAATCTAAACCTGATTACTCTGCTAGGACGTTTGAACTTGAGTGACAGACTTCACTAAAAATCATCTTGAGATCAGTTGGTTAAAAGAAATTACAAAAACTTTAGAAAATATCTAAATAATAATACCCAAAACAATAAAAAGGTAAGTATAATTTCCGTTACCGATTTTTTTTAGAACATTTCGGCCTTAAATAGGATGTAATTCCTGATCACATATTTTCACACATATTGTAAAGAGCATAATTTCTCATTTTTGGCTGAGCAAAATGATTCATAATAATAGTTTAACATATATATATATATTGTTGTCCATATAAAAGTGCTTTTGAGACTTACTCTGAAATAAACTATATAATGCTACATAAATAAACTTGCCTTGCCTAAGTATCCAAAGAAAACAATACTAGGCTACATAAAGGATTGGTTTATCCACACTTAGGCCTAGGTCTAATACTCCAGGGTCTGTGTTCACATCTTTTATAGGTATATTTTCAAGTTCCACCATGTATGTCATGCATCGGAAGCGTAGCTGCCGTGATTTTGTCGTGACGTTCAAATTTCAAAGTTATTTCGTCCAAAGTATCAACCTTTGAAACCAGAGAGAAAACGTCAACGAGCAAATAGGCAGCAGTGTGTTCGTCCGCCAGCGGGTGGCGCTGTTGCACAGGTCAGAGCCGCAGCAGTGGATGTTGACTCCCGGCAGCTCCTGCGTGTGGCAGTGTCGTGCTGTCGCGCAGCCACTAGTCAGCATGACTCCCAATGCAACTGCATAACACAAACAAAACAGTTTTAGAGAAACCACATGCTGGGTTACATACAATCAATTTCAGAATGATTTCAGGTGAAGTCATGATTTTAATGCATGTCACAACAGAACTGTTTAGGTAGTTGTTCTAAAACCTGGAGGAGAACCAGCATTTCTGAGCCATGGGTACATGGGTTAAGAATTTCCTGTGGGTTTTTAGAATGGCAGTTTTGGATTTATGAGTAGAATTTAATGTCTGTGGTTAACTTTGCATGAAGAGACTTATGTTTTCTTCTACAACAAATTACCAACAGTCAAACATGAATTATTAACTAAGCACAAATGCTATTTTGGGGATTTCCGTTTTTCATTTTCCTACCTAATTTTGAATGCCTGCCTATACTAATACTACAGTGTAAGCTCAGAAAGTTTGGTATAATTTCAAAGGAAACCCTTTGAAATTACATAAAACACTGTTGAAATTGATAAAAATGACAATATATGCTGTCTGTGTTATAATAAATAGGGAAAAAAACAAGGCGCTTTTTTATTTTATTTGTGTAAACTGAAGTTTGAAATGTTATAACTCAGGCATTGAAGGGGCTGGCAACTTCAGACAAATGTCTTGTGATTCTTCCAACTGTCAGCTATTAGAGGAAAACAGAAATTTCTTTCTATCCTAATCTATGCAAAAGTTATTCTATTCCAACTGAAGGAAGGAATAATAGCATTTTTGTATAAAATTTTTGTCTAAATAAGTATGAAGTCATCTTTTGCACACTTGCAGTATGGAATAATGTGATCTCTGTATATTATTTGACAGAAAACACTCAGAAGTTACATAAAAATCTGCTGTTTGTGACAAATAGTATTATTTATGTTGTTTCACATATGATGAACCATCTCAATACATTGTGCTTTTTTTGTGTGTGGGTTTTCTGAACAGTCTTTGAAAGAAAATAATTCATATTTCACAATAGCAGCATGCATAAAATTATAAAAAATATCTGGTCTATCACAATCTAAAATAGAATCCACAATCTCCAGATTCATATCGTTTCATTTATGTCTATTCTGCATCGTGTAGAGATTGAGAGACCTCGCCGTCTCTTTCATATTTCATATTTTGATTTTTTATCAGCGTGTATTTTGGTTTCGGTTTCTATATAACGTAAACAAGCTCCCCGAAGCTTTTGCGCGAACTTCGGAGCGTCAGCAAACTAATTTATGTTTATTCCCCCAGTACTGTACGGATTACTGTACATTCACTGAGATGCGGTCGAACACTGCACAGTTATGAAAATAAACATATTAGCTTATTGCTAGCGAAGCTTCCAAGCCTCAGAATAAAGAATCAAATGTATGAAAGCGAGTAGCACGCGTATAGGCTTACCAGATGCGCGTCCTGACCTCTCCACGGCGAAGGTGGCCACCCAGAACTTGTTTTATGAATATTATGCATTATAAATCCGTAGCGTCGGCCATTAGTAGTTTTTTCCTCGCGTGTCCTTTGTTTAGAAGCAGCCAAAGACTCAGTTTCCCAGAGACCATTGCGTCTCCACAAGCGGAAAAGAGTGGGCAGTCGCTGTCCAGTTCCAGCACCCCCGCGGTGCTGAATTCACACCTTCGATTGGAGGAACGACTTGTGAATGACAGCCATCAGGACAAATAGCGCTTCACAAAAGAGGTCAGACGTCTATACCAGAAGAAAGGCTTTTAGACCCATCAATATGAGTAAGAGATCTTGTCAATCATACAGCTCTTGGAGTGTTGTGATATGTAATACGTGTGTACGTATGTACGTGTGTGTACGTGAGTACGTGAGCCGGAAATGTATGTTGTACTGAACATGTGAATCCTTAGTAAAGAAGTTCTGATCCATCTCTGATTCTGTAGAGTAATACTTCATGGTGGCAGCGGTAAAACAACCATAGTATCATCCACGTGAGTGTTCGTGACCAGTGAAGCGAGGAAATTATGCCGCGAGCCCAATCTGTTTAACGCTAGATGGCTGTGTAAAGTTACCGCGGGAGTACATTCCGTGACGCGCTCTCTTATACACGTGTGGGATCGTAAAAGAGCATTGTCTGCGTGATAATTGCTTATCAGTCCGAGGATACAACAAAATACAGAAAACGACAACTACTTTTAACGTGAGTACAAGATACATGTGCAAAAATGGCGGCACATCTACCAATGATGAACTGGTCTGACCCCGATCTGAGTGAAGCAATGTCTTTATTTAAACAAAAAATGAATCTGTACCTCGAAGATGAAGAAATAACAGATGCTGAAAAACAAGCTAGGAAAATATGTAGAGGAATTGGAGATGAAGGATTAAAACGACTAAATGCAAGTGGGCTTAGTGATGCAAATAAGAGAGAGCCTGACACCTTGTGGAATTTCTTTGAAGGACAACTAAAGTTAAATGTGAACTTCAGAATCCACAGGCTACATCTTATGCAGTATAGACAAAAGCCAAATGAGAGCATTGATGACTTTGTGACTAGAGCCAGAACTTTAGCACTGAAATGCCAATTCAATGACGATGAGCTCAATGAACGTTTAGTTGAACTTATCATTGCCAGTACTCCTTTTGATGCTTTAAGAAATGACCTATACAGCAAACCTAAAGGTCATCCAATTGCTGAAGTTCTTGCAGAAGGGCGAAAGTACGAAGCCTTAGCAGCTGGTAATGAACAGATACAACAACTTGGTATGTCACAGACTGAAAATGTCCATGCTGTAACAAGAGGACGAACATGTCAAAACTGCAACACAAACCACAAGCCAAGGCAATGCCCTGCATACAATGATATATGCTCTATGTGTGGTAACAGAGGCCACTGGGCAAAGTGCTGTAAAAAGAGCAGACGACAGAGAGAGTTATCCAGCCAGCACAGAAGAAGCAAGTCACGAACTCGCAATAGATACCAAAGCCACGCTCGCCCATGGAAAGAGCACAAACGCAAAGACGAGTCCAGCATTAGCACTGTAGAAAGCACTAAAGATGATGAGTATACATACCAACAACACTTCTACTCCATCACCATCAGTTCTAAATGCATGCATAGCATCCATGTGAAACCACCTAGAGATGAGGCATACACAAACCTAAATATTAAACCACCTTTCTTGCAAGGACATGGGTACACACTTCGTCTGAAAATAGATACAGGGGCATCTGGAAACACACTTCCATTGCGTACATTCAAGCAGATGTATGGTGCATCTCCACAAAGCATGGAACATTTAAAATCAGCCTCCAACGTAAAACTAACGTCATACACTGGCGATGTGATTCCCTGCTTTGGAACCATCAACATGCCATGCCAACACAAAAAGTCCAGATGGATAGATGTAAAGTTTTATGTCGTTGATGTACCTGGACCAGCCGTGGTTGGACTACCCACAAGTGAACTCCTCAACCTTGTGACGGTAAATGTTGATGCAATGTCTGAAAGAGAAAATAAGGGACATGAAGAACGACAAACAAAAGTGAGTACCTATCAACACATAAAAGGCATCAAAGAACTAAAAGAGCAATACCCAGACCAATTTGACAAAATTGGCAGTTTCAGTGGCACAGCAAAGCTCATCCTAAAGGAAAGTGCCAATCCATTCATCGACCCACCACGCAAATGCAGTATCCACATAAAGGACAAACTTCAAGATGAGTTGAATAGACTTGTCGACCAAGGAGTCCTGCGAAAAGTAGAAGAACACACAGATTGGTGTTCTAGTCTTGCTTTCAGCACTAAAAAAGATGGATCACTTCGAATCTGCTTAGATCCTCAGAAACTAAATGCAAGCCTGAAGAGGTGCCCTCACAAAATTCCAACTGTAGAGGAACTAAACCCAAAATTTGCAAATGCAAAAGTGTTCAGCAAGCTAGACGCAAAAGCCGGTTACTGGTCGATACATCTTGAAGAGGAGTCACAAACTCTAACCACGTTCCGCACTCCTTTTGGCAGATACTGCTGGAGACGCTTACCATTTGGTCTCAGTGTGTCCCAAGACCTTTTCCAAGCCAAAATGGACCAAATTCTTGAAGGTCTTCATGGTGTAATCAGCATAGCAGACGATGTTGCAGTTTGTGGAGTTGACGAGGAGGATCATGACAGAAATCTGACAAGCCTGATGGAAAGAGCTGTAGAAACAGGTCTGGTGTTTAACAGTGACAAGTGCATCATCAAACAGCAGAGCATATCTTTTTTTGGCAACCTGTACACAGACAAAGGCATCAGACCAGATCCAGCCAAAATCCACGACATACAAAAAATGCCAACGCCACAAAACAAAGATGACCTTCATCGATTCATGGGCATGCTAAACTACCTGTCACCCTACATACCAAAGTTTGCTGATAAAGCCCACAATCTGAGAGGATTGTTGAAAAGTGACTCACCGTGGGTGTGGGACACTGATTATCAGAAATGCTTCGATGACCTAAAGGCAACAGTGACTATTGATGCTTGCTTAAAGTACTATAATCCAGCAGCCACCCTAACACTGGAGGTAGATGCGTCACAGAAAGGCATTGGTGTAGCACTTGTGCAAGACAACCGGCCCATTGCTTTCGGTTCGAAGACGTTAACTGAATGTCAATCAAGATACAGCAACATTGAAAGAGAAATGCTTGCTATTGTGTATGGTATGCAGCGATATCACACATACTTGTATGGCAAATCATTCGTCGTAGTAACGGACCACAAACCTCTCGTCACCATATGCACAAAGCCTCTTCATGCTGCTCCTCCAAGGTTACAACGCATGTTGATCAAAACACAGGGATACAACTACAGCATTGTGTATCGTCCTGGATGCCAAATGATTTTAGCTGACACTCTCAGCCGCCTGCCAAACCCTGAAAACAATGAAGACATTGAACTCGATGAACGAATTGATGGGCTGGACACCGAATTTGAAGACCCTGAGCATCATACTGTTGCAATTGTAAACTTCTCACCAAACAAACAGGAGAGTCTTAGAATGGAGACTGCAAAAGACCCCAAGCTCAGTGCGCTTAAAGAAATCATCCATCAGGGATGGCCAGACAGGATTCAAGACTTGCCAAAAGACCTACTCAGCTATTGGCCTTTTCGAGATGAACTTGCCATAGAAGCTGGAGTTGTATTTAAGGGCAGACAAGTGCTTATTCCAGAATCCATGACCAGCGACATACTGACTCAACTCCATGCAGCCCACCAAGGTATCGAAAAAACGCGCAGGTTGGCTAGAGAAAGTGTATATTGGACCAAGATAAACACAGACATTGAAAAAATGTGCAGATCTTGCAGTACCTGTGCAGAACACCAAGATGCACAACCAAAAGAACCTCTCATTCCACACAAAACTCCCACAAAGCCATGGCAATACCTGGCATCAGATCTGTTCGAGATCCACGGCCATCAGTACCTACTTACCGTGGACAGATATTCTAAGTATCCATTAGTTGATGAAATGCCCATACCAGTAAGTAGCCATGCAGTCGCACAAAAAATGCAATGTTATATGTCTTTATTTGGTCGACCAGATGAAATAATGACAGATAACGGACCGCAGTACACGGGACAACCTTTCAGGAAATTCGTAACTGATTGGGGAATAGAACATATCACAAGTTCACCACACTATCCAAAAAGCAATGGATTTATTGAACGACATGTGAGACACATCAAATCAATCATAAAAAAAACAATACAACACAAAGGAGATGTACAAATGGCTCTGATGCAGGTGCGAGCGACACCCATTGACAGTGATTTACCATCCCCTGCAGAATTACTCCTTGGCAGACCAATCACCACACTCCTACCAAGTCATGCAGATCCAGGTAAACTGGAACACAGACAGCACCTGGAAAAAAGGATTACAAGGATGAAAACACACCATGACCAATGTAGTGGTAGGGACTTACCACCATTGTTTCGTGGACAGAGTGTAAGAGTGTTAGACAAGGAGAGGAAAACATGGCACCCAGGAACTGTTGTGGAAAGATGCAAGGAGCCGAGAAGTTACCTGATCCAAACACCAAATGGAAACACAGTCCGACGTACTAGGAGCCAACTACGTGAAATGTATGTAACACACACACAGAAAATACAGAAAAAAGTACAGTTTGCTGAAACACCCCAAAAGGATGAGGTTGAACAAAGCCACAAGAATCCAGTGGAGAACAAAATCACGCAACCTCTTGATACAAAAACAGACAATACAGGTACTGAGACAAGACCAACACGCACAAGGTCTGGACGGGTCATTATCAAGCCAGCCCAATACAAAGACTTTGTGTAAAGATTAAGTAATAGTCAAACAGTAAAAAGAATACCAAATACGGACTAAATGTGTATTTTTCCCGCGTAGTAATTAAACAGATTGTTTGAGTTCATTATAGTTTTAAAGTGCAACATATTGAAAAAAAAAAAAGAGCAATATTTTTGTTTGTATTGGTTATCTGAAGTGTTTACACACTTATGTTAAACAGGGGGGATGTTGTGATATGTAATACGTGTGTACGTATGTACGTGTGTGTACGTGAGTACGTGAGCCGGAAATGTATGTTGTACTGAACATGTGAATCCTTAGTAAAGAAGTTCTGATCCATCTCTGATTCTGTAGAGTAATACTTCATGGAGCGCTTTTGCGCACTTGTACAAAACGCTTTATATCTCAGCAATGGAAGCACGCAGAAACGTAAAAATGGTCTTGTTTGAAAGAAGAGATTCTAATCTAAAAGATTATATCGAGTATATAGGTATGCGTGGCTGTTTGCGGCTGACTGAAGCGGTGCAAAATGTATAAATAATAAGGTGAGAAATTTTACATCGCGATTCTGTTGAAGATCATTCGATCTGTGATTGTCACACAATAAAATGATCTACATCATCAGATTCCTGAGAATGAGAGCTTTCTTGTGATATATGACTTGACTGTTTTGTGAAAAATATTTTAAATACACATTCTTACGAAAACGTATTCGCAATCGTTAGATGGAAATTTATGGGGGGGGAAAATATATTTCTTAGCTTAATTTGACTACTTTATGTATCATAAAACCCCAATTAATGGTATTCTTTGTAAAGAAAACACTCTAAGCTTTCAAATGAACCCATTTTTGGGCAAATGCCATATAAGGAAGGATATGCAAATGAGACACAAACATGTGGCATGCTATTTTCGGACCCGGTACCGGGTCTGCAGAGTTTAAGAGGTTAAAAAAGAAAAAAACTAAAAACTAAACATAATTCACTTGGGCTATACGAACTTCATCTACCAAAAGTGAGTGCACATGCTTGATAAACTTTTTTTTTTCAGCCAATCTTATATAGAGATTTATTAGTAACTTATACAGTATATTTTTAATGTTTAACACATGACACTTGTGTAATTTATGTTTTAGAACAAAACATACAAATAATGATAATCACAGACAGTAGAGTATGAATGAGTCTTTCTGGTGTGGTAAAATATAATAATTATTGGTATAAGACAAACAAATACATTAAAAAATAAACACATGTAATGTCTTAAACCCAAGGTGCGCACATAGGCGATTTCTTTTCCACCTTTCTTGCCACATTTCATAGTTTTTTTTTTTTTGTTTTTTTTTTTTTGCATTTAGAATTGCATTATTTTCCATCTTCAACACACACTCCTACATGCACTCAGACCTACAAACATTTAACTGGCTTTCCTATAGTATAAGCCTATCTTATTCACTTTTTAGAGGAACATCAGCACATTTTGAATCATCTCACACAAGAAATGACTTCCTCCATGCCTCCACGTCACTTCTTCATATCACACTTCACACAACATGATGACATTTACATCATGCATGAATACAGAAAACTGTGTATGACAGTTGACTAGAATCAGTGGTTTACAGGAATCTTTTTTTTCCTTTTTTACTTAAGCTTTTAATCTTCTAGTAACTCCTGCCAAGTTTCACTATGATACAGTTACTAATTCCACTAAGGGACTGTTTACATGGAAACAAATCTACCCACAGCAATTATGTCAGTAACACATAACCATAAGTCCACCTACAGTGCAGCCACCGTCCCACTGGTAAAAAGTTAATTAAGAATTCATAGCCTGAGTAACAAATTTTTGTGTACAGGAATCAGTGAAAGTGCTACAACAAAAATACAAGCACAGTCTACAGTGCTCTATCCATAGACTTCTACTGAAAGTTCACTACTGTAAACATACAGTTTTGTTCAGAATCAGAATTATCGTCAATAACATGTCACGAAAACCGTAAAAGTCTTATTTTGAACCCACAATACACCTTCAACTAAAAGGAGAAGATTTGGCCATACAGTACAGTAAAACAAGCGGCACAAACACTTGCTCGGGGTTGAGTCATGTGACAGCTCTGTGATGCATGCTGAGCTCTGGAGGCAGGCAGAGCTGGCTCGACTTGTGAAAGTGGATAACTCTGGAGGATTACGGCTGGCCGATGATCCAACAGAGAGAGAAAGAGAAATCCCTGATGATCTCTGTCTAAATGCTCTTATCAGCCTTATCAATTGGACTGTGTCTGTCTGTCACCTATCGGAAGGACTGTCTGTTTGAGAGTCTGGCTGTGTTTTGTCAACAGCGTTTGGGTTATAAATGTAGTCAGGATTTCAGGTTACAAAATATTTCGCTCATGCAGTGATACCAGGAAAAGTTGTGCTGGAAGCCTCAAGCATAAAGACAGTCTCGATGTTAGTAATGAGAGTGTTTACAACACTGCTTCATGAAGCTTCAAAATATTCATCATTTGTTTCATATCAGTGGTTTTGAGCTTGATTTCAAATCACATCATAATGTTTTCAAACATGTTTAGATAGATTTTGAAATTCCAAGGGTTTGGATCCACTGTCATTGCACAGCGGAATTAAGGCTGCTTTGTGCATGCTCAAAAAAAACTGACCAAATTATGCCTGCTTAGACCCACCACAAAAAAGTATTAGGGGTGTAACGATTATAATTATTCATGTTTTTTTGTATCACCGTTTCAGAGTCACAGTTTCAGTATGGTTCGGCATGTTCTATTTTAGGGAAAAAAGACTAGCCTATACTGGGAAATGATTGGTAATACTTGAGCATATGTCATAAAGGTTTTTCCATGTTATTTTTATTTTTTTGTTCATCGCTGTTGAATGCATATCCATCAACAGAACATCTATAGGTTACGCATGTAACCATAGTTCCTCGAAGGAACGAAATGCTGCGTCGAATGCTATGGTGAAAGAGTTTAGCGTGAGCGACTCTGAATATCATGTGTAATCTGTCTTATAGAAGTGCGTGCCATCACGGGTGGGGTCACATAAGTGACCAGGAAGCTATAAAGGCACGAGCCACGCAGCCGGCATCAGCTTCGAAGACCAGCAAGCGCCGACAGGGGTGCCGGGGTATGGCCTCAAGATGCAGCATCTCGTTCCCTCGAGGAACTATGGTTATAGCGTAACCTACAGACGTTCCTCTTCAGAAACTCAAGCTGCGTGGAAATGCTATGGGGAACGATGTGTCCACACTGCCAGACTACCAAATCCCTGCCTAATGTGTATCCGAAGAGCACAGCTTAGGACGAGAGAACTGAAGTGCCTGGAGTGACTGGCATATCTAGGCCATAGAATTTTGCAAAAAAAAGGCCTTTGAGGGCGCCATAACCCGAGTAGAGTGAGCCTTGGCTCCCGACAGCGGGGGAAGACCAGAGGGCTCATAGGTGGCGTTGATAGTCTCAACTATCCAACGACTAATAGTCTGCTTAGATGCAGGAAAACCCCTTTTGGGGGGACTGTAGCATACTAGCAATTGTTCCGATTTTTTCCACGGGGCAGCTCTGTGGACGTATGCATCCAGCGCTCAAACTGGACACATACAATTTAGCTTCTCTTGATCTGGCTCCCGAAAGGGAGGAGGGCAGAAGGCCTGCAGCACTACAGGTTGTGTTGTGACAGAGAGAACATTAGGAACACATCCCGCTCGAGGGTATATGAACGCTTTAGCCATGCCGGGCGCAAGTTTCATTCACCGCGAATGAAACTTGTAACTAGGGGGTGTCTTCCCAAAGACTGACCATCGAGAGGGGCATTGTAGGCCGCAATGGAAAACCTTCAGTGAGGAGTGGATCAACCCTGCAGAGAACCTGGCTTGTACAAACTCCAGAACTGTACCAACTGGGTAGTTAGCTGGGTCAAGCTGAAAGTCTCTGCACCATGAGGTGAAGAGTTTCCACCTCAGGGCGTACAGTCTCTTTGCTGAGGGAGCTTTGCATTGGAGGATGGTCTCAACAACCTCGGTTGAGAGACCAGATACTATGAGTTGTGTCCCCTGAGTTGTGTACCCCAGCCAGTAAGGGATGCATCCGTCGCTAGTAGGTCGAAGTGGGTTGCCCCTCGGGGAAAATCCCTTGGTCTTGAGCCACCACTGTAGGGGTCTCATGTACAGCAGGCCAAGAGGCATCACGTTGGACGCAGCTGCAATCAGACCCAACAATCAGACCCAAAAAAATTGTTTGACAGTGAGTGACTGGCCTTCTTTGACTCTCTCGACTGACATGAGAATACGATACTCTATACGAGCATGGGACAAACGTGCCTGCATCGTGGTCAAATCCCACACTACGCCCCACTAGATTGTTCTTTGGACTGGAGAAAGTACACTCTTCTTGGCGTTCGGTCTCAAACCCAGCTCCCCCATATGTTCGAGAACGACATCTTGATGTCGAACCGCCACGGTGCTCTGATTGAGCTAAAATCAACCTATTGTTGATATAATTGAGAATGTGGATGCCCTGCATGCACAGAGGAACCAGAGGCACATCTATACAGGGTGAGAGTGCAGGGTGAGAGTGCAAGAGTGCAAGGCCGAAGGGAAGTACTCGATATTGGTAAGCTTCACCCCCGAAAGGGAACCTCAGAAACTTCCTGTGTTGTGGAAGGTTGGATATGAGGAAGTATGCATCTTTGAGATCTATTGTGACAAACCAGTCCTCGGATCTGATTTTAGCTACAACATGCGTGATCTTGCATTTTGAACTTCAGTTTCATAACTGATCGAATTAAGACCCGCAGATCTATGATCGGACACAACCCCCCATCCTTCTTTGGAACTATGAAATACCGGCTGTAGAACCCGGACTCCCTGTCTTGAGGAGGGCCCACCTTGATGGCCTCCTCCCCTAATAGGGTTTTCACTTCTTGTTCCATAATCAGAGCCTGCTTGGGGCCGACTAACGTCGGAGTTACCCCATTGAATCTCGGCAGTGGAGAGCCAAACTGAATACGGCAGCCTTTTTCTACTGTGCGCAGGACCCATTGAGATACATTTGGCAGTAGTTTCCACGCTGCTAAATAATCTACTAAGGGAATCAGTCTCTCGAGACTGACCTCTGGTGTAAGAGGCCCCCGAAGGGTCCCCTAGTGTTTCAACGCAGCTCCAGTTCCTGAAGAGGAACAAACTTTAGCCGAACTCTGTCGGTTTTATGTGTTGTTATTTTTAACAACCTATATTACAGATGTCAGATTTAAGTGTGTGTCAAACCATGGGGGAGAATGGAATGGTTCAAATTTTTACCAAGAACCGTTACACCCCTACAAAATTATACAGTTGTAATTGCTGTGTAAATGCCACCTCTGAGCAGCATTAAACAGTCTGTCTAAAGACACCTACAGTAAATGCCACTTCAGAAGTGTTTCTTTGCCACCTTTGGAGTGCAAATTTGCCATGAATGCATTACATAAAGTAAAAAACCAAGAAGGATTTCTAGGAATTGGTGATACCTTCAGACAAGCTTATGCAGTAGGTGTTGGTTTTTATGGCTGATTAGGAGATGAAGGTGTTGGAAGTACGAGTTAAAGTAGGTTAACCCTCAAGTTGTGTTTGGGTCATTTTGACCCAGAGAGAGTTTTCTTTCTCCTGAAAATTGTACTTAATGTTATTCCATTAGACTAAGATTTACTGACTTTGCTCACACAGGGCATACCTACTTCCACTGCTAAAATTTGAAATTTTCGTTAAACATTTTTTATTTTATTCAACCTTGTTCCCCTTGAGGTGTTCCGGGTCAAAAAGAGCCACCTACAAATCTTTTTATCAGCTTGTTTTCTTTCATTTAGGACTGGGGTTGTGTTTATTATTTTGGAACTGATTTAGGCCTCATTAATCTGAGCTAACGTGCCTCAGTTTTTTGAATGAAAAAAGCATAGTTGCATAAGCATAAAAAGCATAAAATTTTGTCAATATGAAAAAAATTGGAAAATATTCGCACTGTTTATCACACTAGAATGCTCTAACTATTAACAATGAAAAAAAAAAGCGTATAAATCTGTTGTTGTGCTACATTAACAAAAGAAAAAATGGGATTAAATATTTTTGTCAAATAGTTTTCATTCAATCAGGACTGGGTTTGTATTTCTTTTTGATACTGACTGACTGTAGGCCTTATTGATCTTAGTTTTATTTGTCAAAAATTTCTGTCCGCTGAAAATGAATAGGGGAAATTGGAACTCTGAGAAATATTTAGTGTTCAGAAGCATGTCGATCATGTCCATTTTCACATATGTATTTTTGCCTGCAAATACACTGCTTAAAAAATAAAGGGAATACTTAAATCACACATTGGAACTCAATTAATGCAATATTCAGTTTAAAAATCTTTATTTATATACAGTTGATATGTGACAACAGACAATGGAAACCAAAATCCTCAACACACTGAGGGCTGGATTCAAAATCACACACATACACAAAAAAGGTAAAAAACTAAAGTTACACACTGATCCAACTAGCATGAACAGCAGCAACGGATACATATCCAAGAGGGTCTCAATTTGATCCAAGTCTGGGGAACGTGAGGGCCAGTCAGTGGCATCACTGCCATTGTCATCTAAAAACTGCACACTGTAGCCACTGAAGCCAGGCATTATCAGGCACCAGGAGGAACCCAGGGCCCACTGCGCCAGCGTAAGGTCTGACAGCGGCTCTGAGGATTTCATCCCTGTAGCTAACATCAGTAAGGCAACCACTGGCTAACAGGTGGAGGTCTGTGCAATCCTCCACTTATATTGCTCCCCAGAGCATTACTAACACACCTGGCAAATGCTAATTGAGCTGCATGGTGCTGAGTTGTGACCACAGGTCCCACTACAGGACAAGAAGCCCTTATGCCACCTTAATTCAGTCTGATTCTGACACCTATAGCCTGCTGGAGGTCATTCTGTAAGGCTTTGCAGTGCTCCTCCTAATCCTCCCCGTACAAAGTAGCAGAAACCAGTGCTGTTGCCCCTCTATGTCCCTGTCCAGTTCTCCTCATGTAACAGCTTGTCTCCTGGTATCTTCTGCATGCTCTTTGAAGCTGTGCTGAGAGACACAACAAACTTCTTTGTGATGGCACCTCCGTCCTGGATGAGCTGGACTACTTGTGAAACCTGACTGGGTTACAGGTACAGCCTCATGCTACAGACAATGAGAAGAACACTAACCATAACCCTAGGCTCAGATCAATGAGGCCTACGATCAGTTAAAAAAATAAATACAAAACCAGTCCTAATTGAAAGAAAACACCCTGACAAAAAAGATTGATACCAATATTAGGTGATAATATTGCATAACAAGAGATTTATAGGCTTTTTTTTGTGCCCCGGTCATTTTTGACCAGGAACACCACAAGTGTTATAGGGATTTGAACACAACCTGAGGGTTAATTAGGTGGGGGGCAGGGAACACTGTGATCTTCAGTCGGCCTTTGCTCAGGAGCGATCATCTGCCTCTAATGCTCCTTACGCTGTCAAAGTGTGATGACAATTACACGCAAGGAGTCTCATGAAGAGGATTAAAGGGATAGTTCACCCAAAAATACTGTCATCATTTACTCACCATCATGCCGTTCCAAACATGTATGAGTTGCCCTCTTATGTTGAACATGAAGATATTTAGAAAATTTCTGGTAATCAAACAGTTGGTGGTTGCCATTGACTTCCATAGTAGGGAAAAAAATACTATGGGATTCAATGGCAACCACCAACTGGTTGATTACCAGAAATCTTTAAAATATCTTATTTTTTGTACAACATAAGAAAGCAACTCATACAGGTTTGGAATGACATGATGGTGAGTAAATGATGACAATTTTCATTTTTGGGTAAACTATCTCTTTAAGGTGTCACCCCTGGAGTTCAAAGGAGTTCAAAGGATTTTACTCCAAAATAAATTTGATGAAAACTACCATTATGCATTATTCTCCACAGTGATTGTTGCTCATGCAATGACTATCTCAGCCACAGGAAGCCAAGCAGCCATTTCTGATTGTTGATATATTAGCGGTTGCTGGTGGGTGGTTGTAGGCGAGGGCATTCTTACCACTTTCGGTTCTGATGCAGAAGCGATGCTTGAAGCCCTTGTGGGAGTGGGAGCAGGTGATGACTTCAGGGCTGGAACAGCCTACGTCCACGTACCTCTGGTTATGCACAATGTTACAGGCATAACATTGCAGCCCGTCAGCTATAAAGCAGAAAGCAGATCTTTGTTTGCATGTGAGTTATAGAGAAAATTGGATAACAAGAGCAAAAGCGGCAACTTGGACTATAATGTGCAGCAGTATCTTCTTTCACTATCAGTTTCTGAATGATTTCACCCGCTGTGGCTCCAGATCAAGCAGGGATGAGGTTATAGCGACTGAGATTGAATTTAGCCCTGAGGTTTTAAGTCACTCAGCCATGTGTGCAGAACCCTGCTGCTGATACACATGGGTTTAGCTGCACAGAGCCTCTAGCTACACCATGACAGGTGGTTGTTAGGCTAATGTACTGCTCCTCTTGTGTAATGTTGTGCGTGAAGGCCAGTACATAACATGTTATTAATGAAACACCTCAAAAAAAGCATGAATCATTTACATCAACAAGGAAAAGCATTCACTTGCATGCATTATTGATGTCCCACTAATCTTCTGAATGATTTGCAGTGACATGCGATCTGTATCTGGCATCGTGCTTTGAGACTCCAGTAGAAATCTGCATGATGTTTGTACAGTTTCTGACAGGCTATTGGCTTTTTCTCATATATGGTAATTTATCATTTCTGGTTATGTGATCTCCGTGTTTTTTTTAAAAGGCAAAGTTCATCTGGTGGCGGTGGTTTGCTTTATATAACCCCCTCACTGGAATCCGTTCAGACAGAAATGTTGTATTTGCATGTAAGATTAGATCTAAATGAGGCTAGTGAGCTTTAGGAGGCAACACTGCAAGCAAAAAAAAAAAAAGAAAAGATATTTGAATTCATTACTGTCATAAAGCTCAGATACATTTGGCACAGAGAATTATACCTTAAATTGTCGAACACAAAAATTGTGTTTGTTAGTTTTTTGTAATACAGTGATGAATGTTGCATTGAGTTGCATCCACATCCTATATAACAAAAACTTTGTAAACACACAATTTGAGCATAAGTTATTACATAGAGACAATACAAACACTGTTCAAAGTCTACACTGCCAAACAGAAAAAGAAAATCAATCATTCTGCTTAGTTTTCTAGGAAAAATATCATGATGACGGAATACATTGACTTTGAAAAGCAAAATTGCATAAATATTATGACTTTCTTTCAAAGAATGTATCTTGAATAAAGGATATTTTTCTGACCAAACAGATTTTCCCATTGTCTTTAACCATAAGTCTAACAAATCAGTGGGCAAGTAAAAAAAAAAAAGAAAGAAATAAAGAAAAAAAATTGTTAATCCAAGATAAGTTATTTCAAGATCTATCTGTCTGTCTGTATGTCTGTGTGTCTGTGTGTGTGTGTGTGTGTGTTTGTGTGTGTGTATATGTTACTATATATCATCAGTATATATCTGTATTTGAATTCTTCAGTGTGACTGACACAAATCAATACAAACATACAGTACACACACCTACCATGTGACATGAGAAGTGTCAGCAATGCCAAGACGTAATACAGTCCATATCTGTGCAGCAGGCAGTTCTGGAGAGTCATGGGTGCAGCTGCAGGAAAAGTCACCCGGGCAAAGAAACGAAGGGCTGGTAGTGAGACGAATCCTCCTGGGAGAAGAGCTCTCTGACTCTTTCAGCATGAGCCACCACTCTCAAACCAAACACACTCACACTGATACTCCAAAGGAAAAGAGGAGGGGCCTCATATCAAAAAGAAGTATCAATAATGAGCCGTAAGAATAGACTATATCAAAATAAAGTGCAGTCATTTGTCCCTCATTTCTCCCATCCTTCCTAAGCCCTAGAGAGGGAGTCTTCAGTCCCTGGCAGACGTGCACAGTCTGCATGAGACCCTCTGCTGGATCAGAGGTAATTTGCTAAATGATAATCCCAAAGCCCCAGATAAACACTTTCACGCCCAGCTTCTCACTGTGATAGAAGAGTCAGTCTTGATGCTCGTATATGTGTGGTGTTAGTGTGTCTGAGTCCTCAGGCCATATTGCCTTTAATGAAAATTTAAGAACCAAATACTCACTCGGAAAGTGATGTTTAATGAAGGAGTGGGTGGGCTTTTGAAACAAACACAGACACAAATCAAAAGCGCTTGCTGTGCTTTGATGGGTCCAATCAGATTCAGAAGTGATTAGATGATGACCCAAAACGCTTTCATATGCAGTCATTAATGCTAGATGACTCTCTCTCTCTCTCTCTCTTCTTTTGCCATGCTTCTCTATCTTTCTTTTTATAGTTTCTCTTCGTTACCCTGACTGTCAAGATCAAGAGGTGTCTGGCATGTGTGATGTGTAGCAGGTCTAACTGGGGAAGTGGTAAGGATGTCATCAATATTCATATGAATTAACACATTGCAGTTAAAGGAGATGTATGTGTGCACATTTTATCCATTTACTCTTTTTCCAACCGACTTTCATGTAGTATTCATGTTTTTCTATTAAAAACTGTAATTGACTGTAATTCTAATTGGTTTACAGTAAGTTCCCTTACTCTGAAAAACAAACATATTTAACAGGATATTTCATATAATTTTGCAGTATAAGTGTGATCTTAAGCTGATTGTCAGTAATAAAGGTTAACAAAACTTACTGGCCCAAGTCAAAGAACCATGCAGCTGAAAAATCTCTATATCCTGGTCTCTGCATAAGGCCCAAGATTTATTTATTGGCCTGTTTTCCACAATTCACTTTGCATAATCAAATTTTTCTTATTATCCTAAATCCTTCTGTTAATTTCCAGGCTGAAAATAGATCTTGAAAGATAGATTCTGCTGTTGCTTAGAATGACATTTTTCATGTTGATTGCTATATTATATTATTTAAAGCCATAATAATATCTATATAAATCCATATTTCGATAAAACATTGTTTTTTACAGTAACTCTTAAGATTAGGGAACTGTTCAGAGTTTCTTACTAATGTGACAGTTTTAGCTTTTGCTTCAAAAATATGGTTTAGTTTTTAAATAATATAAAAATTAACATGAAAAAAAAAAGATATAAAAGAATATTTCCATTCTAAGCATCATACAATCAAAATCTGGAATTCAAAACCTAACCTGTTTTTTAAGACAATTTTGGTATCATTAATCAAATGATCAAATTAGTGACAATGATCATGGAAACTTGTCCCGTACCGTTTGTGCTCCATAAATGATAACTCAAATTGCATGGCTTAGTTGAGGAAGGGTTTACTTTAAATTTTAAAAGTAACTTTTTGAGTTCCCACTTGGGCCATATACATAGAATAGTATAGAAACCATCCAATCCATATATTGTACCCTTCCTTACACCACCCTGTAATGGCACATAAAGCTGCAGTCGGTAACTTTTGACGCTCTAGCGGTTAATAAACAGAACGGCTTGCGTCTTGTTGAAGAACATCGTAGCCGGAACTACTTCTCTCTGTTTATGTCTATGAAGAATCACAAAGGTACTGGGTTACTCCGCTGCGGTGCCCCCGAAGCAATCTAAAATAGTCTGAATATAAACACTTATTATAGGTGCACCCTAGTGATTCAGAACAAGCCAAAAACACGGTTTGGAAAATGGATTCATGGTGTACTCGCTTATTATATAAATTTTTCTACATTTTGAACACAAACAAAGTTACGGACCACAGATTGGTTGTTTCTTAACGGGAGCGATGTATTTCTGCAAATGGCAATAGGACCACTGGGAGGAGCCAGAGGAGCTCGATTTTTTCACAGATTATCTGTCTCATATTCTACTGTTAGGACATAATGACAGGTTTAACAAATATATAAAAAATATATTTTTACAAAAGTTACCTACTGCAGCTTTAACGTTCTTTTTATTAATTCCATATAATCATATTCTAGAATAGATCCTTAACCCTTAAACACAACTATAACTTTATTATGAATAAGCAGCAAATTAGGAGTTTATTAAGGAAAAATACTCTTTCCTGCCTGCAGCACTGAGATGAAGCATAAAGAAAGCGTGAGTGGAGACTGAAAAGGTCTACTCTGTTTGGCATGATCCAGAAGTGCATAGATTAACCCTGCAGATGATGAGCAGCTTCCCGAGTAGCTCCTGGCTTAGCTTTGGGTTACACATAATTGCTCATAATAGCTCTGTGTGAATCTGTTGTTATTTAAGACTCAAAGAAGTGAGTGACAAGTGTGCGATGCAGGATTCTGAATCCTCCATGCTGTGCAGGCGCAAAGACAAAGACAGCTGAGGCACCAGCCCAGCAATATTGGTGAAACCATGAGAACACAAAAGCATCAAATTTTCATCTCTCCGGGGATCCAAAAGACAAGCCTTCTGCCACAGTATATCTCACGTCTTTTAGACGCTGATGAAAGAGTCTCTGTTTACTGCAGTACTCACAGTTCATCAGGTGTGTGATGGTCTCATAGTGACATTAATCAGTAATCCCTGTTAGAAATGTGCCTGCGTGAGAAGAATATATGGATTCTGGAGAGTATCCGATTACTGTAATTTCATTTAAGCTTGATGGTGGCATATTAGGCTGTGGCAGGAATTCAGCTGAGCTTATGCATTATTTGTTCTCAAATCAGGCAATATTGTTGGAAAACTGTCCAGTTGGCATGAAGGTCTCAGTATTTTTCCATTTTCATCCTGAAGATGAATTATAGTGCATTGTACAAGATATGACGCACTTCTCGGGAAAAAAGCTGGTTACTGCCACAATGATGACATCTAAGATGCCTAGAAAAATCTCTGAAGAATGAAATGCAAAAGACAAGCATCTTCTTTTTGTCCATTTCTGTAAAGTAGATTGTGGCTCTTAAAGCAGTGATTGCCACAGGGCGAGTATACGGCTGAATTCCAGTGACTCAGCCTGCTGTCCGGCCCTGCCTGTTCACTTCATACAGATCAAAATAAACTGCAGACAACTCACAGTACTCACTCAGAACATCAACTCACTAGTTTAGCAGTTTATTTTGACATGTTGGGATTTTGTGCACTTTATAAAATATTCTATCCACAGAAGCTGCCATCACAGATTTCGAAGTCCCAGTATATTTTACCAGAATAAGATATTAATGCTGTTCTCAAACCTGAGACATTCTTAAAATAATTATAATGCATATTAATTCGAATATTAATGATTATTATTGTTGTTGGTGTTGTTGTTATTGTATATAAGTTACACAAATACGTTAACATAACATTACGTTACATTATTAAATAGAGTTTTAAAGTGACTTTACTGAAACTCAAACCTTAATTGGAACAAAAATGGGGGGAAAAAAATAAGATGTTGAAGAGGAGAGAAAGACCTTGTGAATCAAACCTAGAAAGTATTGTTATCTAAAAATAAAACTATTAAAAATATATTTTCTGTAATTTAAATGTAATATACATATATATTCAGTATGTGTGTGTGTGTGTGTGTGTGTGTGTGTGTGTGTGTGTGTGTATTTATATATACATTTATACAACAGTTCGTTCTGGTCCTCAAATCTGATTAGCTGAAAACTGTGATATATTGTGCCGGTATTGCTACAGGAACGCCCTTTCAACGTTTGTATCACTTTGCTTCCCGTACTGTATATCTCACTGCGAGTGTCATGGGGGACACTCAAATCGGATGTAGTTTTAAAGGGGTCATATGACATTGCTAAAAAGACAATTATGTATTTGGTGTAATGCAATGTGTTTATGCAGTTTAAGGTTCAAAAAACACATTATTTTCCACATCAATGTACATTATTGATTCTCTTCTATGCCCCGCCTTTCTGAAACACATATTTATTTTTTACAAAGCTCATCATTCTGAAAAGCGATGTTTATGCTGATTGGCCAGCTAGCTAATGCTTTGTGCTTAGCCGAATATCTCAAGTGTGTAGCAGATGTTACGCCCCTTTACATACTGTGTCCCAGCATGTAAAAATATTACCTGAGAGAGAAAGAGAGAGGGGGAGATGGAGAGAGGAAGAAAAAAGAGGGAGAGAGGGCAGAGCCCCGAGAAGAAAGCACCAGCAAAGAAAAGAGGCAGCAAAGAGAAAGATTAAGAGCTACAGTTTCTTTACAGTTATAGATATAGTTATCTTCTTTTTTTAAAATTTTTTTATCCCTTCCTTGACCATGTGATTATAAACCAAATATGAGAAATTCTAACTGAACAATCAGCAGATTTCAGCTACACCCACTGGGCAAAGGGTGTGACAATTAGTAGACCCCCAGTGTATACACATCTTGGCCCACAGGCCTTGATTACCTTGATCAGCACTCACAGGTCTACAGGAACTCCAAATGGCCCTTTTGTTACTCAAGATAAGGAAAGAAGTCTTTGATTATTTTTGACCCTTCATATATGAGCAGAAGAATGAATGCTGTGTCAGATGCAGGTAATCACACTCACTCAGTCCATCTCTCTCTCATAATACTCTTTATAATACTTCATAAAAGCTTTTAATACAGTAATACAATAAGATTATAAGCTTTTAATGAAGCAACTCAACAGCCAGATCACAGCCGTGCAGATATCCAGCCATATCTCACATAAACTGTGATATTGTTCATGTATGTGTGTGTGTGTGTGTGTATGACAAAATAAAACAAAGTATTATTTTTAGTTAAAAATAAAGTAAATAAAAAAATAAATAAATGAAGGTTACACTTTATTTTAAGGTGTCATAATTACATGTTAAATGCACTTATTATTATAACAATAAATTATGCATAATTACATGCAAGTAACACTATAAGCCAAACCCTAAGCATATATTACATGCAGTTCTTAAATGTATAATTACGCTGTAACAGGGACTCTATAAAATAAAGTGTAACCATAATGAATATGGTTGAACGATAGTTTCACCACAGATTTGCAATAGAGCATACATTTGAAAATCTTGAGCATTATTAAAGCATGGTGTGTTACGATTAAGGTAACAGACATTGTTCAGTGTGGTTTATAAGAGAATAAAATCAGCCTGGCAGACCATAACAGCAGGTGCTTTCTATAATTATGACCTATCAGAAAATGAACCAGCTAATGGAGTTGGGCTGTGTGGATATAATCAGATTTGAGAAAGCATTTCATTGGTGCTCTTGAAGAGTCAAAAGCTTACAGTAATCCGTAAAGTGCACAGAAGTAAGTGCCAATAAGCAGCTAAAGGGTATAAATACAGTCAGCTGAGGGCATGCTGGGAGAGGCACACTGTGCAATGGCATCACATGTCCACTAGAGAGCAGAGTAAGTTATATTCATCTACTTCAAGCCCTAATTGTACTGTAGGATACATTTGTACAATAAAAAAAAAAACCTATTTGTCAGTGGTTTGTATGTCGATTTCAATACCATGGCTAAAGGTTTGACAAACAAATACATTTTCCAGTCAGTGCTTGCACTTGCACAGTGTGATTTTTGCACTAGCTGTCATTTTATTTAAAGAGACAGTTCACAAAACTGTACGTTTCTTTCTTCTGTTGCACACAAAAGCATGAATAGCATAAACGAACTGACTGGTTACCATTCTTCAAAATATCTATTTTGTGCTCAACAGGACCTCGTACGTATTTCACGAGTTGGCTACGAATTCGTACGACCTCACACGTAGTACGATTTTGTACGATTTGTTTAGACCAAAGTGTGAGGTCGAATGAGGTTGTAGAAATTCATGCTAATTAGCTAATTAGCTAATTAAAATATGCATGAATTGCAACAACATGATAGTGAGTAAATTATTCTGTTACAGCAATCTGAAGTCTTGTTAAGCATCTTTCCAGCAACAGTAAGTTATATTTTCTGTTTAGCAAATATATTTTCTCACATTCAGGGCCCACTGCAAAATGTAAAGTGTACATTTTCGGTTCCAGACACAGTTAATATTCTCTCCCTCAGCACTCTGTATAAAATATTATTATTAGACTAATAATTTAGTCTGGATTCTGGACAATATCCCCAAGTGCAGTTCATGATGTTGACCAGCAGATGGACAGTGTCTCCCATAAAGATATTATGATGCACAGATGAATTACCATATTATTCCTTCCTGTATGTCTTTTTGAAGATGTGTCAAGTTCATCTAATGTGTTAAACATAAATTAATCTAAAGTTAAACTGCAAGAATATCTATACATTTCTCTTCGCTTGTGTTAAAAAAAAATGTCATATACGTCTGGGAGATGAGGGTAGGTTAATGAAACAGATTGTTTTCCTCATTGTTTCTGCTTGCTAATTTCAGTTACATTGGCTCAAATTTAGAAGAGATGTTCATGCTGTAATATCAATTAGAACAGTTTCAAAGTCATTAAATAAATTTAACATGAAACTACATCAAGGAAAAAAACTATGAACCTTAAAAAGAGCTAAAAGCTTTTAACATATGTTTAATAACAGATATTTAAATGCTTGCATACATTCCCATGCTTTGACTATGTATACATATTAAATTATTCAAGTGCAAGAGCTTATGGGTATTTACCAATGCCCCAGTTTTCTACTTTATCATTTTGAGTTACTTACACTTAAAACCTTTTAATTTTATTTTTTATGTTTTAAGCTATATAGTTTCAGGAATTAATTTCTTAAGAATGAATTTTGTGACTGTTACAAATAAATTCTATATAGTATGACTGTGTGGTGTGAATGAAGTCTGAACATACTACATGGACCATGCAGGTTGTGTCATGTGACATACAGATCCAGATGCCTCATATTCATAACTCTTCTCTCATGTCCATCCAGCGTGCCCTTCAGAACCTCCGTGGAAGCAGTAGGTACAGTACAGTCATTTGGGATTTTTTCACCTAGTGTTTTTGAATTTGCACAAACCATTTATACAGTTTATAAGCTATATTTTAGGGGAATTTACTTAATTTTCAGCAGCCCTTTCTCCAGTCTTCAGTGTCACATGATCCTTCAGAAATCATTCTAATAGCTGATTTGGTGCTAAATAAAAATAAGTTTGAATGTTTCAAATTGTTGTGCTGCATAATATTTATGTGGAAACTATGATATTTTATTTTTACTACTACATTTAATCTATTTAAAGTGTCTTTGCTGAATAAAAGTAGCCATGCAATTCATTTTCAAACCATGATATTTGCAGGGTCCCTAAACACAGCATAATTTTAAATGGTTTTCTACTATGGCCATTACCATAATAGTACAGTCCTGTTTTCTTTTCTTTTCTTTTCTTTTCTTTTCTTTTCTTTTCTTTTCTAGTGTCACGTTTATGAGGCTGTTGTGCTCTGCTATATGTAGTAGAGAAATATGAGAATATTATATCAAAGCTTGAGATGCATATTGCAAAAGTAACAACATAAAAAAAGCACTCACCCCTACATAATAGATGTTCAAGAAAATCTTAAATAAACTGTTTGTTTTTTTTCCAGCTGAGCTCTGCAATGAAATGAATACATTTCTGCTCTGCTGTTTCATTCACACTAGACTAAATCTCAGCTCTGGTGGTCAATGGTTTGTGCCATTTTAGCAAATGCATGTGAACGCCAAAAATGAGCTATCACCCCCGTACCTCAAACACTATTATTTATATGATTGTGCAGCGTGCATTGATTTAAAGGAATCAATAGCAAGCACAAGCTCGGCATAGAGAATGGCAGCTGATCTCTTGTGGTGGACTAAAATAACTGCTGCTCAGAGTGTGAACCTTTAAAGTCCAATATGTTTTATTTCAGAGCAGACAAACCTAGATTCTGACAGATCAGAAAACAAATTACAATCTCATTCTGATGGCTTAGAATTTAAAATGACATTTTCAAAAGACTCAAAAGACTGATCTGATGAAAACATGGTTTATTAATTTGGCACTAATGAAAAGCCATTTTCAAATATTCACTTTTAGCCCAACCATTTCTTTGTGAAGCGCTCTGTGTGAACCTTAACTGATTTTGATTTGTTGTGGCTAGGAGAGTTTAGCGACTGCTCTTTTTGCAGCACATTGAATATAAACTATCTTCAGAGTTCAGGGTGCTAATTGCGGCAGGCGCTTATGGCTTTGTAGCAACACTGAAAATCAATATCAGTCACCAGAGAGAGAGAATAAAAAACAGAGTGTGTGTGTGTGTGTGTGTGTGCGCGCGTGTGAGAGAGAAAGATAGATAGATAGATAGATAGATAGACAGACAGACAGACAGACAGACAGACAGACAGACAGACAGAGTTTATGTCTCACAGTTCTATCTTTTTGTTCTCAAAACGGTGAAAATGGAGGAGAGTCTGGGGCTTCCATGCTTTCCAGTCCAAACATATAAAACATGTTAAATCTACATTACTTGGAAACAAGTACAACATTGTCATTTTCAGAAAACACTTTAAACTTTGTTGAATTGAGTTTTTTAAAAGCCCACTGGCAAAGTATTTGTTATTATTATTATTTTTTAACCCAGAACGGTACTGTACAACCTCATTAAGTTTGATTAGACTTGTGTTTAATGAAACAAGATGAATTAACTTGAGAAACGAAGTAAATTTAACGTTTAGCTGGTACAGCTTGTGAGAACATATCAATTTCAAAATGCTTTAAGTGGAGACCTCATTAGTTTTTATTAGGTTTATGTTATTAAACAAGAAAACACAATTTGCCAATGGCAAACGAACAAGATATATATATATATATATATATATATATATATATATATATATATATATATATATATATAAAGCTCTAATATTTTATGCAGTTAGATTTTCTTGCATTATTGATATTATTACTAAGGTATTTTGCTTGTCCAGTTAAATGCATGTTGTTTAAAGTGTGCCCAGACATGTCTTTGATGTAAAACAAGACAAAAAGCTTCTAAAGGGAGTTATTTTATTATTTTTATGTGGTACAGGACCTTCAGAAATTCAGAGCAGTTCAAAAGCTCAGTGAACAAGACTGAGAGCTCACCGCCCGTGACTTCAAACGCTTCTCTTGTAATCCTCATTTAGGAAATGACCCTGAATGACTACCAGAGAAAAGAGAAAATCAATATCTTTGAGTACTGTGTCAGACAGCCTCTGAACTGCAAAACATGAGGATGAGAGCAGTGGAAAGGCATTTGAAAAGGAGAGTTTGATCACCCCCAGAGAGCAGCCACTGAATTGGGATCTGATGGTTTCGGGCCTCTTTCTGTCTTGTGAGCTTGTTACTGATGACTGCAAGACTCAAGTCAAATCATGCAATCATCACATGAGCTGTCCTAAAGAATAAACACAGATGTCCCATCATTACAATATCCAACCAGACCACTGTGACAATAGTGACATCCGGATCACATCTCAACACCGATTCACAAGGCAAACGTAGTGACTCACGTCATTAACGGAGACTAGATCAGTGAAGGTGACAGTTACAGCCTATGTTGTCCTATTAGCTGCCTCAAATTCTGTCATCCCAAACATCAGATGGTTTATGATTTCTGTACCACCCAAATGAAACCATAAATCTAAAGAGGTGAAAGCTTTATTGGCTGGCTGCAGCACTGCACCCACAATATATTGCTTTATTTTTCTCGATGCGATATACTTTCACAGAACCGGGCTAACAGGGCCGACAGCTTGCAGTGAAATGTCATTCTGTGATTCAGATGTGAATTAGTACAGCAGAATCAATGCATATCATCAGGCTGTGGCACTACAGACGTCTCAGCTGTGCTCTCAGAGATGTTTTTCTTTCAAACGCTATTCATTATGCATGCTCAGTCAACAGCCATTGCCATAGAGCATTTTCAAATGCTAATTGTTGCAGTCGGCTCCAGCGAATCTGTTTGGTGTGAAAGGAAGTGAGAGCTCGAACAAATAATGACCAATAACGATCCCTATTTTTGAATATGCATTTTTATTGGCTGCAGTTTGGTGCTTAAGGTTGGCTGCAAAGGGGATTTCGGATGCAAAACAAAGTACAAAGTGAATCTTCAGTTCATAAACTGAACCAAAAATAGCACATTTCTTAAAAATGCTGGTAATGAAGGATACATCTCTATTTCTTCAGTTCTCTTAAAACAATACATTCATGCTGTGCCTATGGTGAATTGCTAAACAGCATAAATAGTTGTTCACACACAGTTTTGATTAGATCTCACTTTGGCTCAGAGAAAAGAGAGCAACGCTCAAGAGGATGCAGAAAGATCACTTGGATCATGTTGCTATGACGACGGGGGGAGTGTCAGGTGTGAGAGTGATTAAGGAGATGTGCAGGGCCACATTTAGAGATGCACGGGGAGCTGTGGGGGAACGAAAACACAAATGTGACCGGAAATCTATTCATCTTGAAATTGGATGTGTTTGCTTTTTATTTTTGCATTTGTTTTCATGCATAATGCTATAAATTGTCCATTGGTGGATTGATTTACTAGGTTTATAGAACAGATTAGTGTTTTATTTATGGTTTATGTGGGGGAAGGGGATTATTTTGCCCCTTTTTATCAGCGAGTTGACAGAAAACATTAGGCAGACACAAGCGCATGGAGGAGGAAATCAGTATATAAATACAAAACATCTGTTTAAGTGCTATTAATAAGTGTTATGTTATAATATCACAATATTGATGCACCATATTAGTCAGTATTATAGATTTTTTTACTATTTGTATATAGATTTTTAATTGTAGGTTTATTTGCCCTATTTTATACATTTACATTATCCTTGGCATTATTTAAAACATACTTAAACTTAATATTGAAAAAAAGGTAACTCTTAATTTCACTGTAATGAAAAAATTGATTTGAAATTTAAATTAGCTGAACCAAACCCATGCTCTTTACATGACATGTTCTTAATATTAATTAGTACGTATTTTTGTGTGACCTACATTAATTAGTAAGTTTAACATTTTTCAAACCTCAAAATTTATTTCCATTTTTCCTACTATACATTAATGCTGTAATTCCTAAATTCAGTAGATTAAGCTAAAAAAGACTGACATAAATTTATTTATTTATTTAGAGAAAATAGTAGCATTTTAATGTCTGCTATTTATCATTTAACAGCCATAACGTTTATATATATATATATATATATATATATATATATATATATATAGCCTATTATATATATATATATAATTTTTCACACTGTATACTATAATGTTGTGATGCCTAAATTAACTTGTATCATTGTACTGTTAATGACTGATTTTAGTTTTTAGTGTTTTATTTTTAATAAAAATTTTACATATATTTTAAGTTTTACAGGAAACACTACAGAATATTTGCCATAACATGGAAATAGTATTCATTCCTACAATATGTGCAGTATCTGCCAGGACACGTCTATAATATATGCATATTTATGCTTCAGTTTAACACGTGCATCCCGGGACATGGTAGGTTTCATTGGTTGTTCATGTTCTTGCAGAATTATCCATCCAGAGCTGCAAACAAAGTGTTGAACATGCATTTAAAGAGTGTTATGAGGGAACGGAATAGATCTGACTGTCAAGTTCATCTGCAATCAGCCAAACATGTAACATCTTACAAATGCGACTTCAGAAGTCAATCTCTGCCTCTCTGAAGTGACAAAGAAGTTTTAATATGATCTCTCTGGACCCTAGCCAAACAATTCTGCAGGCTCATCATGAGTACAGGAAAGTACACCCACTCTACTGCCACCCATACAGGAGCCATCTGCTAGCGTGGAGAGGAACTGGACTAAACCTAACATGCACAGCCCAGGTAAAGGCGCTTTTCTTGCACAGATATGGAAACATCATAAGCATGCCAAATCTTACTCTTATACTGTACCTGTGACTGAATAAGCATTAAAGCAGGTTTCAGCCATCTCAATAGATTCTCTTCAGACGTGTCTGGGATTGGTCTTGCTCGGCTGTAAAATTTACCCAGAAGCCATACTATTAGACCTTTGATAAAGTCGTCTCACAACTCACACTGAATTTATGATTTATTTAGTTTGGCTCAAGGACTTGGTTTTAACAGGAAGCTACAGGATAATGGAAATTGTGCTGATGGTAACTAAGAAAATTTAACGGCGAAATTCAGAGGAGAGAAATTTTAAAAACATAACACCAATACACTCAGTAAAACAAAATTCTAGTCGTTACATAATTCTCATCAGTCCCTATTGTGACCTCTTCTGAAAGTCAGCGCGTTATGATGTCATGATTGTGGCTGCCAGGCGGACCCTCGCGAATGATGCATTTAGCCTTGGCCGTGCAGGTAACACATTATATTCACCGAGGTGCAGTCTCTCTGCTTCAATCTGCTTCTGATGTAATGCAGCTGGCAGCTGGTTCTGGCTCAAGACTCGGCTGTATTCCATTATACATGAGCAGAACACATTAACACCAGGAACAATGGCAGCTCAATCCATAATAGTGTGTTGAACTAGAAATGTACATTAATGATCAGGCTTTAACTCTGAGCTTACCAGGCCCCGGAGAGCAAAGCAGAAGTGCATGGCTGTTTCTTGGTTTAAAAAAAATGGATGAATGGTATAGAGACAAATAAAAATGAGAGGTTTTTGAAACTGTTTCATTCACTTTCTGCTTTGGTTTTGACTGTAGAGAATGGATGGTTCACCCAAAATAAATAAGTTATTTTAAAAAGAGTTTACTCACACTCTTGTTTCTTTCTTCTGCTTAACATTTAAAAAACAAACATAAAAAAAAACATTCATTTAAGTGAATATAGGGACCAGCAACTGTTTGGTTACCCACATTCTTAAAAATATTTTTAAATAAAAATATAGGAAAACATAATTTGGCATTATTACAAAATGCATGTTTAAAAAGCACATTTTAAAAGTGTATTATAAAACATATTTATGAAATTGTACTAAAAACAGAAAAGGTTTCCTTTGCTTTTTTGAAAGGTTTTTTTATACAGATGACAACATTGTCACTCGGATCCACAAAAACAGTCTTGTCCCTAGAGGGCCACTGTCCTGCAGAGTTTAGACCTGAACAAGCTTATACTAGAAACTTCCAGGCAGGTGGTTTTCAAAAATACGTTAGAATCCAAAGCATCTGCCCCTACATTATAAATGGACGCTGAAGCCAAGGCTGTAATCGGTCACTTGTTTACAGAATTAGTATTTTCTGTACCTTGAATGGCACGGGGACAAGGAACGATTCAGACAATGAAAATATGCTTTCCATTGAGGAAAAAGAAGTCTGGTTTCGCACTGTGTCACACTAACCATCACAGCGCACACACTCTGCTCCAGTCCAGAGGCACGGTAACATGGAGCGGATTACATGCCCGTATCAACGCAGACCACAAAACATATCGGACCTATTTGAATTCTACACAGAATAGGGGTGACCCCGAATAGTTGACGATTCGATGCTTCGATTTGAGGAGTCTTATTCGACTACCAATCTCATAGTCGAATATTCGCGGACTGTTATGATTATGATTGATTATGATGATGATTCTGACTATATGGCAAGAAGCTTCAAATTAATATTTTAAAGTGCGTAAATAAATCCAACCACCCCTATAGATTTATGTTTCACTTTCCATAATCCGTGACCGACAGAGGAGCATCTTGGCTTCATGGATTTAAAACTTTACCAAGACTCAAACCGACACATTTTTTCAATGTGTATGTGTATGTATATCATGAATATATTATTTACCTGATATAAGATGTGTTTGGTTCAGTCAAGCGCTTCATTGTATTACTACAGTGAATCTCTTCAGCGCACAGCGCGAGCAGGTCAAACTACAATGCAGAATATTAATAACTATGACTGGACTGTCACATACCATTATAATGAGAACACCATTATAATAAAATGCTGTGAATCTTTAGAGTTTAGCTGCCGTGTTTTATATTTTATAGCAATATGGATGTGATTGTGGCTATTGTACCATCAAATGCGTCTGTAGAGAGCTCAACGGCTCTGAACGGTTGGGCCAAGCTGTGGTATAAACAAACGCTATTGGCTATTTTAAAAAGGGGTGGGGCATCTTGATATGTCCCGCCCTGTCTTCCTGTTTCAGTTAAAAAGACGTCAACGCATAGAATAACGCTGCTGTTTCAAAGCATTCCAAAGGACCTTTAAGCACAGTTCTTGTTTCACAAGGATTGCTGTTATATTTACATGCTTATTTGAAAAGCTTTGCACTGTATCCATTATTTGTCTCATCTAAAGCCTTTCTGCCATTTTACTTTATGATATCCTGAAAAATGGAAAAGGTAAGGTACTCTAAAAAGAGCTGGGGTTCCTTTCTCTGGCAATTGTATACAAAGCTCTGGCTGTTTGACCCACACCACTCTGACACCATCCCGGGTCCAAACCACCTCTCTAAGGCTTTTCGTACCGCTTTTAATGCTTTCACCAAGCAGCAAGAGAATTTAAGTATTCAGGAGAAACGGGAGTATTGAACAAGACTTCTTTTTTACACTTGACTTGTGAAAGGATCGTAAGTGAAAGCTTCTCATCCTTCATCCGCCCAATCTATTCACACAACACAATTCTGTTGGTGACCTTTCTGTTCAGAACCTCCAACACAGAGGATAATTGGCTGCGTCGCAAGCTACCTTGGACCATGCACAACATAAAAATGATGTACTGTTCAAAACAATGCAGTTTGCTGGATATGTTATGGCTGATGTTTCATTTTGTACATTTCCGTGCTCAGACAAAAAGAAACACTGGTTGCTCCTCTTGTTCCTTAAAATTCATATTTCCTTCTTTTAAAGTGTTGATAGCTCCCAGGCTTTTAGTAACAACACCACTGGGGCATTTCGCACTCACTTACTGAGTGTTTTATGATCAATCGTAACCAGCACAAAGTCTCTGTTGTCAAATCAAAGATAAATGTCATTTTGTGAATGCAGCTTTGTCTATGCCTTAACACCTCTTCGATCCATGTTTGAGTCCATAAAGGCTGACACGTTAGTGCTGTTTTCCTGTGTCTGTCAGCGTTTCTTCTTTAAACTCTTGTGAAATGATGGGGGGGTCTGTGCTTGTGCTGGCTGGCTGCTGTGGTTATCTTGTTTAACAGCTTCAAGGCATAGTGTGCTCCAGTGAGCTGTTTCTCAGATGAACAAGTGACAGGCTTGTTCATACCCTACAGTACTACTGTCAGTCTAAAACAGAGCAGAGTCATTACCTGAGATTAAACACAATCTATCAGCCGCCTGTGGAAAATGATCAAATCTGAAGCAGACTCCACAGATGGTTCAGCAGTCAACATGCCTTCTGTCCCTGACTGATAGTTTATGCTTTTTAGTGATGTAAATGACCTATTAGTATAATTGTAAAAAAATATTGTGTTTCATGTCTTTCTGTTTTAAAGATCTCATTGTTTTACATTAGCGTTCAGAATTTCATTTCACATTTTGGCCATTTAAATAACAAATTATATATTTTTGCCCCGTTTGTGCCTCTGAATAAAAAAAGATTTTTCTTTTTAGTAATTTTTTGTTTAGTTTGTTAGTTTCAAAAAACTGTTTCACTAAAACAAAAAAATAAAAAGCTAGCATTAAACTGAAAATGCTGTACCCACCATTAGGTTACTCAAATCCCAATTAATGTTTTTTTTCATGGTGAATTGAAATATCAAAGCTGCTATTTGTAATAAAAAATGTAAATTATGATCCCTGAATGTCAAGTTAATCTGCGATTATGTTTGGTTTACTAAAGATTTAAACATGGGACCCATGGATTCAAAACCAAACTGCACCACTAGACTATCACATCTTTACGGAAGCCTGTTTCTGCCCCGGAGTAAAAAAAAAAGTGACTCTTTATCTCCCAAAAGTGAATTTATACCTCACAGTGTGACTTTATATCTCATATCTGTTACTTTGTTTCTCATAATTGCAATTTTATATCACCCAGTGTGACTTTATAGCCCACAATTGGGATTTTCTAGCTTGCAATGACTTTTTGGTTCTTTATTTGTTTTGCACTGAGTGAAAAAAACAGGCTTTCATAAATGATACACTAAATGTAGTATTTTGTTATTTTTTTTATAGGTGCATGATGCCTGGCTCTATGTCTTCGATGTGCTCCCAAAACTTGTCCTCCTAACATTTAGCAATTTCAAAGTCATTAATCTCCATCTTAAAATAACAGCACTAGGTTAATAAGCCAACTAATGCTATGATGCTCATTCAAAAAGTCAAACTCTCAACCTAACCAACACCTCATCCACTGGGAGAAGTCGCATTAATCTGCTCTTCAGTAAGTTGCCAGTGCCTTCATGTCCTCAGCAGCAATGCACTGTGGGTAAGGAAAAGAACCAGAGTGAGGTTCTTGTTTGGTTACTGGATTAGAGCGAGGCAGATGGTCCCCACAGTCAGATCTGGACCACCATCCTCCTCGTCTTGGCAGCAAACATGCCAGCCTATGACTCAAGTCACGGCTCATTTGGAGCCGCGTGTACGTGTTGCGTTAACGGAAAGGTTTCAATGACTAATTTAGATTTGCAATTAAAATTGGAGAAACTGTGAATGAGCAGTCAGTGTGGAAAGACCTTATAAATATTAAAGAGGCCTGTTAGTCATTCTTAAATATAACAAGTTCATTTCTTGTTATTTCCTGCAAACTAAAGGCTGAACATACGGAGGTATAGTATTACTATGAAGACGTTTTACTAAGAACAGAAATGTAAGCTTAGTAAGAACCTACAATCTGAGGAATCAAAAGTAGCATCTCTGATCGACATTAAAGGGGAAGTTCAGCCCCAAAAGGAAATTCTGTCATCATTTACTCATGCTCATGTCACTCCAAGACTTCTGTTCTTCAGCGGAACACAAAAGAACATGTTTTGAAAAGCTTTTTCAAAAGTCAAGTGTTGCTTTGAATGCCAATGGCTTTCACAGAAAAAAAGAAGGCCTTGAATGACAACATGAGGGTGTCAACAACATTGGGACAGACTTACTTTTAATATATGGACAAAAACACTGAACAATTTTCCAAAATATCTTATTTTGCGTTCTCCCAAAGTAAAACAGTATTAAAATGACATAAATTTTACTAAAGAATGACAGAAGTTACTTTCTAATTTGAATAAACTACCCCTTTAGGAAGACCAGGTTATGTTAAAAAGTGATGATAATTAACCAGAGAATTACAATTCTGTGAGCATTAAAAAAAGTTTAATACAAAATAAAATATTGTTTGCTGGTTTTCTATTTGCATAAATACATTTAAAATTGGCTTATGAACATATTGAAACCTACTGAAAATAGTGTAAACTGCAAATGTACAAGAGCGCATGGCTTAACAGAGCTACACCTGTTATTATTGAGGCCTGGAAATGGTTAGCTTCGACTGTCTTTTTTCCCTCTTTCTCTCCACGCATCAGACTGTTGAAAGATGTCTGTGATGTCTGTTTCTTCCATTTTCCCTGTTTGCTACGGTATAACCAGTATTTGCATTATCTTTTTAATGCTTGAAAACAATTCAAAATCATAATCACAAAAAAAACAAAAACTTTTAGATGGAAGCATGAGAGGATGAGACCATTTCCCTGTCACAATACTACAAACAGAACAGCTAGTCATTGTGTGCTGTTATTGATACTGGGATTTGTACAGCACACAAAGGAACCAAAGATGTCTTAACTTATCAGTTCAAGTCTGCTTTACTTTGAAGACATCACACTGTCATGGTATCTGTTCCAAGTAGCAGACTTTTAACCCTCTGGATGTTTACTCGGAGACCTTATGCATTACCAAGCTATCACAGCCACTTCTGGCCTCATACAGTCATGTAGAAGAATGAAAAATGTGCCCATCTGAATCAAAAATTGCCACCACAAAAAAACGGAGGCACATTATACTCATATCCTTTGTGTTTTAGATCCTACATCAAAGACTTGACTGGTCCTTCTGCATCCTATTGAAATTGTTTCAGAGAGGGTTTGTCCTTTAATGAAACTATTAAAGAGTTTTTATCTTGCTCTTGGTGCCACTGAATACTGGTAAAAGCTGAGGACTGAATGCTGCTGATTAGGATAAGTGAGATAATAAGATCTTCTTTTGATGCATGTGACAGAGAGATTTTAATTCACACTTCCATTTTTGAACAATCTCTTCGGGTTCCAGTCGTTTGGCTATTGTTATGGAAAACTAAGTGCTCTATTTTATGTCACTATTTAAAGACTTACCAAAATCATCATCAGATACCACTGCATCCGTGAGAAACTTGACCAAAGGTTGTTCAGTCAGGCCGTCTTTGACAAGGTAACATATAAAGCACTCGCAAAAATGACAAGAATCAAGCAACCGAGAAAAATAAATCTTTAATTGTTGAATACAGCTCTTGCGCAAACTGAGATCAATTCACCGAGATGTTAAATGATGAGCATGGCACGGTGAAAAGACACGGGGAATTGATGTGTGCGAAAGCAGCATGACCTGAAATTCTGTAAATGTAAGAGGCTGAAGTTGAATCTCACTCCTCTAGAGGAATCAATCAGTGTCCAATCTGAAAATGAACGAATCTTCCACCGAGTCCACACATTCATTTCCCCTTAATTCTACTTTCCCTTTCACACAAACACGTTTGAAGACTTTTGAGTGTTCGCGTATGGTTTTATAAAAATCTCTTCGAAAAGAAAAGAAAGATTGTGGCGGCAGATGCGAAGGTATTGAAAAGAAACAAAAGCACGTTGTGTATTTTACACTAGTCTCAAAATCGAAAAGAGAAAGAGACTGAAAAGTGGGACATCTCCCCAAGCTTGTCTCAAAACCTCTCAAGGGCTTTGTTTTGCCTAAGCAGGGAGCCTAGTTATGCATTCATTTATAAGCCTGCTTCAAGTATTTGCAGTGAAAAACAAACTATTTGCTAGAGACACTGATATAAGTCCCTGTTGTGAGGGCACATTTATCTTATTGGATAAATTTGGTGTCTACTATTAGAGTGATATTAAGAATTTATATCCACAAATAAAACTGTGCTCTTATCCTTATGCTAACAAGCTCAATTCGATGCAGGCTGTAGGCTTCCCTAGAGTCTCCTGCATCATGGACTGTCTTATACTGACAGGCAATGGTTTGTGAAGCTGTGTGTCAGAAATGATAGTGAGCAGCCCTGGAGCACCTCAGCCTAACCCTTCACAAAACACACGTCCTATATATCACTATTCACACTACCTGCTGAAAACTGAATCACAAATGGCAAACTAAGGATTCATGGACCTGAGAGTCCACCTCCACAGCTACAATGTTCAAGTCAAGCTATGCAGTATTTTCTGAAGTGGTTTAGGTCTTTCAACGTGTGTAGCAAGATAAAAGAAATCTCCAGGCTGGAGTGTTCTTTTCTGCGCTGTAGTAAACTAGAAGGCTAACGTCAATACTGTGTAACCCTGGATTCACACATCTATCCATCCGTCTAGTCGTGTGGTTCTCAACCTTTTTGACTCCAAGGCCGCAACAATATTCTGTTGCCCAGTCATTAAATATTAAAGATGAAGATTTTTAAAAATGCTGTTTTTACAGTTTGACTCAATAAAATATTTTAGAGCTTGACATAATAAAACATTTTTAAAATTAGGTTGGTGGGAATGTTATTTTAATTTTTGTCTTTAAAAGCCAATAACCTGTAATAAAATAATTTAGTGGGACTTAGCCCCTAGTTGAAAACCACTGGTCTAGTTGGTGGTAGTTTATACTCTGTTTGCTTGCTTGTTTGTTTGTTTTTGCATCTTTTAATCAAAATATAATATATACCAATGATATGCAAAAATGAGTCTGCGATCCCTAAGGAGTTTAATGAAGTACCACAGGAGTTCTGCTAATTATTATTTGATCACAAAGTAACTTTTGTCATGAAAAAGTTAAACAAACAATAGTACAATATTAAGTTAACTTTAGCTTTAATTATTAAAATGCAGCAGTTTTATGTAATATCTAACCTGCTCTCTGCTCTCACTCATCTCCATATACACTATGTGGTTCCTTGGCATGAAAAAAAGACTCCTGAATTATCCTGTTAATTTATTTACTCATTATTTACATATGTAAATGTAAAAAGTAGTCTTCAAACAAAGACTGTTTGCACATTCTGTTTGTTGTAGTACTGCAACAGCAGGTGTTAATTTGACCTTTAATACAAGGAGTTTACTTTAGACTGTTGTGCTTCTTAAGGCCACCGTGGTGATGACATTTAGCCTATTGCTCTTTTGGGTGAGTCAATTACTGTCAGTAAATGAGAAACCTTAACGATGGCATTTAAGGTTGTTCGTATTGATTAAATGAGGATGTTGAAACTTTAATATCTCAAATTTGTTCGGTACAGGATGGTTTGGGCTAAAAATGGCATTTATATTAGTATTTTTATTCATTAGCTACTTACACATACACATTATGTATAATTTAAACATAATAAATGATAAATATACCACCAAAAGTTTGCAATAGTTAATATATACAGTATAATATATTATAATAAATAAATGCAGGCTTGATGAGCACAAGAAACTTCTTTCAAAAACATTAAATATAGCAATGTTTCCAAACTTTTGGTCTATACTGTATATATTTTTCCTGTTTTCAAAGGAGTCTCTTATGCTCACCAAGGCTGCATTTATTTGATACAAATACAGTAACAATAGTAGCATAGTGGATTTTCAAGAGCCATAATGTCAGTTTGCTGGTGCTCATCTATTAATACCACTTCTTATTATTAATGAATAAAAATTCATTTAAAACTCATTAATGAATAAAAATTTCAAAAGAACAGTATCTTACTTAAAATAGTAATATTTTGTAATATTATGAATGTATGTATAAATGTAGCCTAATATATAAATATATATAGGCTATACACACACACACACATATATATAATTTTGATATAAAAATATATTCAAAATATAGGTACATAAAGATATATAAAGATATATATAAAATCTTCTTATGATGTGAATTTACATAATTTAACGTTTTATAAAACCATAATATATTACGTTATAAATAGCCTAAAAATTATATTTTGTATAAAAAAATAAACATTTTGTATAAAATATATTTTAACTTAGTTCTGATTGTTCTAAATGACAAATGAGTATTTAAAAACGTGTCCACTTTAATTGTTTTTCAAATTATTAGTGGTACCCAAGGAGGACGGAGTCTCCATGGCAACCTCGTCACTCCTTTTTTATTATCCTTATAGTGAAGTCCTGGCACTTGTGCTGTGAACTGTGCTGTTTGCCGCGCGCCGAGAGAGCTCGTGTCCAGCAGTGATCGCAGTTTATAGCGCGCTCTCGACTCCAGCTCGTCTCGCACTGCTCAGGACCCCCTCTAAGGTTTTTAAATTTCCCACTCCAGTACGTGTCACATCCGGTTCAGCACCGCTGCTTGGCCCCGCTTCTCAAATTTCCTGCCCACACCTACTCTCTCGTATTAACCAGCCAAGTTTGTCTAGTGATGAAGTAATATTTTCGCCGCTTTCCTGCTCATCCCCACATTCGCGGTCGGAACGCCGGTCCAGCAGCACAGAGGACGAGGAGGCGTCGAGAAGCTGACATGAGATAAATATGCAAAGAGGCGGCTCCGCAAACCATTCCAGTCTCATTTTTTCTATTATTTTGGCGCTGAATTAAATATATACGTACATTCAAGAGGAGCGTCTGATAGAGAGCCGGACAGCAGCACCGAAAGCAGCTCTGCATGTGATATCCTCGGATCAGGTGGCATCGGCGGCAGAAGATGCAGCCCGCGAGCAAGCTCCTGAGTCTCACCCTCCTGGTACTGATGGGCACTGAACTCACCCAAGTAGGTTTATAAACGCCATTTTCAGCGCACATCTCAGGCTAATTAGGCAGATATGCTCCAAATAAGCCGGGTTGGTGTATTATCATAAAGGCAGATTAATCTATTGGGCAGCAGAGATCGGGACGGACTAATATGATTAAACCTGAATAGAAGAAAAATCACAGCGGGGATTCTCTTTTCTAGAGCTTTATCCCACATGGCTAGGTTTTTTTTTTTTAAATAGTAACTTCTATGCAGGATATAGGCTTAATTGTAGGTGATTATGAATGTCTTTACAGAGTAATAGTTGACAGTTTTAGTATTTGAAGATAAACGCATCTAGCAGTGAAAACTCTGATGGTGTGTGTGAGACCGATCACTATCATTTTATCATTTGTATGATTATTCCTATTGAAGATAAAACACTCCAGGGCTTGTGGAGTGTATTCTCACTATCAACACACTGTGATTGTCTCTGACACTCTACAATCTCACTTTGAAGGCAAACATAGCAGGTAAATTGCTTTCTCCACACTCCACATTGATGCCTGCTCTTCAGTAACTAGTTTTTCTTTATGCCTTGGCATTAAATCCCTGTTGGTGAACAGCTATACTGAATGGACGAGGTCATTAGTCTTAATGTACAGACAATTAATGTCAAAATTAAATTAATTTAGCCTCTTTTCTATATTTGTGCATTGTTTTGTGCAAGAACAAGACTTGATTAAATATATTTGTTCTTTGTCTTTCTTGGGGCATTTTATTTGACCTTAATACTACAAGTTTTGAAACAGGTTAAATGTTGTAATTCATTATATACTGTAATTGTGAATTATTGGATGATTCATATAACAAAATTAGTAATCTGAAACTAGGTGCCCTGTGCCATAATTTGTAATCTGTCACAAATTATGAACCACTGAAAAGAAAGAGAGAGAGAGAGAGAAAGAGAGAGATCCTGTCTGATTTAATAAAAAATCAGGTTTACACAAAAATATATATTGTTTCCCCCTATATTATGTTTATGGCATTATACGCACTTCATATTATAGCATGCTAATAATATCATAAATTATACATTATTTTAGACAGCATCTTTAATCAATTTTCAGTAGTAGTTTCACATTCCGTTTTATAAAATTAATTTAAAATGTTCATAATTCTGACTAGGCTGCACAGGAAGAAAACTTCTCATGTTTAAATCAGTGATTAATCAGATATTTCTCTTCATACGTTAGTGCGGGCGAAAACAAGTGTTGCTTACCAAAATTAAAAAGAAGAAGAGAAGAAGAAGAAAACAAGGACAGAAAATGAAGAAGAGAACAAGGATGTAGATTAAATCTGTTTAAGAGTTGAGTCTGTCTGTGAGTGCAAATTTATCATTAGTTAATTCAGAACGTGTCTGTGGTGTATTTGTGCATAATAAACAAATATATATATAGGGTATATATAGGGTTTGATTGGAACTTTTGTCCAGGAGAAAAATGCTAAACTGAGAAGGAAACCTGTACTGCCCTCTGTTGGCTAAATAATACCACGGCATGCTGAGATATAACGTGTCATTGTTCAGCTATCATATTCAAAATCCCCTGTTCCGAAGTGACTCATAATAAATAGCACTCATAAAGCACTCAGTTTTAGGCTGTGCATAAGTGAGTTATCTTTTTAATCAAACATCTGTTGATATTTCAGAGTTTAATGAAATGCTCAGAGAGCATTAACAATCATAGCTACTTCACAGAACATAAATAATGGTGGCCTACTGTGCCCTGCACGCGGTAGAGAGCCTGTAGATGGCTGCACAATAGCCGCATTTCCACTGTCGGGCCAGTGCGAGCCAGGGCTTAAAGCGGGCCGGGCGGGGCTCATAGCCCCGGGCCAGTAGCACGAGGCCAGAATAGCGCAGGGTTTCCACAGAGGAGCTTGAAGCACCGCTGCACGTCACTAAAACACGCCCTTTACACGCCTCTCAGAACAACGTCATGCAACCTCATTATTTCACCAACAAAGAGAAGTTATCAGAAAACTAAGAAATAAGCCACTGGAACATGTGCGATCACAAAACAAACATAATAAAAGCGGCCGTTTGTTTGCATGCTTTGTTATATATTAAAATTCAAAAGCATCGATGTTTTAACTATAGAATTGATTTAATTTATCAGGACTCAAAATTAATCTAAATACACTTATTACTATTTTATTTATTTATTTATTTTTAACGCTTATGAAAATAGCCTGCTTATTCAGTCGAGTCTATTTCTGTTTATTAGCCACAGTAGCCGTCACATTTAGAATTAATGACAATATCTCTATTATTATAAAAACTCCCGAACAAAAAACATTATTAGGCCATATTCTTTTATGATAGGCAACGTGAGAAAAACTCTCGAGACGAGGCTTGTGACAGATAATATAAGTTACTTAATAAATACAGGACTGTGATAGAGAATAAGAAGCTGACGTCTGATTTCTTCAAGCGGTCATATTTTACCATGTTTACTATGGTAATGTGTTTAGCGTGCATATCTTTTTCATGGCTTATAAATATTTCTGCCTTGTATGGTGATTCTAATCCACATTGGATCAAGTTATTTCAAACACTCTCTGCTGACTGAAAGAGAGTTTTGAGCTCAACTTATTTAAAAAAGTGTTTAATGCTGGTGTTAAAGCTGTTATCTTTCTGAAATGATCCGCAGTGCAGTCTCGCTATTTTTATAAAAGCTCCCGAACAAAAATCATTACTAGGCTATATTTTGATGATATGCAACGTGAAGCTAAACTCTTGAAACGAGACGACAGATAAAATGTTACTTAAAAAAATACACAATTGTGATAGAGAATAAGAAGCTGACGTCTGATTTCTCCAAGCAGTCATATTTAACATCTTTACTGTGTAACGTTAATGTTTAGCGTGCATAGTCTTTTACATCGCTTATAAATATTTCTGCCTTGTTTAGTGATTATAATCCACATCGGATCAAGTTATTTCAAACACTTGCTGCTAACTAAGAGTGAGTTTTGAGCTCAACTTATTTTAAAAGTCTTTAATGCTGCTGTTAAAGCTGTTATCTTTCTGAAATGATCCGCGCTGACGCTCTCCAGACGCTGAGAAACTCCGCCTTTGTTCATAACCCCTCCTCTAGCCCCAGCTGGCCCGCTTTGGCCCAAGGTTTTCGTCGGGCCAAAAAACCTGGCCGTTGGCCCCGAGGAAGCCCCGGCGAGGCACGATCAAGCCCCGGAAGTGACTGTGGAAACGCGACTGGCCCTGGCACGCACTAGCACGCCCGGTCCTAGCTCGATAGTGGAAACACGGCTATTTACACCGATGAGCCACGCAGCGCGCGAATTATTCAATGGCCACTTCTTTACAGAGGAACCTTAGCAAGTAGATCATTTCCGTCTCGCGTAACGCAAAGTGCAAAAATTGTATCGTCTCCAGTCTCCCAGCACCTTTAACCGTCCGCCTAAAGCGAAAGATATGTTTTGCTGATGCCCCCAATAGCCTGCTTTTTGAGTCATTCAACATAAACCATTTACATTAATAAAGTAGACTAATGTTTTAAAAAAAAATTAATCTTCAAAAAATCGATACTGAACTGTAGGCTAGTAATGCGCTACAGTGAACTGTCCAATGTGATGTGTTCAGTGTTCGCAATCGCCTCTGTTTTTTTTTTTTTTTTTTTTTGGCACATTCTGAAAAATGTTTTTTTTTTTTTTTTTTTTTTTTTTTTTTTAAGGTTTATGACTTCGCTTAATGTTTTAAAGGCAATTTAAGAGCAATTATGTTACAATTGTATATTAAAACCTGGTTTAACTATTGCTGTCAGCGTGGGTATTGTGAGAGTAACGAAAAAAAAAAAACTTGGTAACTTAAGTGTTTAGTGGTTTAGTATAACCGTGCGTCAAGCGCCTGGAGGAGGTTTGTGATATTTCTGAATATTTCACCAGTCTCGCGGGTGGGCGGAGGCATGGAACCAATGAGATGAGATGGTCTGCTGAAGCTCCGTCATTATTATTCGCCTGAAGAGAGACGACCGAACAGCGCTCTTCTCAGAAACCGAGAGAGCTCGAGTAATTATAAAGTTCAATCAGTATACAGGATAGCGCGAGTAGAAATGCCCGAGATGAATTCATTTACACTGGGTGCTTTACAGAAGCACATCACCTCTGTCAGCAGCGCAGGTTACAGTTTTCTCCTGGAATGTGTATAATGAAGGTTACTGGGAAAGAGGAGAGCAGAGATGTCGGTGCCTTTGCTGAAAATTGGAGTAGTGCTCAGCACGATGGCGATGATCACCAACTGGATGTCGCAAACCTTGCCCTCTTTAGTAGGTCTGAATAATACCAAATTAAGCGTGGCACCTCCGGGAGTGCCGGACCGGAGCACTGGCGTGAGTTTCTTTATTCTCTTTGTTCATGAGCTGTGAAAAACGCTGAATTTTTTATACCTTATAAATTATACTATTCAAATAATGTAGCTTAGAAAATTAAAAAAATATATATTTTGTTAAGCACAGCAGCTTATTCTAAAATCATCAATTCTGACTCTGGAATATAGACTAGGCTAGACATTTTTTTTACAATGTAGCTACCATGTTAATATAATGTTCTTTAAAATGTTCAGTTACGTTTGGGTTACATAGTATTATTTTAAATACTTCGGAGTACCTTGTAATATCATGGTATTTAAATATGATAATTATTTAGGCTACTGACTGAGGTCCCATTACAGTTAACATCAGAGGCAGTGAAACTGTTTAAGTGTTGCCTGACATGTCTTTTTTTTTTCTTTTTTTTTTCTTTGGTGGAATAAAAAGAAAGAAAAAAAGTAAGACCTCAATTATTCATTGGGACTACACGACTTTAAGTGGACCTATTCCTCTTTGAGGTCGCTGCATGATTCATGTAGTGTAGCAACAGAAAAGATGGCAAATAATATAAACTCATTTTTGGACATTGAACTTTTGCAAAGGAAGCCAAAAATTCATTATCAGTGTTTCTTGTTTTAGACATCCTGTTTTTATCAGAAGGTGTTTGTTTATGGGACGAGGTACTAGGAACCAGCAGGTTGGGCTCGAGCAGTGACAGCGTGTGAATTCATTTTAATAGCGTCCAAAAAGATGCAGAATTTCCAATGGGCAAAAACCTTTGTCTTCTCAGGTTCAATCGGTGCAATCAGGTAAAAATGTGTCTCAGCGGGGGGAGTATTGACTGTGAGTGTGCTTCTTAAGTATTTTTATTTTTGATTAGTCACCTGCTGTCTTGCAAATCCTGTGTTGCAATCTATACTAATTAATCAGTTGTTTGTGAGCAAGGGAATTGTACCTTTTTTTTTTCCTTTTCTTTTTTTCTAATGAAATATATGCCTCCACTATTTTGGTATTTTGATAAGCTCTGTCCTCAAAGAGTACAAACATTAGATTGTATTATAATCTGAATTCAGCATTACAATGGCAGCAGATTTGCAAAGATGTTCCTTCGGTTTAATAAAAAGTGCTTTCTATCCGCACTGGTTATGAATATGGATTATTCATTAGATTACTCAGGATTAGGACAAGACATACGGAAACGCTCACTCTTCCAGATGGCTCTTTTATGTTAAGCCACTGGGTCATAAAATCCCCTTCGAGAAATGACCGTTTCACATCAAAGCACCAACTATGAAAATCCTTAAAAAACGGTGTTTTTGTCAGTATATATTGACCACTAATAAACTGCTCTGCTCCTTAAGGACAATGAGAAACAAAATGTGGGAAAGGGAAATAAAATAATATTAACAGAGATTAAGCAGAGTTCACAAAAGCAACATTTCATTAACCACAGGCTTCCAAATGATAAACAATATCCAAAAATTTAAGAGTATTGCAATGTAGAACTTACACTGACATGACAGTTTCCATCAGCTGGCCAGAAACTCTATCACTCTGACCCTTGTGTGGGGTTCAGGTAATTAACCTTCCCAAAGACTGCAGATGAAGAAAGAAGGAAACTGTTACAAAGCTGTTTCCCATAAAGCACATCCCAGTCAGTCACTGACTTGTAGTTTTTTCCTCTTGGTTTTGTCCTTTGCCCAGGTGCTGCCTGCTAACCCAGAGGACTCGTGGCAGGTGTACAGCTCAGCTCAAGACAGCGAGGGCAGGTGTGTGTGTACTGTTGTGGCTCCTCAGCAGACCATGTGTTCACGGGATGCCAGGACCAAACAACTGAGACAGCTCCTGGAAAAAGTAACCTTTGAAACTAATCCTCACAAAGACCTTCTGACAGAATACACAGCTCACTGAATGCCTTTCAAAGTTCTGTTCACCCAGCACACGGCCTATTCTTCTCCTCAAATGTTCTCTTGTTCTCTCTCAGGTCCAGAATATGACTCAGTCCATCCAGAATCTTGACCAGAGGACCCAGAAAGACCTGCAGTATGTGCAAAGAATGGAGGTGCAGTTGAGAGGCCTGGAATCCAAGTTCAAACAGGTGGAGGAAAGCCACAAGCAGAATATCGCCAAGCAATACAAGGTGCGTACAAATGCATGTGCTCATCCAGATCAGTGTGGTTGTTCCGCTATCAGTGTCATTTTTCATTTGTTCATTTCATACAGTGTGCCTCATTTACCAAAATGTTAACTCTCCTATTTAATTCAGCTCCCAAAACTGGCCTGTAACATTACATTACCAATCAATCTGGGGAAACAGCATATTAATTTTGTGTACATTTTCAAGCCAAGTGAGCTCAGTATATTTGTTACAAATGATTTTGTCCTCCTGAGTTGACGCCACAGGCATTTCCCCCACAAGAAGTGAATTACAAAATCTGATTCATTTTGGCGACATAGCATCGTTTCCATCATAGCTATTGTTAGCTGTCTGACATCAATTGCATCTGCATGCTAATGAGGCCGTTGCTAGTTTTCTAAATGGAGGCGCAGTGATTTTGTTGCACGTTGCAATTTGTAGTGTGTGTATCGAGCTCCCAAAGTGGCATAGATTTTGTAAGATCAGTCTAGCACAGTCTCTTCAAAGTCTTTTCAACAAAATAGCTTATTGAACATTTTGTTCTAGTCGAACTGAATGTTATGGTAAAGAACGTGGCACCTCTTGTTCATTTCCCAAGTAAGAAAACTACTCAAAACATTTTATGGCTTGACCTTTAAACATTTATTACATGAAGGCAGCGAATATTTAGATGCAATCGCTGCAAAGGTCATCTTATACACCATCATATGATCTTTATACCCACATGGGAGTCCGTATGGTGCAAGTTTTCATAAGTTCATGTATACACAGAGCATATAAAAACATGGCCTTTCAGCAGAAGTAACAATATACAGAGTTTGATAAAAGGATTCTTTGTGTGGACAAGGATGATTTTGCACTTATTGATCCTAGTAACAAAAGTAACAAAATATTTCTATTTCAATAAATGTTTTTGTTTTTGTTTTTTTTTACTCTGTATTCATTAAAAAAATGTCCCCACGGCTTCCACAGCTGCAGTATTTTCAACACTAAAAATAAAAATAAATGTTTGAGAATCAAATCAGTCTATTAGAATGATTTCATATTAGGATGATTTCTCAAATGACATTAAAGACTAAAAGAAAATTATTTTAAATTGTAATAATAATTGTAATTCATTCCCTCATATTAGCAAATTGTGGCCATGTTGTACTAGTTTAATTAAATCAAAATGAGGGAACAAATAAGTAAATTGTGGCAGCAATTTAACAACAATAAGAGAACGGGATAGTGCAATGAGGGAACAAATTCTTAATGGTGGGCCATGGTGAATATATTTTTGTCTGCACGCCATGTCGCACAAAAAAGATTTCTTTCAAAAATATAAAAAAACACCTTACTGTACCTAAACTTTTAAACGGGAGCATATAGTTTTAATAACCTGCTATTAGTATGTTCTTTATTCATCTATGTCCAGATTTATGTGCAGAAACCATCACGATTATTTGTTTTTGTGTGTTCATACTGTAGCTCATCCTATCAATTTTTTTTTTTAAATGTTGCTTAATTTCTGTACAAACAGCTGTATCTGTCAAAATGTGTGTGTTAGAAAGGCTAGCGAGTTAGTTATTCAACCAAATTTCATTTTCTTGCTTGCAGGGCTAACTTTATGAATTAAATCAAAGCTGCAGAGACTGAAGAACAAGTTCAATCCCATTGTAATCCTCAACTGGTCAACTGATTGCATCATTCAGTTTATTTTAAATACAACCTTGAATTCTGTTCACAGTCTTTTTGTGCATGCCACTATTGCAGCCTTCCCTGAGTAGATTTTCTTATGTTATGACATCTTCATGTCAATAATTCAGATTTGTTTATGCACATTTGGATATACTGAAACAAGGGAAACTATTGTTGTATGTGAAGCATGTAACCCTCGACACCTTGCATTTTAAAAATTGAAAAATAAAGAGAGTTTTTTCAAATTTTTGCTGGTGTACTGAGAACTTGTTTTATGCCATGTTGAACTCTACATCTATTTGCTAAACACACTCAGAAATGATAATAGAGTAGGCAGAGAGGGCAAGTATAGGGCAAGACAGGTGTTTGGACGCAATCGTTGCACGCATGCCTACTGAACCAAGCCTATTTTAACCTTTCAGGCCATAAAAGCGAAAATGGAGGAACTTAGGCCAATGATACCAGTGTTGGAGGAATACAAGGCCGATGCAAAATTGGTTATGCAGTTTAAAGAGGAGGTCAAGAATCTGACATCAGTGCTAAGTGAACTGCAGGAGGAGATCGGGGCCTTTGACTACGAGGAGCTTCACAACAGGGTGTCTAATCTTGAGGAGAGGCTTCGTGCATGCATGCAAAAATTAGGTAGGATGAGTTTGAGCACAAACACAAACAACCATCATATTTCATTTCAAATTATATTATATACAGCGTGCACAAGAAAACACACTTTACTATGCAAGAAAATGATAAAAAAAGTTTTTGACTCACAAAAAAAGTTGGAGTTGCTTTTACTCAGTTATATTAGGGGATTTAAGACTGCACAAATAAAGGCACAATTCACTTTTTTTAATTGAAATAATTAACCCAAAAATAAAAAAAATTAATTCATATACCCTCAGGCCACTATATGGTAGACGGTTTTATTTCTTCATTAAATTTTGCATCACATCACTTGCTCACCAAAAGATCCTCTACAGTGAATGGGTGCCGTCAGAAGGAGAGTCCAAACAACTGATCAAAAACAAGTAATCATTTATTATCTTGTGAAGCGACCAGCTGCATATTTGTAAGAAACAGACCCTTCATTCAGGTGTTTACACTTTAAAACGTTGCTTCTGGCCAAAATATGAGTCTGTAATCCATAACAATGTTTGAATTAAAAAATGTCTTAATGAACAATTTGTTTATTAAAAACACACAGCTTTTGACTTAAGAAGACATTAATTGATGGGCAGGAGTCATGTGAATTATTCTGAAGTTTATTAGCTTTTTGGACTCTCATTATGACAACACCCATTCACTGCAGAGGATCCATTGTGAGCAAGTGATGTGATGCTAAATTTCTCCAAATCTGTTCCAAAGAAGAAACTGTCTGAATTCATTTTAGTACATTTTACATATGTTCCCAGCACATTTAAAATAGCTAACAAAGTGTGGCCTCAGTGTTTATTGAAAATGGAAATTCAAGGATGCTTCGCATTACACACATTAGTCCTGACTCAGTGAATGATGATTGAACAAAACACAAAACACTGTAATTTATTGTGCTGCTTGGACGCATTAGCATGCTGAATTTAAACAACATAACACATCCCTGTCATTTTCCCAGTTTGAAATGCTGTATCTCAGCATAGCTTATCTGAAACAGACAGTAGCATCAGATTCAGATGTTGCCTTATTCTGAAGTGAGGAATGGATCTCGTATGGATGTTAGACACAGGCAAGACTAATGAGAAGCTGCCGTGCTGTTCTCTCTTCCAACAAATGCCTTTGGGTCCACCTGAGCCATGGCATGAATTCATAGCAACTTTACAGGTTAATTAAATAACAATATCAAAATTCAATATGACAAGACACAGCGTCTGACACATCTCTGATTTACGAACAAATCCTCAGTTGAATGAAGATCGTACGATTTTATCCAAAAGCAAAATGTACATGTTCACAGACATTTTAATAACCATTCATACACTGGAATGTAGGTCAGAAGCTCTGCGTAACAATAGAGAATTGCTCTTGCTTCTTTGTGGAGCATTTATTTTAGATTCGAATAACAGATTTAGTACACATGCATAATGTAAATGCAGCCTTACTTTGATTGATTAAAGGAGGATACCATGCTGGGTTTTGTTGCTTAACAATAAATACCAAAAAAGAAAAGAGCTGCAGTTTTAAGTTTTCCACTGAGCCAAAAGCTACATGCAGTGATAAAGAGAGACATCTAAATACGATCATGGATTGAAAAATCTATTGAAAGATTACTGCTCTCAGTACAGTAATCTCCTGGCAGCATGAATTTTCTAATACTGCATTTCGCAAGGGACTTAAATCATTGGATGGGAGAAAAAAAAACTGTATAAACAACGTGGACTTCATTCATTGTTAATATTACATTCATAGTTAATTGGGTTTTGAAGGAAGCCTGAACCAATTATTTTGTGATTGTTGCCCATAACGTTTCAAGCTGTTTTAGCGGTATCAGTTTTTGTCCAGTTATTCTATAATTACTATGCCTGCAATGTATATGAGTCCATATTTCATTTAAAGGCTTCATGTAAAATTTGCTCTTTAACTAAGTAATGTATCACAGGACTATTTTCAAAAGGTGGTGAAAATGCAGTAAGCAGTTATACACTTTCCATTATATTATGTTACATTACGTTACGTTACGTTATATTTCATCGCATTACACCGAGGTTCAAAAGTGGGGGTTTGGTATACGTTTTTATTTTGTTTATGAAAGAATTCTCTTATGTTCCCCAAGGCTGCATTTATTTGATTAAATACAGCAAACCAGTTATACTGTGAAATATTATAACAATGTTTTATGTTTGAATATATTTTAGAATGTTAATCCTAAAAATGATTTATTCCTGTAAAGGCAAAACTACATTTTTAGCAGCCATTACTCCAGGCTTCAGTGTCATATAATCATTCAGAATTCATATTAATAGACTTTTAATATGCCAAATGCTCAAGTTACATTTCTTCTTGTTATCAATGTTGAAAACAGTTGTTCTGTGTAATATTTTTGTGAAAACCCTTATACATTTCCAAGATTCTCGGAGGAATAAGAAGTTCAAAATACAGTATTTATTTGATTTAAGCCATTTAAAAGTCTTTGCTCTCACTTCGGATCAATTTAATGCATCCTTACTGCATCAAAGTATTTGCATGAATATCTTTAAGCAAACAACAACAATTTCTGACCTCAAACTTTTTGAACAACTGCGTATTTACATACATCCATGTACAATCATCGATTTAAAAAGTCAACAACCGTTTACAGTTCTATTTATTTTCCTGGAAATGAGCATATGTTAAAGTTAAAAATCACTAAGTCAAAGGAAAGAGTTGCTCATGCATTAATAGAAGTACTGGGTTTCTGCTAAGCTTCTCTAACAGATTATTCCATTACAGTAGCACAGTAGATTTAGCAAAATAAAAGATGGGATGGGTTGGCAACATTTAATGCCATGACATTATGTAAATATTTGAGAAAATTACATAAAGCAGCAGCAGTCACACATTGACGATGTATGGCTGTGAACTCAAGTGTTGCTTGCTGTATATTTCAGCGTAATTACATCAACAGTCAGTGTCAGGCTCTATAGATCCTAGCCTTCAATCCACTGTATGTTCAGCTGTACTACTGCTTTGCAATCTCCACTATGTTATCACCTAAATACACAAATAAAACTGCAATTTATCGCCTGTGACAGACTATTCAGCTAACATTTGGCCATAGGGTCTGGTGTAAAGACCGACCACCTGTGCTGAGGCAATGATCAGGCTGGTAATTATGTGAATATTATGTACCATAGAATATCTTTGAATGTAGGTTTTGTCTAAAGAAGTATGTCTGGAACGGAGAATTGGGTGAATAAATTGCAACTCATTCAATCCCAAAAGGATTATGGAATTCCACAGGTCAATATTAGCAGATTATGAGTAATCATTTATAGAGAGGTCAGTCTGTTCAAGGGCTTTGCAGTGACTTTAATGTAGAGTAAATCATTTGACAGCAGTACTTTTATGCCAAAGCTTCTGAAAATAGATATAGTTTAGTGATTTGTAATTTGAAATACGAGTACAAAATAAAATAAATATGTGACATGGATAGTCAGCTGTTCATGATCACAAAATAACTCCGATGTAAAGCAGAAAAAGTTCTTATAGGAATCTGAAAGGGTTTATTTTGTGACAATGCCTGACTGACTCACTAAATAAATGAATACACGAACATGAAATATTGATTTCAGTTTTTTATCATGTGAGAAGAAAGAGTGCGCAGAGTGAAACGAGAGACTTAAAACCAGCATGGAGACTGGCTGCCAGGGACAACTCTCAGATATACAGTTATACAGAATTCTGTGATTGACCAATCAGAGTCAAGGATTCTGGAGAGCCGTGTAATGACACCAGATAGCCAGGTCAGTGAAATACAAAACAGTTCTTTCTCCAGAACTGGCTCTGTTGTGGTCTTACATAAACCAGCACGGTGATCGCATTTCAGTGCCAAGAACAGAATATTGGGAAAATATCATGGGAAACAGAGGAGTATCTATAAATGTACATTTCGTTTAAAAGCAGTTGCTTTGCCCCAGTGGACTACCAATACCACACAGCCGGAGAAAGAAAGAGAAAGAGAAACCGCATCAGTTCTCCGAAAGACATAAAGTGACAGAAAAAGAGAGAAAATCCGGATCAGAAAGAAGTATAAATGAGAGAAGAACACACTTCCTTGTGTATGAGGACTCTTACAACACTGCAGACGTCTACACAAGTTATGCTCCAGTGCGTCTGTCTGACACTGTGTCAAAACAGAGAGTATGAGAGGTTCACTGATGCCTGCAAACTTCTGCTCGAGTGCCTAACACAAGCCCGAATATGACACGAACTCCAACGCCTCCCCTATCCACCTCAAACCCATACTAGCGCAAAACATTGAAGTTTAACAGCATATCACTCACTCATAGGAAAGCAAACGAGCAGAAATGACAATGATCTTCATTTACTCACCCTCACATCATTACAAATCCATATTACTTTTTTTTTCAAAAGAGATGTCAGACTGCTCTTTTCTATGCAATGAAAGTGAATGGTCACCAGCTAGACTACTGAAAGTACAGCATTCAGTATTTAAACAGGCACACTGTATTACTAAACAATTATCAGACACATGAGAACAAATGACGTTTGGTATTTTGATGCTAAACCTGGTGTGATAAATCTCAAAGTGCACCACAATATCATGAGTGAATAACCTTTTTGTTGTTCTTTTTTACAAGAAGTTATTATATGGCTCGAGGAGACTTTAGGTTGACTTTAGGTTGATTTTATTGTACTTGACAGCCCCTGGTCACCATTCACTTTCATTTTATGGAAAACAACAGCATAACATTCTTCGAAATAACTCTTTTTAGGTTTTATGGAATAAGAAAGTCGAGCATGAGGGTGAGTAAATGATGAAAAATGATTACAATAAAATGTTGATTTTTACTTGTTCCCATGTTTTACTGTTATCAGCTTGTGGGAAGCTGACAGGGATAAGTGATGCTATAACCATGAAAACATCTGGATCAAGATATGGATCCTGGATGACTGATCCGCTTGCCCCTGACGGTGATACGCGGGTGAGTTCATTAAATCTTTACTGTCTTAACTGAATTCCTCTGGATGTTTTGTGTAAAAGAAAAACAGCTATAATCACTTCACACCCCTCGTTTTAATCTCAACTGGTTTAGATTGTTTTTTCTTTTTAACTAAAGTGTCTTTGACTTCGTCTTATCAGCACTCTTTTTGTCCCTGCAGTATATTTTCTTGTAAACATGCCAAGAGCGTGGTTTATTAAATTACGGGCAGACATTAAGATGCAAATGATAGGTGTAAATCTTGCAAGATGGCAGCAAAGTCATTCCCAGTAAAAGCTGAATGATGTCTGTTAATTCCTGCGCCAGCATTTCCAACATAAAAATTGTTTGTACAGTATATTACTGTTGGTTTCATATCTTTGTTTTCAGACATTCTTTAGTATTCTGAGCTAAAAAGCAAAATCTTGTACGACTGTTTTATTTCCCTGCCTTTGTACAAGCTTTTCTGTCTTTCTCCAATTTCTTGAACAAATCTAACACATCCATCTTGGTTAGATGTCAGTAGTGAGTAAGTTGCTTGACAACTAATCCATGATCCCATCATATATTAATGCAGCAGCTTCAAAGAGGATGGCTGAAGGTGAAGCGATGGAGTTTTTAGCTCCTTTGAGGTGGATCGATACAGTAGAAAAGCCCAGAAACAGAAAGGCATCTGGCCTACAGATCTGTCTGAGCCTTAAATGATTGATGAGGGGTCAGAGAGTTGCCCTTGCCTGAAGCCTCTGATAGCCTTAGTATTTATTTTAACAGTGAAAATACACTTAAAAGGTTAAGACATTTGTTTGACAGACATGTTTGTTTTAAGAATTGGATCTTAGGAAGTCAGTTCAGAGCAGGGATAGGATAATAGGCAAGTAATGAGCAAATCGAATACATCAGTCCCAAATACTCTGTAATGCTGACCTTGACTTTGAAAGAATCAATGCCATAAAAGAGCATCCACCATAAGAAAAAAAAAAAATCATGTGTCAAGTGAATGTCATGTGATGTAACCTTCCAGTAAAACTAATAACATAATTTCCTTTTACTGAATACATGTTTGCACACATGTAATTATAAAACAAAACTATAATTTTAAATATATTTGAATATACTTTACAAGCTGAAATGTTTGTAAACAAATAAACTGAATTATTAATGCATAAATTTAATATAATTTATGAAGATTCACAACACATGACAATTAACAACCAGAACTAACTGTGCCTCATCATAAAAAGGTAAAATTATCATATATTTCAATAAGATTATGATCTTGCCACCATTGGTTTTTGGTTTGCTTTGTTTGTTTTTTTGTTTTTGTTTTTTTTTCATACCACTTAAGACTTCAGAAGACATTTATTTGGTGGAAAGAAGTTTTTAAAATTAAAAAAGGTGAAGCAGTTTAATAATTTTGTTCTACAAAATAATAATGAAAAACTATTCTTAATCTTAACTATTCTCTTCTTAATAAGGTATTACTTAAGAATTTAATTCTTGTATCTTTTTTCTTTCTTTTTTTCTTCATGATCATGACAGTTGTATTACTCTGAATATTTTATTTTATTTTATTTTTTTATTGAATGCCCCCCAAAATATTTTGAAATATATTTTTTGGTGAAAAACAACAACAAAAAACAACAACAACTAAGACCATTTTCGGTAGCACTTTATTTTACAGTCCTGTCCCACAAGTGCATACTACATTGTTAATAACTAGGTACTAATCATCACCCTACCCTTAACGCTTGTGAACCTGCCATAACCTTAAACCAGTGTAGTTACCTTATATTACCATGTGTTTTCTTAGGTAAGTACATGTAAGTGCAAATACTGTCAAATAAAGTGTATAAACCCTGATGTCCATACATTTTTTCATAACCAGGTGTGGTACATGGACGGTTACCACAACAACCGCTTTGTCCGGGAATACAAGTCAATGGTCGACTTCATGTATTCGGACAACTTCACCTCACACCGGCTTCCTCACCCCTGGTCGGGCACAGGACAGGTGGTCTACAATGGCTCCATCTACTTCAATAAGTTCCAAAGTAACACCATCATCAAATTCGACTTCAAGACAGCCACCATCAGCAGGTCCGGTCAGCTGGACTACGCCGGCTTCAACAACCGTTACCACTATTCCTGGGGCGGTCACTCCGACATTGACCTCATGGTGGACGAAGGTGGGCTTTGGGCCATCTATGCCACCAATCAAAACGCAGGGAACATTGTCATCAGCAAGATCAACCCACTGACCCTGCAGGTCATCAAAAGCTACACCACCAACCACCCAAAGAGGAGCGCTGGTGAGGCCTTCATGATCTGTGGGACACTTTATGTCACCAACGGATACTCAGGAGGGACAAAAGTCTACTATGCTTTCCATACCAACTCCTCTACTTACGAGTATATCGACATCCCCTTACAGAACAAGTATTCCCATATCTCCATGCTGGATTATAACCCTAGGGACAGAGCTCTTTACGCATGGAACAATGGACACCAGGTGCTGTATAACGTCACCTTGTTCCACGTCATTCGCTCTGAGGAACTCTAAATGACATTCTTCATCCCTTTGAGACATACAGTAGCACTGATGAAGTTTATTACTGAAAAAAAGAGTAATGCCTGATGATTGTTCAATAAAATAAGACAAAAAAATGTATCAAAAGTAATAGTTAATGGAAACATAATGAACAGCTGCCAAAAGTCATTTTTCTTTTGTAAGCTTTCCTTAGATAATTGTAATTGAAATTTTCACTGCAAAAAAAAAAAAAAAAAAAAAAAAAAATATATATATATATATATATATATATATATATTAATTAGTATTTTTGTCTTATCCAATTAAAATATTGAAACATTCTTAAAGGGGACATTAGATGCAAAAATCACTTTTACATGGTGTTTGCATATAAATGTGTCTTAGCAGTGTAAAAATTCATCCATTCATTCCATTTTTAAACCGAAAAAAATCTGAACAGTTTTGTTGTTGTTGATGGTAATGTGCCACAGAATAAAAAAATAAATAAATAAAAAAACAGAAGAGAGGGGCGGGGTGAGCAGTAGCTCATTATCATTTAAAGAGACACACACTGAAAGGGGTCGCTGTGAATAGAGCTGTTTTTAAGAAGGTAAAGGGTCTTGTTTTACATCATCTTTGAGGATTTCTAACCAAAGTATGTAACAGACATTTCATACAGAGCCTAAAAGTCATACCAACTTGTGCAAAATGGGCATCTAATGTCCCCTTCAAAACAAGATCAATTTACTTGAGAAGGAAAATTGCGTAAAATAATGTTGTTAAGCAATAATGGTTCTTCTAAAATGCTTAGATTTATTCTTAAAACACAACACACATACACACACACATATATATATATATATATATATAACATTATGTATTTTTCAATATACATGTTATATGTTGAAATAAATACATAATATACTTAATTAATGAAATACTATATATTATTTGAAAGCAAACCCAATTTCACTTCAAGTAAATTTATGTTGTTTTATGTTTAGGTTTCTTTAGATATTTTAACTGCAAAACAAAAACAGTGATTAATGAAAAGATTTTTTACTGTGTTCTTAGTACTTGTACAGCTTTATCAACATGAATTAGTTACACAGCAGAGGGCAAAGACATGTGACGCAAGAAAGATGTCATTTAGTTACCCAGTTATGTCCTTTGTATCGAGAGCAATCCAAACTATTTAACATCAACTAAAGAACCGGAGGCACTGACTGTTGGAGGCACTCTGTTAAAGAACTGCAGCGTGTTGTTGTGACTGTATATAATTTCTGATTTTCGCAAAGATTTGCATGATCATTTTTAGCACTACGAATCACGATTGTATTTATGTTTTATCGCAGTAATATGAACCTTGTGTGTGAAAAAGAGATTAGATTAGTGATGGGTTTGCTATTCTTCTTGCCATGTTTCATTTTTTGCTGTATCTTTTGTTTTGTTTTTTAATTTGTGTTTATAAAGTGACTTTAAATAGTAGGATGGATTGTAAGAAAAAGACGTCAAGAGTATATATATGTATAGATATAACTTGTCAGCAAAAAATAGGTATCAAAAGACAATGTGAAAAAATGTATTTACAAGGTATTATTCTTTGAGTGTATTTCAAGACAGATCCATGTGTCAGCTGATAGAAGAAATAGATGGCATCATCTAAAACTGTTACGCTTGCATCCGTGTTGTACTTGCAATGTGATTCATATCAATAAAGCCAGTCTTTATTTTACACTTCTTGCCTAAGGGAAATGAAATCATGTGCCATATGTGAATATCAAATTACAATATCCAAAAATATAGAGCTATATAAAAATTGAAAACAACAATCTCCTCATTTGTCTGCATAGAAAAAGATTTTGATAATGACCTGACTCCAGCTACCAAATCTTTCGGAGCCAAGGGAAATGTCAAATGGGATTGAACAGTCTAAAGGGGAAAATAGGAGCAGTCTAAAGGTAGATATCATTAGCAGCCTATATTCTTTCTCCATGGCAACGGGAGCAGAAAGTGATGACCTCATCTGTTTGGCTGCAGTGAAAGAGCTGATCCGGAAGCGGTGGGACACGCACTAAAGACAGAGCAACTCATTAGCCCTCAGCTCTTCTCTAAAAGCACTGTCAAATTGAATTGTCTGGTCTGTCTGCGCTCAGCAAATGCACATTTAATTCAAGCCACCGTGACAATGGCAAACTGCTATTCAGGGAAGGCATCAAGCGCTAAAGGTGCTTAGATTTAATGGCATTTCTTTATTCTTTTATCTCAAGGTAGCCATCAGATCAGCTAATCTAATTCCCCTCAACTAATCAGTGCCATGGAGCCACCACATAATTGAGCTTCTCTATGTGACGTTCTCATCGTGATGATAAAGAGTCATCTTCATTCTTTGTAATTGTTCATAATGTAATTATTTCACATTAAACGTCTAACGCATGCAGATGCAACAGACAAGGGATGGTTCACCCAAAAAATCTGTTTAATCATGTTGTGCAGTGTCATTTTGGGCTGAAAGATCTTCTTTTGTGTTCACAGAAGAAAGGACATCATATGTTATTATAGTAAATGATGACAGAATTGCAATTTTTGAGTGAACTCTTCCTTTAATACCATATTGAGCCATATCACAGTTTTTTTTTTACATGAACGCGTTTTGGCTGGGTAACATGGCCCTGTAAGCCCCTGCTGCAAGATGGCGTGACTGGCACCATCTGGCTGCAAAAAAATCATCTTTCTCCATTGAGGGCCATTCAAAATTTGCCATGCAGTACATTCTGATGAAGACTTTTGTGTATGCAACATTTCAGGTTTGAACCTGCAGTAGGAACCTTTTATTTCCACATAGATTCAATTTTTTATAGAAAGTTTTAGAATGTATTTTGTTTTGGGCTTTTTTTCTTGGGGTGGGGGGAGATGGGGTACTTTTGGAACATTTATTTTGTATGTTATGCTCTATCCATAGAGTATGCATGAATAAAGGGGTGGTTAATTACTTTTTTAATGTTAGTTAGTCTGTAATGTTGCTGTTTGAGCATAAACAATATCTGCAAAGTAATGAAGCTGAAAGTTCAATGCAAATGGAGATATCGTCTTTTAAAATTCGGGCAGTGTAATGCCTACAAAAATGGCTAGTAGGGACTACAATAAGTTACTTCCTGGGTTCCTGACACACAACACAACACACTGGGCTAGCTAACCAATCAGAGCCCATCATCTATTTCTGAGAGAGGGGCTTCATAAAATAAGAAAATGATCAACCCGTTTCTCAGAGAAGGGACAGAGCGGTGTGGAATAAAGGTAAAAAATGTGAAAAATAATAAGTTTTTTTTTTTTAAACGAAGCATTAACACATGTTAGACTGCACCCCATAAACACAGAGCCAACCCTTTAAAAAAAAATTTCCCACTTTCTTCAGACAGCCATGAAACTGCCATTGAATGAATAGGGAAAGCTAACTAATAGCTCTCTACAGATATTACAGGCCTCCTTGAACCTAACCAGCTCAGATTTAATTTAAAAAAAAAAAATTTTTTTGGGAAAGTTTTTGGGAAATTTTGGGAAAAAAATGGGAAAGTTTTTATTTAATTAAAAAAAGGTATCCTAAGGGAGTTTGAAGTTCAGAAATGCATAGAAATAACTGGCAGTATTGAAGATAGGTTTCTAGTTCAGCTCGTATTACAAGCACAAAAATAAGTGCACTTAATCTTAGACTTAATCCGATCATTTTTATCTTGTCTTCTTGGTGTGTTTGTCACCTCTTACCAGCATAAATGTGAACTGAATCGATTACATGCTATGACCTTTAGATTTCTACACTTGACCCTAGTATAACTTAATTAATGAGCACAGATGGTGGACAAGTGACCGTATCAACCACAGCAAGACATCCAGGCTTTTAACAGCTATCTATCTGGCTATTAGTTAACATTATACAGCCTACTGTAAGTGATGCCAGAATGTAAGTAAGTACATTTTATTTATAGCACATTTAAACACAGCATAGCTGACCAAAGTGCTGAACAGAGTATATGAAAAAATAATAAGAAATACAAATAAAAAAAGAATAAAACAAAATGGAAAACAATATACTAAAAACACAGTACTAAGATTAGATTAAACCACCTGGGGGAAAAAAAATGTTTTCAGCCTCTTTTTAAAAATGATAAAAGGTGTAAGGCGAATATCCATTAGCAACTGATTCCATAAGCGAGGGGCAGCAACTGAAAATGCTCTGTCGCCCTTAGTATCGAGGGACATATATAAGATACTGATCAGCAGACCTTAAGGATCTACTAGAAAGATGTCGGATAGTAAGATCTTTTAAATAAGAGGGAGCTTGATCATTAAGAGCTTTAAAAACAAACAAAACATTTTTAAACTGAATTCTGAAATGGACTGGGAGCCAATGGAGCAATGTTAAGATCGGGGTGACATGGTCAAATTTCTGTGCTCTGGTTAACATCCTTGAAGCTGCATTTTGAACCAGGCGAGAAATGGTTGACTGAGGAAGGCCCAAATACAAGGAGTTGCAATAATCCGAACACGATGTGATAAAAGCATGAATGACCTTCTCCAAATCTTGAAATGACAGGAATGATTTAAGTTTAGAAATAATCCGTAATTGATAAAAACTATTTTTAGCCACCAAATTTATTTGCTAGGTTAAGCTTAATTCAGAGTCTAAGATGACACCTAGGTTCCTGACCTGAGAACAAACTGAGGGGAAATGAATGCCAAGTTGCTTAATAAGCCCGTTTCTCAATTTCGGGGGACCAAAAACAATAATGTCAAGCAGACTCTGTGCTATGATAAGCAGTGAAGCCAGACTGGAAAGGTTCCAATATATTTGCTGAATTTAAAAACAAGATCAATTGAATTCAATTGAAAAACTATTTATTATGATTCAGTGAAAGATTATGGAGACCATTTTTATTTTATTTATTGGAATAATATGCCTTATATACATTCAGTAAAGACCATTAATATGCATTAAGAAAGATACATTTATATTTTATTTTGAGACGTAACATCGCCCACAGCAAAGTTGACTTCAATGATGAAAAAAAGGTAATTGATTATGATAACTGTCATTTCTTTTTTTAGTGTTCAAAACATTCTTCTTTCATTCTAATGAAGCTATATAACTCAGATTTGGTGAACTGTTCAGAAGGGCTGATCATCAGGATGTTAGACGTGAGGCCAACAGGGTTCGGTTTGTCCCTATGGACATCCTAAATGTGCACTTATCTTTTCAGCTACAGCATCGGCTTTCTTCCTCTACCAGCTCTCCTCTCTCAGTTGTCCTCCTATAGTGGAAATGGCTTTTAAATAAATCACATAGAGTCAACCACATTGTGTTGCGTAAAGAGTATATCCCATGTTGCTTTGTTCCTAATGCCTCTGAAGTGCAGTGTGTTTTCTATTTTATCTTTTATATCTATAAAATACAGTTTACTCATATTACTTAAGTGATTTATCCAAGCCTAAGTAATAGTCACTCATTAATAACCCCAGTGCAATTTTCCAATACTTTGGTAGAGTATATAGTATACTATGTTTAAAGATGGACCTGAAAAGATAAAGACCAAAAATCTGACTAAACATATTTGACATTAAAATAATTTAACGCTTGGTAAGAAAAAGGTTCAGAGACACTGTTTACTGCAACGGCTGCATTAAGAGAAGTGACATGATAATTTTTAGAGGAATAAGGATTGAAGCACCTACATTATGAAAGCGCTGAGCTAAAGGTTATCTTTAGAAGCGCTGATAAACGGCAAACATGACCAAGTCAATGCATTATTTAGTAGATGTTTTATACAAGCAGTACAATATTCTTTTGCTTGGCTGTTCCTCTTGCCTTGCTGTCTGTTTCTCACCTCACCTGGGATGTGTGAGGGTGCTAAAGTGTTTCTGTGCATACCTCTGCAGCAGCCCGGAGCAACACTGATAATGGCTTTTCAGAAATGGAGCATCTGCTCTGTGCTATTTTTACCTTCTTGATTCCCTCTCCGGTTCTGTCTTCAGGGGGGTTGAGCTATCGCAAAGATATACTGTCTGAGGCACCAAGGAAGATCCAGAAACCTGTTTGGCAACACAAAAAATTGGGGAATATCCTGTCAAGGAGCGTTTTCTCTGAGGAGGCAGGGGAAACTGAAAAACTATCTATCTATCTATCTATCTATCTATCTATCTATCTATCTATCTATCTATCTATCTATCTATCTATCTATCTATCTATCTATCTATCTATCTATCTATCCATCTATCTATCTATCTATCTATCTCTAAAGATATTGTCACATCATTGAAATTTTCATGTAGAATTTTTGATAACTTAGGAGTACTGTATAAATCATATTAAATGAACAGTAAAATAAAATAAAAAAATGTTAAACTTAATTAACTCAATTAAATTCATATGAACAATTTACTAGACTGTATATTTTTACTAATTACAGGCCTCATGAGGTATTGAGGGTAACACTTTAGAATAATAAAGTTCCATAGTTAATCAATAGCTTCACAGGAACAAATGACTAATGCACTTTCAACATTTTAGTAACTGCTATCAACTAACAAGAAACTCTGATGAATGATTCAGTACGTAATATCGCTCATTTGAAACTGGTATTTTCACTATTAGCTCCTCAATAACTACTTTTTATTCTTATATCCTAGAGAACTACTAAGAACTGCTGTATGCAGGTTCATAATTAATGTGAATTATGCATAATGTATAATAAATTCTTAAGTGAAGATCATGGTAACCCACTAATAATGACTCACATATTATTAAATCCTTATATAGGAACTAATTGGATCAGTATTATAAAGCGAAAAGCATGACTCCCTAATATTGGCTTATGCCATTATATGCTTTTATATAGGTTTTGGATGTTAATCAGTCAAGTGTTACTACACCCTTCTATAAAAAACTAATTATTTGGATCATTACTCTAAAGTGAAGATCACGATAACCCACTAGCAATGATTTAAATTTTACCAAATCTATCGAAATTAATAACTAACCAGAACCTTACAAAAAGCTCAGAAATGTACAATGACTTCAGTAATTACTAGGGAGTTATCAAGATCTTCTCTTTAGAATACTGATCCAAAAAAAAAAAAGAAGAAGGATGTAGTAACATCTGAATAATAACTATTCAATACTTTACAAAACCATCAAAAAAACAATGATTTCAGTCATTACTAGAGAATTATCATGTTATTCACTTTAAAATACTGATCCAAATTATTAGTAATTAATTATAATTAACTAGCAAAAAGACTTCAGTAATACTGGAGTCATTACTAGTGGGTTACCATGACCTTCACTTTAGAATTAATTATACATTATGCACTATTCATATTAACTATGAACCTGTATACAGTAGTAATTGGTAATTCTTGGGGAGGTATGAACAAATAGTAGTTACTGATTATTTAATAACGAACTTAAACATTTGACTAAGCGCTATTACTTACTAATTCATTAATCAAGGCTTCTTGTAAGATACTAGTTGTTAAGAGTGCTAATATTGCATTACTCATGTGTTATTGGGTAGTTAGTCATTAATAATAGAACAGTATTCTAGCGTGTTACCATATTAAGATTAGCTAACTATCTATAAATCCATCTGTTATGACAAATTCGTATGTTTACATTCAGTCTTAGTTCTTGTTGTATCATAAGTTTTACAAGACTGGCTGGAAAACTCAGAGACCACACCGATAAATCGCACCCTTATTATATGTTTTAGTGTTTTATTTATTATTATCACTTATTTTATAGATATTGCTTTGAAAGAATTTTTTTTAAAGATGCATATAGTATAAATATGGATGTTATACTATGATTTGGCTGCTCATAGTCCCAAGTGTCCCAAAAAATGGTCTGCCATAAATTCAGAAACTGTGTTAAAATCAAACGGAAATGGATGAATCTATATTGGATTTTAAAAACTCTAACACAGAGAGGGGACTCATCTTTATTTTTGATGTTCACCACATGTTACGGCTCCAGTCCCATCATCACTTAAAAAGGCCCAGCCTGAGGACTACACACAATGATACTCATGAGTAATGGAGGAGAGGGGGGTCTGCTTTGATGCACCGCTGCCTTATCAATCAGAAAGCTCTGCCCAACTCATCTCCAGTTCAGCGAGAGCACCATAATCACACCTGACTTCACTAAAACAACTGAGATGATTCTTTTTATTCAACGGCTATTAATAATTTATGTTTTTTTTCTGATTTGTTAGGCTACCATAAAAGTATTAAATTAGTAGTGAGGGAAAGTGTTTACATCTACAGTCACAATAATGTTTTTCAATGAAAAGAAATCTGTGCTTCTGTGCACCACCTGTGCTCAGGGCTGATTAGAAGAGATGAATATTGCTGATTTGCATATAATGGATCTTCAGAAGGTAGGTTGTTCTCATCCTGCATGCTTTCATAAGAATCCCACTCATTCATAACTTAGCAGCTGAATCTAAGATGACTTGTTTCTTTGATGGATACTATTTCTGGATCAGGAAGGGAGAAATTATTTAAGAACTTACATCACAAGGGGAAGAGATTCAGAGACTTCAAAGATGTTCGAACACAGGGAAGCGTGTGGAACAGCGTGTGTTCTGTCAAAGACAGAAAGAGAATAAGAAATTAACCGTTCAGCTTGTGCAGAACCACAGTACTTTGGACAGTAATGATGCCTTTTGAAATACACTTGTCCAGGAACAATCATCATGAGATAAAAGTCTGAACAGGGGAAAATGTGTATTACGGTAGGTCACAGAAAGGCTGGCATGAGCTAAAACTTCTATTCTTCTGTTCTCTTCTGTGTACTGCTCAAGCATATTGCACATGAATCACAACAAAATGCATTTGTTTTAAATTAGATTAAACACTAACTGGCTTCCTATTAGGCTTTGTGATGTTCATAACATCTAGCTTCATTCTAGATTCATTCCTTCCCTATAAATGTCTGATACAGTTTCAGAGTTTTGCATAAGTATCCGTGTGCTACAGAATCACAGAGACACAAACCTGACACACAGCATGTATCAAAGTGCAGTGATATTCCACAACAGGATTCTATTCCCATAAGTACTCATCCATTCACCTTACTTTGACCAAAGCACTATAAACTATGTCTATTGTCACTATTGGGAACTAGCTTGTAACTTATTTAGCCCTAAAGGGTGCATAAAAGTACCTTCAAGTTAAAAATACCTTACATATTAGTACCTTACTGGTACAAATTTGTACCTTTTAAAAAGGTACAGGACTGCCTAAATTTGTACTTTTTGCTGACTTTTTACTTTTGTGAAATATATTTTTACATATTGTCTCTTCAGTTAATATCGTCGCAATGAAACAGAAGAAGCAACAAATCTTTTCTTCAGTATTGTGACATATACATCTATATTTAATGGATTATTGAAAAATATGGATTTATTAATTTAGGACAGGACTTGGTTCTACCCATTAGTTTTTGATTGGATTTTGAGATGTACGCGATGCATGAGGTTGATCATGCAGGGACAACTAATATCTTTCATTTTACCAAACTGATTGCTCAATAAAAAAACCTCACACATAAGGTTTTCAAGTCATTTCAAGTTTGGTTTTGACGTGACATAAAAACAGTTCCGAGTAACACCATTATTATTTCATTTAGACTGCTTTGATGCAGAATGTGCACAAAATGCCTCCACTGACATCATGTTTCCCTATTCACGAGGTCTATTAAAATTCAATGGGACAGGGAAGAGAGACTGCATTCCACTATAACTTCAACCACTCATGTTCCTGTTGGACAGGTTCACTTTAGAAAAAAATGAGTGGTTTATACACTTTTTAATGTCATATTTCAAATTATTTGCATTGTTGCATTGATTTTCTTTCTCCTCCAGTGAGAAAGAAACACGAATGTGCCATTTTTGCATAGTCAGTTAAATTGGATCATCGAAGGTCAGCAGCAAAGACATTGGCTAATAAAATAGGATTAAATACATAAATATTTTTTCTTAATAAACATATTTAATTATTGCACATTTTTATAATATTCTGAGTTTGCATTTTACACTTTTTATTCATTTTGAGGAATATTGAATCTGTTTCATATTTACTCTAGAACTACAGTAAGCATAATGTTTCGGACAACACACACAACACCTCTGCACTCACTCCTGATTTCTCTCAACATGGCAACACGAGAGCTGTCAGTCAAGACATGGGACACAAAGAAACTGGCTTTACTTATTTGAAAAAGTAAGTCCGATATGTCAGTCTAAATTAAAAATGAATCTGATTATGTAACTCGTGTTACTTGTAATGTGTTACCCCCAACACTGATAAGACCTATCATTTGGATTCAGAAAAGAAAGTAGGGTGAAGTTTCATTAGATTTTCTGCTAGACTTCTAATCCATTGCATGCATAAACTTGTTTATCTGCACTGCTCTGCAAAAAAAAAAAAAAAAAGAAAATACATTTTAATCAGTATTTTTGGCTTGTTTTACATTAAAAGTACAAAGTACCTAAACATCCTCAAAACAAGATATATGCTTGAGAAGCAAACTACACTAAAGGTTACTTAGGTTTCATAGGATATACATTAAAATACGTTTTTAATTTCTTACACTACTGGGCTTATATAAGCAAGCATGATCACAAAATTTGTTACTTATATGTTTAACTGGAAAGAAAAAAACACATGCTGATATTTTCAGCGGAAAATAAGAGAAAAGTAAAGATTAAGAAAGTGATTTTAGGTTATTGTGGAAAGCAGCAGTTTTGCACTACTGAGCACTGAGCAACACTCTTCACTTGTGGGATCTTTTGTTCTGTTTTCTTCACTCACCAATCAATACTGCTCTTTCTCCTCACGATAAAGATAGTTCAGGAGATTGAAATACACGTGATGTGCTATGAATTTGAGAGACTGCTATTTCTAGATGCGCACTAGGTTTGAGAGAGGAAACCTCTTTCCCTTTCACAAAGTATGATAATTCTGAAGGGCCTATGGAAAGGATGACATGCCAGAAATAAACGCTTTACTTGTTTTGCTATTTAAATCTTATTTTCTGTTCCATTTGTTTTCGAAATCCAATTTCATCAAACTGCTGTTTTCTGTCTCAACAGAAATAAAGCCGTGTTCAATTACCTTCCTAGAGCTCTCATGATCCCACCGCTAATCTATCTGACCTACAGCTGACTTTGTGTTTCCCTCTTTTGGAAAATGCAATTTGGAGATGAGGCATTTTGTCTTTGGCACAACCTATCTGTGACAGATACTTTGAGCTTGTTGTCTAACTGAGAGAAAGGAGAAAATGTGATGAGAAAGAGTGACGAGAAATGTGGAGACATAGACAGACTGACAGAGAGAGATAGAGAAAGTGTCCGCCGGAATAATTCCTCCGTTATCCTTCAGCATTAAGGTTGAGCTCTCACACTCGGGACATCACATCTGAACCACAGTCTGACATGTCAGAAGGCCCCAAACATATGTATTTATTTTAGTTTTAAAAGTTTTTTCCTATTTAAAGAGAATTTTTAAAAAGCAGATGCTAAACGGTGAAGTTTTGTATTTATCACATTATGTTATCCAGTATATTCCCATATATTTTTGTTTGGCAAGGGAACATCATATTTCTTAAGTAATATCAGACTCATTTACTATATACTATATGTTAAACATGAAGATTATTTTTTTCTGATTTAGTCATTTGCAATCATCCATAGCAAACTGACGAGTGGCTTGGTCTCGGGACATATAAATGTTTAATAAATTAGAGACAAGGAGGAGCTAACTAATAAGTGCCTGATCAATCTGATGCTCCTTGTTAAATATTTTTTTTTTTAATGAAGGAATATTGGTTCAACCACAATCGAATGAGAATCAAATTTAAAATATTTCTGTGTAAACAACATTTGTAGTCTTTTTTATGTCGTACATGTTTTGCTGTATTCAGAGTCTGCTTCTATAGCTGCTGGTTATTCGTACCATTTTTGTACCTGTTTTGTGGTTGTCTTGGCACCGTTGACAGACAGTGAACAGTGCGACTAAATCTCATGCTGAGTTTCTATTTCGGTGGATTTCTTCAGTCGGTTTGTCTGGGGTGGATGGGACTGCGTTAGGACTATGTTAGATGGAGTGCAGCATTTGTGCACACTGCTGCAATAAAGCAAGTGTCTGCATGAGGCTTCAGGGGATCAACTGTGCATAGAGGACAAGCTGACAGTTCCATCTGCCTCACAATTTCTCCACAGATGTCCACACACACACTTGCTCGTACACACACACACACAGACAAGCACGCACGGCAGAGCTGTTTTGTTCAGCCCATCACTCATTACATTGCTGTCTTGCTTTGGCATCCGTTTCTGGCAGTGTCATACAGGGCAGCAGCAAAAAGATTGACGGGTTTGAGAGAAATCTAAAGCCGCCCACCCGGTTGTTCTTCCCCATTAGTTTAACAAACTCCTGAATGTTTGAAAAGGCTATGAGGATTCCAGCAGCTTAAAGGAATAGTTTTGTCATCATTTACTCACCCACATGTTGTTCCAAACTTGAATGCTGTTATTGAATGAGAGTATATAGTGACCACAACAATCAAGATCCAAAAATGACAATTTCTGTTTGCAGAGTGAGGCTCCAAAAGGACAGCCCAAGAACACTGGGGCTCATCACGGTTTGTATCACTCCACTTGTCTGTGTTTGAGCGTTCTAGATAAACCAGACAGTGATTTTGATTTTTCAATGACTCTTTCTGCAGATTACAGTTGCATCCATATGGCAGTGCCAAGAGACTGTTTTTATGTATGAGTCGTTAAATTGTTCATTTAACCATTTCATTCAGAACATGAATCCATTCAGGAACATTCAGGGTCATTGTATCATTTGTTCAGTTGATTCATTAATAGGCATTTTAAGTGACTCACAGTCTTTAGTTACCTTTTTGAGTCATTGAATCATTTACTCACCTGATTCACTGATTTATTGTAGCTCACAGATATATTAGTCTGATTTTTGTGGTCACTTTGTTTGGAATTATTTTTGTTGGCAAAGCAAAAATAGACAAAGATATCATATCTGCAATTTTGTGTTTAAAAAGTATGTCAGTCAATATTCATTTTCTTTAAATTGTTGTACGTACGTAAGTACACAGTCTTTAACTGTGAGTTGTGGGATGATGGGCTGTTTGATTAAATAAAACTACTGATAAAAAATCGAATTGTTATTTTCTTTGTTTTTGTTTTGATTTCAGTGAATATCTATTTTTCTTCATTATGCATTGCATCTTGGTATACATACATTGAGACAATACCTGCTTAAAGGAAAAAGTTTACCAAAAATTGAAAGTTCTGTCATCATTTACTCACCCTCAAGCTATTCCAAACCTGCATGTGTTTCTGTTTTATGTTGAATTCAAAAGATATTTTAAAGAATTTGGGTAACCAAATAGCTGATGGTCCCCACTGACTTCCATAGTATGGGGAAAAAATACTATGGAAGTCAAGATCATTGATTTATTTTATTGTAATTATAATAATATATATATTTTTTTAAATAGCTTCTTTTGTATTCAACACAAGAAATAAACTTATTCAGGGTTGAAACAACTTGATGGTGAGTAAACGATGACAGGATTTTCATTTTTTGGGTGGACTATACCTTTAAAGAATATCAGTAAACAAACGATTTCTGGACTTTTTCCATAGCATGGAAACAAAATACTATGTCAGTGGGGACCAACACAGAGCACATTTCATGGTCAACAGAAATATAACAACATACAAGTCAAAAAAACAGAATTTTCATTTTGGGGTGACCTACACTTTTAACAACACCCTACAAAGGACTATGTTGCTGTCAGTTTAATGAGGACACTTGAATGAGGAAAAAAGGCAAGGGAAGGGTGAGATGTCCTTTCCTGGGTGAAGAGCAGGAGAGTGGGAGTGCTGGGAGAGATGTCAAAGAAAAACAAGGGCCACATGGCGTTCACGCTGCTTCACTCAGTGTGCTACTGCACAGACGCCTTGACAGGAACTTCTATGCAAGGTTAACAAGATGCAAAATTATGAACATACAGAATGGGTCTGTCTGTCTTTCTGCATAGCATGAGACCGAAGCAGAGCTCTCCAGAGATTTCAGTCACCACAGCACTGCAGGTTCGGCAAAAACAGCATTTACACCAGCATCAAATGTGTGTGGATGGCAGAGTCAGTTGGAGATTGCGCTTGCAGTGGGATTTGTGTGAAAATGGAAAGGTGTGCTCGCAGCTGAGAGGAGACAAATAGCAGAGTGTCTCTCACTTGTTGTCTCTCACTTTCAATCATCACAGTAGCTTCTTGACTCACTTGAAGGACAGAGAAAAGACAAATGAAGCATATCCCCTGCCATCCAAGCCAAAAATGAATAGATGGGATTTTAATAACATTGAAAAGCACAGTGCTATTACTTCAGGTTAAAATGTAAATGTCTTTTATTTCAATTTTCCATAATGTTCTCATAAATTTAATAAATCTGGGCCTGAGAAACACAGCTTCAAGTGCCATTCAAAATCTTTATCACAATATGCCATCAAAACGGATTTGATTTGTGTGTTCCTCCATCCGTCTGGTTATTAATTCAATATTGAAACAGGAAATATGATTTTCATCCCCTTTTGGTCAGCTTCAAACAGCCATTCTATGAAATAACTCTAATGCTCTCGATCTTATTGTCATTTCCTATCAGCCCAAAGACCGGAATGGTGTAATTTACATCTCATTGTCCTGAGAAGGAAAAGAAAGGAGAAAGTCAAGCTTTTCAATTTGAAAGCGAGCGTTTTTTGCTCTGTAAATTAAAGAAAACGGCTCTACCGATGGCTTCAGCCCTTCAGGTGCCTGACAATCACTGAATCGGGAAAATTGCTCTGCCTCCCAAGAGTACCATGTACTCTCTAAAACAGCCAGAGACGTCATTATCCCACTCCTTTTCCCATCGGTAGGTCGAATAGATATTTCATACTGCAAAGAGTGAAAAAAGAGAGAGCAAAAACTGCAAATTGGCGAGAGTGAATGTGTGAAAGCAGTGCATTACAGAGAAGCTCTCTTGTTGTGTAATAAGATAATTTATGCAAAATCATGCATAAGGAAAAGTGATTCAGAGTGAATAATAATGAGACCTTTGCAGAAAAAGATTGTGTAGGATCTTAAGATGAGCAGGTGATTTTAAACAGAAGGAAAAAAATGCGAAAACAACTCTCCTCCAGTGATGCCCCTTTGTCACAATGGGATCTGATTGCTTGCTGTGAGGAAAGGGGAGAAAATAACAAACTTACAGCCCAGTTCATGAAGAAGAAAATTAGAAAGGGGCAAATTAGCATCTTATATAACATTATCAATTCCCACTAAGAGCACTTTATGAGGACACATACCCATCAATGCTGTAGCTCAAGATTTCTTGGTTTAGGTTCAAGAGTCTCCTAGCAACCGCTGTGATGAAAAAAAATAATAATAAAGTTGAGCACAACAACATCTATTATGGCCTAGTTTTGTGCACTATAAAAACGCTTTTGTCAGTGACGTGTCATCTTTGTATCCATCCATTTTATTTGTCAAAAACAAGGTCCAATGAACTTTTGTATTTGCAAATTTATTTTTTAAGTGCACATTAAAAAATCTTCACGTGTACTAATCACCTTACAAAAGCTGCACAAGAAACAATGACAAATAATGTTATACATTGTAGTCATCAGAGGAATCCATTTTTATTGACATTAGTCACAGTTACGTTTAATCAAAACAATGCAAACAGATCCAACGTTCGTTCACTATTGCTTCTACAAAGGACTGATTTATATTAGCAAATGTTCAATAGAAGCTGATTAGGGGTGCATTTGTTTGGAATACAAAATGAGCTAATCACAGTTCTAGTCAAGGGCGGGTAATGAATAACGACAGTCCTGTTAGAGCTTTGTCCTGTTCAATTAGGACCGACACTTCATCACATAAGTACAGAAACAGCGTCCTCTAATGGTAGGATAGCAGAATACCAAAACAACGACAGTACAAAGGTTTTCATATTTAGCCTACTCGCTAAACATTTATAAAACTAGCATCAGCATGTTTGTTAACAAAAAAAAACTATATATATATATATTAGGCTACAACCACACTTTTTTGCCATTTTTTTTTGCCATTTGAGTTAGAATGTACATGAATAAGGGATATTGGCTACATATAGTAGCTGATCTCATATTAGGCTCTTAAAAAACGTTTTTTTAATGGCATCTATGATTCCAAGAAAAACATTTAACATCTGTTCTTTTTTTTTCAAAGCACAAAAAGTTATTTACAGTGGAAAAAAAGGTTCTGTAAATTTGTTTTAATTCACACTAAGATAAGATTTTTCTTTTAAAGAGATAGTTCACCCAAATCCCAATTCACCCCAATGTTTTCATTAATTCTGCCATTAATTATTCACCCATAAGACCTTCGTTTATCTTCAGAATACAAATTAAGTTTTTTTTTTTTTTATTATTAACTCTAGCTTTCTGACCCTACATAAACAGCAATAGGGCTGACATGTGACATCAGTGGTTCAACTGTAATTTTATGAAGCTACGAGAATACTTGTTGTACACAAAGAAAAAAAACTATGGTGGCCATAAACTATGTCCTTACTACCTTTCTGGGCCTTGAATATTGTAGTTGTGTTTCTCTCTATGGAGAATCAGAATGCTCTCGGATTTAATCAGAAATATTTAAAAGTGTGTTCAGAAAATGAACAAAGGACTTACGGGTTTGGAACGACATGATAATATGGGGGCAGTTGTGGCCTAATGGTTAGAGAGCCGGACTAGTTACCAGAAGGTCGCTGGTTTGAGTCTCGGTGCTGGTATGAGTTGTAGGTGGAGGGAGTGAATGAACAGAGCTCTCTTCCACCCTCAATACCCATGACTGAAGTGCCCTTGAACCCCCAGTTTCTCCCTGGGTGCTGGATCTATAGCTGCCCACTGCTTCGGGGGTGTGTTCATGATGTGTTCACTTCTCACTGCTGTGTGTGCGCACTCGGATGGGTTAAATGCAGAGCACCAATTCTGAGTATGGGTTACCATACCTGGCAAATGTCACGACTTTCACTTTCATTTTCACTTAATGTGTAATATATGGTGTATATATGACTTTTCATTTTAGGGTGAACTGACCCTGTGAAGTTTCTTTTGGGAACCCCATGCAAAGTTCTTATGGCTTCGCTATACGATGCCACATGACCTTAAAAAAAAAAAAAAGTATATATATATATAAAAGACCATTATGTACAGTATATACATCTTGTCTCACAGAGCTCACTCCGCTGATTCTCTATCACTCTCCTGGGAGTGAAACTGGCAGTGCTCTGAAGGATCGGTCATACGCCCCTCCGGACAGTGTCCCTCCTGAGTGTACTCAAACTCAGTCTCTTCTCTCCAGGACATCGCCTCACTCTGGTAGCTCTCCAGATCTTCAGCATTAGCGTGACTGAGAGCTAAGCTCAGGATTTCTTTCTTCTCCTTGTAGAAGCGGAGTTCCCTGCCTGTTCGCCGGGCTTCTCCCAGCTCCTTCATGGCCAGCTGCAGCTCCTGGGAGAGCAAGCCGGAGGACTGCTGCTCCTTCTGTAACCAGTCCAGTGCCATATGGCTGCGTGTACGCTCATCCAGATGCTGCTGGGAGTAGTAGTGGATCACGTCCTTTAAAAGAGATAATTACAGTAAACAACAATTAGGAGATGTGACATAAAACTGACAGCAATGACCTATTGACAGGGATTTGGGAACAGACTTTTTTTACTTGGGTCAAAAAGCAATACCCTTCCCTCATAGTCTCAGTTCTTTTATTTAACCAGGTTAAAGAAGTAAAACTAATAACTACTCAGAAGACCTTAACAGCTGCACAGCAACACTCTGGAAGCCACCTACAACACCTACAGCATCAAGCTTTGTAAAGCACCACTCACATTTTGTTCAGAAAAGATAAGAAAAAAAGTTATTCTTACCTGACGGCTACATCTCATCTCCCGAAAAGCCTTCAGAGTGCCGTTCCAGTGCAAAAGTTGAAAAACTGTCATTATTTCCTTAAAAACACAAAAACAAAGCAGACCAAAAAGTTCATATTACACTAGTTTGTATTAGTGTGTGTAGTCAGAGTACATTTAAAATATAGCACATTTAAAACGAATAGTCAGTTTAAATGTATAGATGTATATTTGTATGTTTATTTATGTAAAATATATTATTTTCATATTGACTTTTTTATTTTATTTTTTTTTATACAAAATTATTTACCAGACCTAGAAAATCTGCAGCATAAACAAATTGGTCAAGACAGCAACACATGGTGTTATTTTTGAAATATGCTGATTATATTTAACACATAACAGTGTCTAAACAGATGCAGTACTGCTTTAGCATTTCTTCACTTCAGACTGACGTCACACGAGGCTTACTGCAGACTTACGTGTGAAACAGCGTACTTACAGAGTGTAAATTACCCCCCCCCCATACACAGGAGAACATTCACAAATAGATTTTGCTCAGCATTCAATAACAAGAAAAAAAAGTATCCTGCCACGCATGTAGTCTTTGATTTAAGCAAGAAAGCTGCTATTTGTTTTCATTTTTTACAGATTGTGTAGCATGACTAAAGTTTGTACAGTTTAAACATTAAGAAAAATCTGCATGGCAAATATCAGCCTAATTATGGGTTTAATGCAAAAACAGTAATATTGTGAAATATTATTTCAGTTTAGACTAACTGTTTTCCATTTGAATATCGTTCAATTACAATGTAATGTATTCCTATGATAACAAAGCTCAGTCTACAGTGCCACATGATCCATATATATATATTCATCCTAATATGCAGATTCAGTTCTGAGCACAAAGTTTGGCTGGCACTTAGCAGGCCACCTTGGGGAATCAACTTGTATGCATTGTATGCAACGCATGTATGCATGGTGTCCAGGGGTGGCACGTAGCTCTCTCTCTCTCTCTCTCTCTCTCTCTCTCTCTCTCTCTCTCTCTCTCTATATATATATATATATATATATATATATATATATATATATATATATATATATATATATATATATATTTGGATGTATTTGCTAAATGTATTTTTATTTGCATACATAAAGTATACAAGTTAGGCAATATATACTATCTAACAACAGTTTAAATCATGATTTATATATGTGATGTTCTGTAAAGCTGCTTTGAAGCATGTATTGTGAATATCAAATTAACTTTACAAATTAAACTAAATCAGATTCAAAATAATGATTTGTTCACTAATCAGAAATGACTATGTATCTAATTGATGCTTCGTGTAGAGCAGAGCTGATATTAAGACTATCGCTGAATTACATGTAAATTTCAGTCTGTTCTTTAGAAGCTATCAAAGCCATCACATAACTACTGAAGAGTAGTCAGTAGTCATGTAGACTGCTTGTATGTTGTTGTTGTTACTGCTTTTGTATCCTGTCTGTAGCTTCAATGGTCCAGTGCCTTTTCTTTGTCATTGCATGGAAAAGAGCAACTGGCACATCATTCAAAATATCTTCTTTTGTGTCATACAGAAAGTCATACAGATTTGAAAGCACATGAGGGTGAATAAATGATGATAGATTTATGGATCAACTAATACTTCAAGATTTCTCTTGGTCAACCAGCTTTGGCAAATGTCCCAGCTAGACCAGCACACAACCAGCGTAAACCAGTCTGGACCAGCGGGTGTTTTCAGCAAGGTTACATAAAGGCTGTTTTTTCTAACCTGAAATTCCAGCATGGTTTTCCCAGTGTTCAGCTCCAGCATGAGACAGTACGCTCCTATACTGGTACCAGGGTCAGACGCATCTGCAATGTTACCCTGTGAACAGTGGGACACGATGACTTACAGACGTCTCATCACTCAACCCCAAGCAGACACAAATACAGAGGGAGGTCTGGGTTTCATTAGACACCCCTTTGCTTTGTTATTCAGTCAGAGAAACTTGTCTTTATTCTTGGAGGAGAAAAGGCCAAGACTGCAGAGGATAAATGACATGAGAGTGAAGGGAGACCACACATACTGTACACAGACACACACACTCCCAAAAATGTGAAAATCTTGGCAGCTACATTCAGATTTGGGGTGAGAGACTTTTTTCTTTGTAGAGGTTTTTTCTTTTTTTTTTTTTTTTTGGTACAAAGCCAATTTATCATTGGAATTGCTTCTTGGCTCTTCGATATATGGCATGAGGTGGAGCATGTGGGATGGAGCCAGTGCTAAGACGTGGATCTATAACTACAGTGGGTGGCCTTCCGTACTTCCAAATTATACTGTTTCTATAGACTGGAAAGCTTTTAGAGCTGTATACACAAAAAGTAATCTACAACCGAGCAGGAACATATGTGAGATTTCTTGCTACTGTTAATAACATACTCACCCATCAAGGAGCCCTAAACATCATGTAGATCTCAGCAATTTGAACTGCAAACTTGATGATTTGTTGATAAGCAGCTTAATAGTAATGAGACTCACGCTGGTGGTGCTGACGGCTTCTTTCACGCTGCGTGATATGAACTCAGGAGTGATACGGCGGCAGGGCAACTCATTAAATGTGGAGTTCATCAGAGCGATACGAGCTGCGTCACGTCTGGCCTCTGCTTTACTGTAGCAGTACTGTCAGAGAGAGAGAGGCTTTCAATTCATCATCATCACGAAATGTTGAAATCTGATAATGTGCACTGATTGGGCATTCTTTAGGATTTCTTTTATTCTTCATAACATAAACACTCTGATTGTGCTTCAGAGGAATAGTTCACCGCAAAATGATCTGGTCACAGTGGACAACAGGAGAGAGGGAAGGTGATCTGTGAATAATGACATGTGTTTCTCACAAAAAGCTACTGTATGACTTCAGAAAGGCTGGAATTATACCACTCGAGCTGTGTGGAGTCCACTTTTGTGATACTTTTACAGTGTTTTTATATTGCTTTCTGAAGGTTGAAAGCTTCACCCTTCTGAAAAAGAACGGTGCTTAATTCAGTTACACTTTATTTTAAGATGTCCTTGTTACAGTGTAATTATACATTTAAGCACTGAGTAATATTAATCAACTACATGCACTTATCATATGGTTAATTGTTTATATATTAATAATATAATGTAACAAGGACACCTTAAAATAAACTGTTACCCTTAATTATACTAAATGTACTATTTCACAGTTTTACTTTTTCAAAAAACTGTACTTGTAGACAATACAATATTGCTTGTATATAATATAATATTCATTTTGTCATGCCTTAAAAAAAGTATGCATATTTTGATGTTAACTAACATACTTTACTAATCTACATTTAAATATAATACTATATACATTTACGTACTTGAAAATAATTATAATTTTGTATTTTGTTACAAACTGTACTTGTAAAATTGTATATGTTCAAGACAAACTTTATCATTACAAATGTTTAATTTCAATTATATATAAAAACTAGGGCTGGTAGTTTAACGCGTTAATTAGATTAATTAATTATGGAGAAAAATATGTTTCTGCCACCATTCTATGTCCATATAATTTTTCCATACTATGCAAGTCAAATCTGTTTTGTAGAAAACATTCTTTAGAATTTCTTCCCTTGTTTTAAGCAAGACCCTGACACTTCTCAGATGAAACCACACAAAGATGAGTCATAATGTCTAAACAGTCCATTTAGATATGTATGTGTGCCTGTATAGTTTTAATGGATTGATTTATTAATTCACGCGAACATAAAATAGAATAAAGTGAAAATTACAACAAGGACGAATTCTAATTAAGAGAAAGATTTAATAAAATAAACGCATGTCGTAATTCTTAACTTCACTAGGCATGTTTTGTTTTTGTTTAGTTTGCATATAAATATAAATAAATGGGTAATCTAATTCCTAGAATAAAGAGAAAACTTATCAGTTGACATTCTCAGCCAATCAGCATGAAGCTGTGTCATCAGTCAGTCGTTTCCCATCATGCTTTTGATCAGCGCAGTTGGTGGAGAGCAACTGCGCTCGACTGCTCAATCCGACACAGCCGCCTTGACATCGTGAGAGTTTTTTGGCCAACATCAGCATGACATCAGAGCAAGGCCGACGTAACTCGGACACCTTTCTCACCGGCATGCATCTCGCGGTGATCACCCGTGATTGGTTCTGCGCAGATTTTGCTCATCTCAAACAAGCCTATTTTCTTCACTCCTGAATGAATCAGCCATTTGAATGAATCAAACAAATGAATAAATGACTCAATGACTTAATCTTTAAGACATTTACCACCACCTACTGGCAGTTTTAGTTTATTATTTAGAATATAATTTCATTAAATAAATAATTTAACATTAGCATAGCAGTAATAATAAAATTAAGGAAATAAATTATTGTCATGCTGTCAGTCTCTGTTTTCCTGGGTGTCCACTAGTGAGCTTACTTCACCTTAGGCACTTCACCATAGACACTATAATTCCTCTAGTCTGGTCCTGTCTTCACAGTAATTGCACTCCAGTTAATCACACATGTGCATGAAATCTATTGTCATTAGTCTCCTTATAAATACCTGTCTTTCCCTGTTGTTTGTATGGAGTCCTTACCCTTCGTGTACCTATTTTCTCGTCTCCCGAGACTTACCCTTGCTACCTCGTCCTCTGAGTTCCCTGTCGTTCCATCTGGTTCCCTCTTTTGTTTGATTTGTCTCCTTGGACTGTTTGTTTTGAATTACCTTTTTGTTAAATAAACGTACCACCAATTGGATCTCTCCCTCTCCTTGTGTTTTCCTGGTGCACGATAGTCACAGAAGGACTCCATCATTGAGATCCAGCGGTATGTCTGCTCCAATTTCCTTCTCAGCCATCAAGCGGGAGATAAATGGTTCTGAGGGTACTCGCCAGGTTGTGTTCCGTGGAACCAGGGGAGGTCGCTTGTGGAAGATTTTTATTAGTAAGATCTTAATCAATCAAGAATAATCAATGTGAATCTATCCATTTTTGTTGCTAGTTGTTTTTCCATTATAATCCTATAGGTAATGGAGAGAAAGGAAGATGTTTACGTGCTGGAATGTTCAGAACTGAGGAGAAACATATGGCCAGAAAGGGCCTGTGTTTAGAGTAAATCAAGCAAGGGGGCCTCTCCTCCCTAGGGAGGGATCAAAATTGCAAGCATAAGGAAAAGTTTGACTATTTGGAAACGCCCTGTATAGGGTATATAATGAGATGCAACCTAGCATTTCGGGAGATCTCCTTGCAAGGACCTCTCGGCTTTGTTTTGCTTAAAATAAAGTCTTTTCTTCTGAGAGAAAAATCCCTGACTGAGTTCGATTCTTTGGAGAACCGGCAAAATACACCACACGCTCCGGAGCAAGCAGTCGAGAGGAGGTCCGGCAGCGATCTCCACTGTGGGCTCCAGTTGACCCGAGGTTCGGTTGGGAGCCGCCATTTCCCCATTATGACCAGAGAGGGGAGAGGAGACGCAAATCACCAAAGCACAAATTGGCCACCAGTCCAGCGCCACAGTGCTGGATGGCCGCCAGCTCAGCGCCAACGCACAAGATGGCCGCCAGTCCAGCGCCACAGCACAAGATGGCTGCCAACCCAGTGCCAGGAGGCAAGATGGACGCCAGCACAGCGCCAAAGCACAAAGTGGCCACCAGTCCAGCGCCAGAGTGCAAGATGGCCGCCAGCTCAGCGCCAACGCCCAAGATGGCAGCAGAGACATTTTTGAATTATTTCTCCAGGCTGTCAAAAATCCTCTAGATTCCCAAGACTGTTCACGTCACGTCTGCGGAGCCAGCACCACTGCACAAGATTGCCGCCAGCCCGGAGCCTCTGCAGAGGAAAGCAGTTACAGTGGACTTTCCTGAGTTGAGTAAGATTCCTGTTGACCTTCCAGAGTCGAGTCAGTTTCCGGTTGACCCTCCAGAGTTTAGTCAGGTGTTCATGGACCCTCCAGAGTCAGGGTTAGTTAACGTTGACCCTCCAGAGTCAGGGCTAGTTCCTGTTGACCTTCCAGAGTCGAGTCAAATTCCAGTTGACTGTCCAGAATCAAGTCAGGTTCCGGTTGACCCTCCAGAGTCAGGGCTAGTTCCTGTTGACCTTCCAGAATCGAGTCAAATTCCAGTTGACTGTCCAGAATCAAGTCAGGTTCCGGTTGACCCTCCAGAGTCAGGGCTAGTTCCTGTGGACCTTCCAGAGTCGAGTCAGGTGCCCATTGACTTTCCAGAGTTGAGTCAGGTTCCAGTTGAACCTCCAGAGTCTAGTCAGGTGCTCGTGGACCTTCCGGAGTTAGGGTTAGTCACCGTTGACCTTCCGGAGTCAGGGTTAGTCACCTTTGACCTTCCAGAGTCAGGATTAGCTACCATGGACTTTCCAGAGACAAGGCTAGTCACCGTTGACCTTTCAGAGTGAAGTCAAGTAACTGGTGATCTTCAAGGACAGAGTCATGTCACCGGTGATCTTCAAGGACAGAGTCATGTCACCGGTGATCTTCAAGGACAGAGTCAAGTCACCGGTGATCTTCAAGGACTGAGTCAAGTCACCGGTGATCTTCAAGGACTGAGTCAAGTCAAAAGGGATCTTCATGAACAAATGCAGGTCACCAATAATCTTCATGAGCAGAGTCAAGTCAGCACCGATCTTCTGGAATCCAGTAGAAACACCATAGGATTACCAGAGGTTCATCCTCCAGTTGGTCTGTCCACACGGATGTGGTGGTCCTCTGCTCCGCCCCGGGGTACTCTGGCATCGACCACAAGTATGTGGTGGTCTTCTGCTCCGCCCTGGGGGGCTTCTGCCCTGACCACACGGTTGTGGTGGTCATCTGCTCCGCCCTGGGGTCCTTCGGCCTCAACCAAAAGGATGAGGGGGTCTTCTGCTCTGCCCTGGGGGACTTCCGCCCTGACCACACGGTTGTGGTGCTCTTCTGCTCCGCCCCGGGGGACTCCGCCATCAACCATAAGGACGTGGTGGTCTTCTGCTCCACCCTGGGGGACTCCGGCCTCGACCACAAGGATGTGGTGGTCTTCTGCTCCGCCCTGGGAGGCTTTCCCCCTGACCACACAGTTGTGGTGGTCCTCTGCTCCGCCCTGGTGGGCATCACGTGATGTCCTTCATGGACTTATGTTTTTGTGTTTTTGTTTTCTTTTGTTTTTTTGTCTGTTTCCTTCTTTGGACCTGGCCCTCTGTCCCTCCCCCTGATCCTCCGCCGGTCCACCACCCTCCTGGACTCCTTGTTTTGTGTTACACTTCTCTTGTCTCTGTCTTCCCATTTTACCTGGTTGTTTCGTCTCTGTTTCCCCATTCTACCTGGTTGTGTTGTCTCTGTTTCCCCATTTTACCTGGTTGTTTTGTCTCTGTTTTTCCATTCTACCTGGTTCTCCTGTCTCTGTGTACTATGTTTTCTGGCCCTCCGTCCCTCCCCCTAGTCCTCCGCCGCTCCACCTCCCTCCTAGCTTCTTTATCTGTTGGTTTTCCCTTGGTTTCAGGTGGAGCATCTGGCAGCTGCTCCGTGGAGGAGGGGGTAATGTCACCCTGTCAGTCTCTGTTATCCTGGGTGTCCACTAGTGAGCTCACTTCACCTTAGGCACTTCACCATAGGCACTATAATTCCTCTAGTCTGGTCCTGTCTTCACAGTAATTGCACTCCAGTTAATCGCACAGGTGCAGGAACTATTGTCATTAGTCTCCTTATAAATACCTGTCTTTCCCTGTTGTTTGTATGGAGTCCTTACCCTTCGTGTACCTATTTTCTCGTCTCCCGAGACTTACCCTTGCTACCTTGTCCTCCGAGTTCCCTGTCCGTTCCATCCGGTTCCCTCTTTTGTTTGGTTTGTCTCCTTGGACTGTTTGTTTTGAATTACCTTTTTGTTAAATAAATGTACCAGCAATTGGATCTCTCCCTCTCCTCGTGTTTTCCTGGTGCACAATCGTCACAATTATTCGTTATATTTAACCCAACCAAAAATGACAATTCTGTCATCATTTACTAACATGGTCCAAAAGAATATAAGTAATGCATTTTATCAAACAAAATATTTCTAGCTGAACCTACTTTTTGTAATCTATGTTTGATACTTTGCACAACGACTTTAAATTAGATTTTTAGAGTTATTTCTCCAAATCTTACGTGCTATTGATTAGATTAATTAATCACCACATAATGTAATTAATTAGATTTAAAAAATGAATCGCTTACCATCCATAATAAAATCATGACATACAAGTTTCAGTAGAAATTACATTATAGTATATTTTAGTTTATCTTAAATACTTGTCAGTACACTGTAACCACACTGGAAGAAATAATGTAAAAACTATTTTTTCAAATAAACTCAAATAAATTGCTAGTAAATTTCACATTTGCAAATATCAAGTGACACATTGAGTTTTTTTGTACTCACAACTTACATTTTTGATGAACTACATATTTCAACAACAATATAAGTAATTATGAAATTATAAATAAGATATACTTAAATTGATTTTTAAAACACTCCATATAGTTCAGTTAATATAAATATAAATTATCTAAACTATAATACAATCAATTAAAGTAATAGTAGTAAAAAATACAGTTTTGTCATCATTTACTCGCCTTCAAGTTCTTCTATTTTTTTGGGTGAACTATCCCTTTAAGTAGTGAAAACATTGCATTCATATTCATATTTACATATATTAAAGGCATATATTATATCCTTTTAAAGTATATTATATATTTAATAAATGTACTTCTTTTGCAGAAGGGCAGTCCCATTCATTGTCAATGTATGGAAAAGAGCACAGCCTCCATGATATCTCCTTGTCTTCCAAACAAGTATGAAAGATATACATCGCTGGAACATGAGAGTGATTTTAGGGTGAACTAATCCTTTAAGTTCAACTAGTTCTCAAAAGCATGTCTTAAACCCAAAGCCATACAATTTCTGCAAACCATATCACAAGATGTTTTAGATGATCTCTGTGGACTACAAACAAGATTTGAAAATAGCACCGGTGAGATTAGTTTCTGGATTTGTAATATTGCTGAAAACGCTTATCATGCAAAATAATAATCAGTCTATTACATTTACATGCAGTGCTGGAATGAAGATGAATATGTTTGGAGTTCAGAAAATAAAAAAATATTATGAAAGCAGTGTTTTGAGGTTAGAAGTTGCAAAAAAAGTTCTGGGCTGTGTTTCACAAAAGCTTTGGAAGCCTAAGTAGATCATAGAGACCATTGGTGCCAGGGGTTTCTACAATCTATTTTGGCTTACAATGCTTTTGGGAACCATTGGTCTTTGATCTAAAATGAAACTCCTCTGAAACTGAATTACTCTTTGAATTAAATAATCAGCATAAAATGTAAGAACATTTTCAATGTGCTTGATCACTAATCAAAGATTACACTCTATTCAGACAGTGCTGTCACTGGAGTAGTAATTCCCTGCTGTGCTGTAGTCTTTTCAAAGGGCAGCAGCTGAAATAGTCCTGAAATGTCTTCAAATAACAGTCATTTCATATTGAAACCATGGTTACAGCATCCTTGGTTGAGAAAATGTTTCAAATTATTTATATATATATATATGCGTGTGTGTGCATGTTATATATATATATATATATATATATATATATATATATATATATATATATATATATATATATATATATATATATATAAATATAATTAGCCTACAAAAACTTGTATGAGTTGCAATCCTTAAATGTTTTATATTTGGCATGTTTGTGTGCCGCTGTGCGTCCCTTTGTTTAATAAGCAGCGTGTACGCTCATTAGATAACAAAGAAAAAGCATTGCGCCAGACTTTAGACCAGGTTTGAGTTGGTCTATGGCGCAGTCTATCTTCAGCTCCTTAAAATAGCACTGCGCCAGCAATGCGCCTGAACACACCTCTTTTTAAGACCAGCGCATCCATGGGCGCACAAATGGGCGCAAACACATTTGCGCTGCGCTTTGCGTCGCATAGCGCCGGGTGTATGATAGGGCCGCAAGTCTCTTCTGTGCAGAGATTCTAAACAAATTTTCTTAAATTTTGGTAAGTTTTTAACAAAAACTTGCATGCTAGAAAAAAACAACAACAACAAAAAAATTATTAAGTTATTACATAATAAGAGTACATTGAAAGCTTTGAAAAGAACTATACATCAATTACTGCATTTTTGCCCTTCAGATAGAGGAACAGCTTTTGAGGAACAAGGAGACGTGGGAACAAACTTAAACAAACAAAAGACCAAAAGGCTGGACCATCATCCGTAATAGCGCACTCCACTGCCCCCTCCTCCAGAGCGCCCCCTAGGATTCCTAGATTTCCCCAAGAATTTCTTTTTGGGGGGGGCATATACCCGTGGCCGAGCCAGCTAAGGCTCCATCATGGCCCCCTGAGCCCCCGATCCGCCATGGAGGCTTTTATTTTCTCCGCCCTGTTCCTATCCTGCACCAGCCTCCTGGTTTTGTGGTCCAGGGTCACTATGTGTGTGTGTGTGTGTGTATATATATATATATATATATATATATATTTTACATTTTATTCATTTAGCTGACGCTTTTATCCAAAGCGACTTACAATTGTTATATATGTCAGAGGTCACACGCCTCTGGAGCAACTAGGGGTTAAGTGTCTTGCTCAGGGACACATTGGTGTCTAACAGTGGATTCGAACCCGGGTCTCCCACACCAAAGCCATGTGTCTTATCCACTGCGCCAACACCACCCCAAAAAGAAATATATATATATATATATATATATATATATATATATATATATATATATATATATATATATATATATATATATATATATATATATATATATATATATATATATATATATATATATATATATATATATATATATCCTTTCAAATGGACGATTGCGATGACATTGTTTTTTGCATTATAAATAATATGTCTATTTCAGATTGTCTAAACAAGGACTAACGTCATATTCTTCTCAGACAATAATAACAAAAACCCATGGTTCCTAGTTTTTTTTTTTTTTTTTAAATAATTAATGCAGAGAAACAAAAATCAATTTCAGAATGGATCCAAAAATCCATTGTCATGTGCTTCATTCTGACAAGTGAATAAATAAACTTTTTTCGTCATTGATTTCATAGAGCATTCCATTTGAACTGAAGGAAAATGCCACACACTGATTGGCAGCTGGCTGGAGTAATTTAGCAAATAAGAACCACCTGTTGACCTTCCTCGTTTCAACACAAGAGCCATTTTTATGGCTGAACTGAATGATGAGATGCTGTTCAAAAAGACACCAGACCTAATTTAGTAATAGAATAGGCCAGAATTGTACTGAAATGAAGAGATTAAAGTTCATTTTAAACATATCTTTTGCTTTGTAATAATAAAAAATGCCTTAATTATAACACCAAATTTAGTCTTTATGTATATTTCCTTTATAGTAAATGCCAAATAAAAATGTAGTAGAAACTCATATGTAAATTAATTTCACTTACCTTAAAATTTCCGAAGCAGCTGCCACCTGGTAAGGTGACGTAGCATATGAAGGGAGGGCCGGGTGAGGGAATGGACTCATAGACTAGATTGTCTGTCTCCATCATCATGCCTTTCACTTGTTTCTGCTCCCAAAACTGATGAAGCATTCCCACAACATTCACTAGAAGTGACAAAAGAAGGAAAATATTTTAAAATGTGAGCATATTTTGATGTGCAAACTATGTACCGCTACAAGTGAGGAACTATGATTTCTATCACATATTTCCTGTCATCTTTTGTTTTCACTGAATGAGACAGTTTTGAGGTTCTTTTAAAGGGATAGTTCACCCAAAATTGGAAATCCATGTTGTTCCAAACTGTTTTTATTTTTATTTTCTGCAAAACTTTAAAAGAAGATATATTGAGAAATGTATATATATATATATATTTTCGCTGATACAATGACAGTCAAAGGGTTTCCGATGTTGTTTGGACAACAACTTCAAAATGTGAGGAAAGGTCATACAGGTTTGGAACTATGCAAGGGTCAGTAAATGTGAGTTGACTATCCCTTTAAGATGTATTGTGATGATGTTGTGCATTTTATTAAAATCTTGTCTGTAAGTATTCAATCTTTTACCACACAGATCAATAATATGCTGCAGAGGCTCAGTTGTTTATAATGTCTGAGTCAAAGTGGTTACAAAGGAGGTTTTTGACTGCTGTGTCAAACCCAGACAGTGTCACTGCCAGACCTTTGACATGAAAGTTACCATTTTATACTGCTCTGTCTCTGATACACATAGTCAACTGATACACTATAATCATTGCAAAGGGGGAAAAACTGCATATTTAAGTGCATGCATCATCAATATGCATTTACACTCAAATAAAAGATTTTTCCTCTACTCAAAAAATATATTCTGCCTAAAAAATAGTATTTGGCTTGTCAGATACTTTTTTTCATGAGATTATAATTATATTACGCTCATGTCCTAAAGCTTGTGTATTTCCTTCTTCTGTGGAGCACATAGAATATATTTTGAAGAAGGTTTTAACTGTTTTTGCCCCTGCAATTAAAGTAAATGGGGTCCAAAACACCGGCGTCCACTGCTTTTATTGTTTGGGACATTTCATTTTTCTTAAAATAAATAATATCACAAGTTTGGAACAATGAGCGTGAACAAATGATGAAAGAATTGTGATGTAAGCTATCCCTTTAAGTGTATTTTAGTGATAGATTGACAGTGTCTTGTCCAACACCATATTTACTTGCATTTACACATTTTGAAGACACTTTTACCCAAATTAACCTACATCACATTCAAGGTATACATTTCATCAGTTCATGTTATCAAAATCCTTGGGAATCAAACTCACAGCCTACTGTTTGAGCTACGGGAAAGCTTCCCTACACATTTTGTTCATAAGGTTACAAATCACAATTTTCCAGAAACTTTTTAAATCACTGTTATATAATACAATCATAGAGCGGCAGAGAAACTAATTTGATCATTTTATGTTCGCTCATTGTAATTTTACTCATTTACTTGGTCATTCCAGCTCATTTAGTAATTACGCTCTCATTTTTAACAAATACTGTCTACATCCAAGTCTATCTTTCCATTTATGCTAACATTCACTGCAACATCAGTGTGATGGCATCTGGCGTCAGCACATGGAAACATTTTCCAAGCAAAACAAACAGGTGCCCATGGGCTCTGCGGGGTGGACAAGCGTCACACATCAGGGAGTTGTGGTGTGATTTCAGTGTTTCACACCCACAGTAAGTGCAATATTTGTGCAGTCTTCCTTTAATCAGCTCAGGCATATAAAATGCACCTCTTTCTAAAGGGGTCAGACTCAGCAATAATATTGAGAAGGGGAACCTAAGGTATATTTTTGTTAAAAGGCCATGTATGTGGGAACACAGACTTGTTTTTACAGTATGAAAATGTCCAACTTTTTGTTTGTTTGAAAGAGTCTGCTGCTGCGAGCACCACCCAGGCTATGTCTGTATGCTTCAAAACACAATACATGAGTGTTTCATTCCAGTCTGCTGGTACAGGTATATGAGCTGCCTTGTTTGTGAATAAGGTTTGTTTCAATCAAAAGGCAATCAATCAAAAAAATTTCTCTGTATCCTTCACCCTGACTAGTTGATAAAAAAAAAATTATATTATTAAATAATCATCCTTCCCTTTAGTGAGTGGAGGCCTCAGTCATAGATGGCATGTGTTCAACACAGAGTATGTCGTCAACATTTCTCATCTATAATTCACATCTGAATACTCTTCATTCCAGTGAATTCACACACAAACACACATGTGCACGTGCCTACTGGTTTTTATACTGTATAAACTGTATATTATATCCCCTTTACCCTTATACCCGACCCCAGAATACTACTGGCTTTTTTTAAATACAGAAAAAAAAATATGTTAACACTAGTATGTTAACTTCTATTCAGATGTTTGGAGATGGTAACAATGTTTTTGAAAGAAGTATCTTAAGCTTTATTTATTTGATCAAAAATGCAATAAAACAGTAATATTGTAAAATAATATTACAATATAAAACAACTGTTTTCTACTTTAATATATTTTATAATTTATTCCTTCAATGACAAAGCTGAATTTTCAGCATCAATTACTCCAGTCTTTGTTGTCACATGATTCTTCAGAAATCATAAAACAGTTGAAAGCATTTACGCTTAATATTATACTTAATAATGCAGAGATTGCGATACTTCAAGATTATTCGAATGGAATTAAAATTGAAAAAACTGAATTTTTTTTTTATTAAACTGTTTTGCAACAACATAAATGGTGTTACTGTGTTTTTGTTGAAACAAGTTACATTTTTTGAATAAAATAGGTAGTGTATATTAGTATAAATAAATTCTAACAAAACGTAATAAAATATATATATTTACTGAAAATCAGAGTACATTTTTAATTGGTTTATCTAAATTGTCAGGAGAGCAAAACTAAAACCTGTAACCTTCCACTCTTAAAGTATAACTATTTATCATGGATCTCTTATTAACTTTAGGAACCCTTTACACCCCCACCACTCCCAACTTTTTAATGAAAAGTTGAATATGAAGCACAAAGATCACAATATGCACACTAAAATATGTTCGCTAGGTCTTACTCACAGTCTTTGAAGGCTCTGTCATCATCAGAATCTGGTAAAGACATGATCTCCAACTGCTAGTCCCACACGTCCTGCAGCAATCCTCCTTCTCTGTCTCCAGCTCTCACATGCTCTGGAGAAGTTCAAAACATCAGTTAAGCTCCAGAAAGGGTGAACATGAGGAGGTTCCCTATTAGCCTTCCCCTCTCTAGCGTCCAGAGCAGTCTGTGGAGCCCCGGGGGTTCTCTTCAGTGGCTGGCCCACCTTTTGTCAAGGGTTGAACTAATTAGCTGTGAGATGGGTTGTTGCGCTGCAATCCCTTATATTCACACACACACATACACACACCACATACACACTCTCACAGCCTGTTGCACACTCCCACTCGACTGAGTCGACTAAGCCCTGGCCCAGGAATGCTGCCCCCTTCTCCATTCATTCACAGCATGCCCCTGCCTTCCCTCACAACATGCTTTACATATGTAGTGCCCAACTCACTGAAGGAACATCCAAGATGGACAGCAGACAACTTCTGACTGTTTTACTATCCACTTAAATAGCTATTTAACTTAACAAGGTCCTGAAATTGGTGGAACAAAAACATTCATACATAATCATAAATCATGTAGCATTCATTTGCAAAGAGACTCTGATATCCTTGTAACAAACAAAGAGCCCAAAATTAGTATGCACTGAAAACCACCATTTTTCTAAGATATAAAACAAATATGAAGGGATTGTAGGTTATACAAGAAAATACTATTTCAGCATTTCTACTTTTCATGTTTTTTTCTAAATTTCATGTTTAATAAATGAACGTTACATAAATTGCTTTGTAATTATCTGTGAAATGTCCTAGAATTTTTTTAGTGAGAATTGCTTGAGTAAATCCTACACATTTTTTTTTCTTGGACAGCTAAAAATGTTGGGTCCCATGCAGTAAAACGCTTCCTCGATCCTTTTTTAGTCCTACCACATCAAAATTATTATGAATAGAAGTCACATATTTTAGCAGTGGTTTGAACATAAGCAATGGTTTAAAGTTAAAAGTTATGGATTTGTTTTTTACATAGTACACACAGCTTTTCACAAGACATCAACTGATGGACTGGAGCCATTTAAATTACGTGTGGATTATTATGATGTTTTTATCAGCAGTTTGGACTTTCATTCTGATGGCACCCATTCACTCCAGAAGATCATAATAAAGTGACACAATGCAAAATTTCTCCAAATCTGTTCTGATGAATAAACATACTTCATCTACATCCACAGGGTGAGTACATTTTCAGTATTGTTTCAGCAGATTTTCATTTTTTGGGGTGAAATATTCCCTTGAATTTCAAAAGTTTATTATAAAAATGTGAAGTTAGTCCTGAGAACAGCTCTTGTGTCATTTGTTTTTATTATATGCTACTTGGCTTGGTATCTTGTATCTAATGCAATGACATCCAGACATTTTTAGATGTGTCTTGAGAGATCAAATACTTTTTGAGGCCACCGTGAGTGATTAAATTCTATATATTATTAATAAAATGGCCAAGTCATATTAATTTGTCAGCTTTTTGTGGATTCTTTGTTAACCCCAATGCTAAGTTTTAGGGTTTTTTTAGACCATGATGTAATCTAATTAATGATACTGCTCAGACCGCACTGTGTAGTCATACTCTAGGAGAAAACATTTCAATTTAGCAGCTCTGAAGGCTTGAATGGATATTGTTCTGTGAACAAATCCAAGTAGCGGACAGGGTTCCTCTGAATGGCTTGTTCAGTCTGGTGAACTAAAAGCGTACTTTATTCCCTCTTCTCCACTTAGCATCCATAAACCTATCCTCAATGTTCGAAGCTCATTTCACTTTACATCATTGCCTAAACCACATTTTTCACAAGTCTGATGCCCCTTTTTTAAACTTTTTTGTGTCTTTCGTTCATGGGAATAAGGGCTCCATTCAGAGTCAAGCTCCATGAGACTTCCTTGGGAAGAGAGAGAGAGGTGTTTAGCATAAATGACAATCACAGTATCACAGAAAAGGGGCTTCAGCACTGAGACAAACATAGCTTTGGAGCTGAAATGACAAAAACGACAGGAGGAGATATATCTGTTTGGAAGAATTCACAGAGTGGTTTAATTGGCTTGATGTTGTTTGTAAAGAACTCCCAACTGTATTAAACAGTTTTAAACTATTCCCTCTCACTTTTGGTGATAAATAGCTGAAAGGAATTCGCTGGAATGAAAAGACCACCTGGTGTGGGGGACCACTGAGGTCACTGAAAGCTTCAAGCCTGCAGCTGTCAGATCAAAACCCAACCGGGAACTTGAACGTCAATCAAAAAAAAAAAAAAAAAAAACTTGGGCGTGTTGTCAGGGTTGAGTGGCTTTTAAAAGTGTGAGTTCATTCCTTTACTTGTCCATTCCTACATATTTGATGACCATGCTCAGTTTATACCACTGATCTATAACATACAGATCAGCGGTCTATACAGGGAAAAACTCACATTACATTTTTCGTTCCATTCACTTCCATTCATGCACATTTTGCTGCATTCCAAAGTTCCAGTTTGGTAAACTCTGACCTGCAAAGTTTGTATCGCTTGAAGACGTTTGAATAATATAAGACTGATACATCACAGTGTGACATCCAGGGTTGGGTGTAACTAATTACTGTAATTTAATTACTTTTCTCTTTAAAAAAAAGTAAGGGATTGCTCTTATTTTTTCTGTAATTTAATTACAGTTACTTCTTATGTAATTGAACTTAACTCATTTATACACAATAGTGGATTTAACATCAAAGTTTAAAGTAAGCATGATTTTACCCTTCTCACTTTAAATACCATAATATTAATAAGAATATTGGTAACACTTTAGTGTCCAATTCTCCCTATTAACTTGTTAAAAGTATGAATTTTACTGGAATATTGTCTGTTTATTATTACCTAAAAAGCACATATTAATGTCTTATTCTGCAAGACTTATTAGGATAATAAGTCTTAAATACTTAATTAGGAGTATATTTTGTGGCAAACGTCATAGTTAATAATTAGTCGATAGTGAGAGTTAGATTTTTTTGTTAAATTTAGCAACTTCTCAGACTACCATATCAACATTTTATTCCAAAAGCACCTAGACTCAAATGACTCAAATGATTAAAAAGCACATGTTTTCCATCGAAATTACAAAAAAATGAGAAAACCTAAGATTCTTAGAAGTACACACATCACATGAGATAAGTTCTAATTGCTATTTGCAACTGTTCAATTTAATTTAATAATTGTTCATTTGATACACAATGTTAGTAGCTTGTTCCTCCATTTTGATCAGTTAGTAAGACAAAAATATGTTGGCAACAGTGGTCCAAAGAAATGTAACATGCTTAAAGTGACTGTCCTTTAAAGAGATGCACATAAACATAGGGATGCCGAAAGACTGTCAAGCTACAAAAAGAAAGAAAAAAACACATAAGCATTATAGTAAATAGCTCATCAAATTATCCTGCTTTGTTGTCAGATTTTAGGTTCGCTGCCTGGTGCAATTTCAGTGAGCCTAAACCATTTACATGCAATTTTAAAAAGACAAATTATTGCTTTAAGGAACGGTCACATTAGCAAAAAAAAAAAAAAAAAAAAGCCTATCCATTATCTATTTGCAACAGTGAAGTAGCCAGATATGTATAGACAAATCTATAGTAGTGATGTAGTTGTACTTTCAAACCAAGCAATATTCTTAAACGTGTGGATTCCTTTTAAAAAAGTTCTGGTTTTTCCCCCTGTAAATTGACTGAACAGCCGCAGCGGTAAGTGGGATTGCACTTTTAGTCTGAAATCAAACTTTGAGTGTATGTAACTAGCAGAACATTCAGCAGCTTTGTTGACATAACCTGCTGTCATTGTGAATGAAATGGGCCTTGTTTAAACCTCCGCTGTGGGAAATGTAAACGGTGACACATAGCCTGGCACTTCTTTTGATGAAGGTTTTGGTGAGATGCTCTGTTTAGTGCTGATCTGAGAACACATTGTGGGGTCACTTGTGATGTATTGAATTGAGGTTGGAAAGAAGACACTGGATCAGTGTGAAAGAGAACATCTATCCACAGAAAAACAGTTCATAAAGAACACAGGCACAGTTGTATGTGGCAGGTCTGGCCTGTTATTGCCAGTTATACTGCAAGATATACATATGGAATGCATCCTATTATTTATTATAAATACAGAGAGAGAGAGAGAGAGAGAGAAGGAGAGATAATTATAAATAATTGCTTGCATAAAAGCTTGCGCAGGGAGTTTAAGATCTGTCATAGTCCTTCTTGTTGCTAAATAGTTTTTTTGTTTTTTAACCATTTAGTTTACAATTTATTAAATATGATCATACTATAGTCTGTTGTTGGTTAGGTGATTAGGCAAATTACAAAAAAATATGTTACCATTTGTATTTGTTAAAGCTTGTTAATAAAATGAATAATTAGTTGGTTGCAATAATTAATTTAGGCAACGAAGATGTCTTTTTCACACACCCAATCACAAACAGACCACCTTCCTGTCCAAATGCAGCTTTACTGCACTTGAGATTCAATAATGGATCCTACACTGGTAGTTACTGACAACACAATGCATATGTATGATTCCTGAACATCTAATAAATAAATAAATAAACAAACAATTTTACAAATCATTCATTAATTCATCAGAAGGAAAATAAAAAGAATAATAACAATAATATGAGATGTTCTCATAGTCATTTTTATTATTGCATAAGATTTTCTGAAGTGAACATAATAGTGAGGTTAATTCCATATTAGGATGATTTTGAAGGCATGTTGCATTTTGAATTTGCATTTCATATGTCATGTTAATTTCTTACTAATAAATATAAAAGATTATTGAATAATTAAAATAATTTTCAGTCAGATTCTTTATCATGGAAAAAAACAATACATAATATTAACAGTATGATATATGCAAAAAAACATTCTGAAATGATTATTAATGGAAACAAAACAGGTGATCAACTGTTTTATCCACTTTCAGACAAAAGACAGATAGCTAGGCTACATGTAACATAGTACAACTGTTCTACTGTTCCTCAAAGCCCAGAGGACGTTCCCGAGCGGGCTGCTGCCGTCCAGGAGGACGTTCCCGAGCAGGCCGCCGCCATCCCCGAGGCGTTGACTGATGCTGTTCCGGAGGCCGAGGCGGTGCCCGATGTTTTTTCGGAGGCCGAGGCGGTGCCCGATGCCGAGGCGGTGCCCGATGCTGTTCCGGAGGCCGAGGCGGTGCCCGATGCTGTTCCGGAGGCCGAGGTGGTGCCCGATGCCGAGGGAGTGTCCTTTGCTGTTCTGGAGGCCGAGGCGGGGCCCGATGCTGTTCCAGGGGCCGAGGCGGTGCCGGAGGCCATTCCCGATGCGGTGCCGAAGGCCGTTCCCGATGCGGTGCCGGAGGCCGTTCCCGATGCGGTGCCCGAGACCGCTCCCGAGGCCTTTCCAGAGGCGGTGCCTGAAGCCGAGGCGTCTCACGTCTCCACATGCAGTCCAAAGTCAAGTCAGGTGCCCATTGACTTTCCAGAGTTGAGTCAGTTCCCGGTTGACCCTCTTGAGTTGAGTCAGGTGTTCATGGACCCTCCTGAGTCAGGGTTAGTCACCGTCGACCTTCCAGAGTCAGGGTTAGTTACCGTTGACCATCCAGAGTGATCAACTGTTTTATCCACTTTCAGACAAAAGACAGATAGCTAGGCTACATGTAACATAGTACAACTGTTCTACTATTCCTCAAAGCCCAGAGGACGTTCCCGAGCGGGCTGCTGCCGTCCAGGAGGACGTTCCCGAGCAGGCCGCCGCCATCCCCGAGGCGTTGACTGATGCTGTTCCGGAGGCCGAGGTGGTGCCCGATGCCGAAGGAGTGTCCGTTGCTGTTCCGGAGGCCGAGGCGGTGCCCGATGCTGTTCTGGAGGTTCAGGCAGTGTCCGTTGCTGTTCTGGAGGCCGAGGCGGGGCCCGATGCTGTTCCAGGGGCCGAGGCGGTGCCGGAGGCCATTCCCGATGCGGTGCCGGAGGCCGTTCCCGATGCGGTGCCGGAGGCCGTTCCCGATGCGGTGCCCGAGACCGCTCCAGAGACCGCTCCCGAGGCCGCTCCCGAGGCCTTTCCAGAGGCGGTGCCTGAAGCCGAGGCGTCTCACGTCTCCACATGCAGTCCAAAGTCAAGTCAGGTGCCCATTGACTTTCCAGAGTTGAGTCAGTTCCCGGTTGACCCTCTTGAGTTGAGTCAGGTGTTCATGGACCCTCCTGAGTCAGGGTTAGTCACCGTCGACCTTCCAGAGTCAGGGTTAGTTACCGTTGACCATCCAGAGTCAGGGCTAGTTCCTGTTGACCTTCCAGAGTCGAGTCAGGTTCCAGTGAACTCTCGAGAGTCGAGTCGGGTTCCAGTTGACCCTCCAGAGTCGAGTCGGGTTCCAGTTGACCCTCCAGAGTCGAGTCGGGTGGCAGTTGACCCTCCAGAGTCGAGTCGGGTTCCAGTTGGCCCTCCAGAGTCGAGTCGGGTTCCAGTTGACCCTCCAGAGTCGAGTCAGTTTCCAGTTGACCCTCCAGAGTCGAGTCAGGTGCCAGTTGACCCTCCAGAGTCGAGTCAGGTGCCAGTGGACCCTCCAGAGTCGAGTCAGTTTCCAGTGGACCCTCCAGAGTCTAGTCAGGTGCCAGTGGACCCTCCAGAGTCGAGTCAGGTGCCAGTGGACCCTCCAGAGTCGAGTCAGGGCCAGTCACCGATGACCCTCCAGAGCCAGGGCCAGTCACCGATGACCTTCCAGAGTCAGGGCTAGTCACCGGGGACCTTCCAGAGACAAGGCGGGTCACCGTTGAACTTCCAGAGTCAAGTCACTGGGTGGTCCGCTGCTCCGCCCTTGGGGACTCCGGCCTCAACCACAGGGGCGTGCTTGTCTTCTGCTCCGCCCTGTTGGACTCCGGCATCAACCACAGGGGCGTGGTGGTCATCTGCTCCGCCCTGGGGGACTCCGACGTCGACACGAGTACGTGGTGGTCTTCTGCTCTGCCCTGGGGGGCTTCCGCTCTGACCACACGGATATGGTGGTCTTCTGCTCCGCCCTGGGGGGGCTTCATGTTACTGTTTGTTTTTTGTTTTGTGTCTTCACTCCTGTCTCTGTTCCCCTCTGTTAGTCTGGCCCTCCGTCCCTCCCCCTGAGCCTCCACCTGTCCTCCTCCCTCCTGGTCTCCCTGTGTTGTGTTACATTCTGGTACCTGTTCCCCATGTTTTTCTTTTCTGGCCCTCCGTCCCTCCCCCTGAGCCTCCGCCTGTCCGCCTCCCTCCTGGTCTCTGTGTTGTCTATTGTGGAGCATCTGGAAGCCACTCCGTAGAGGGGGGGGTTCTGTCACAGTGTCTGGGTTGTGTTCCCTGGGTGTCCACTAGGTGTCCTCCGTTCCCACGGTGTCTGTCATCTTATCAATTCCTGTTCCCTTATTTGGTCACCTTCCTCCTTGTCTTAGTTAATTGATTGTTCCCCCACCTGTCTCCTGTTTCCCTATTATCCTTCTGTGTATAAATACCCGGTCTGTCTGAGTCTTTGTCATGGAGTCCTTGTCGTATGAATGATACTTTCCAGAGTCTGCTCTTCCCGTGTGTTTTTGTTTGTTTTTATGTTTTTGGAATTTCTGGTTTTTGGCCCTGCCTGGACTGTTTACTCTTTTGGATTGCCCCTCAAATAAACCTCGCACCTGCATTTGGATCTCTCCTGTGTTTCTTGTATCACCTTACGTGACATGCTGTAACTGCCAATAGGGTAAGTCAGGTTCAGGATGAATATAGTTTTGAGTTAAGATGTTATTATCTGTTATTTCTGGTTTGCTTTTCATTTTATTTTTATTTTTTGTTATTGTTTTTATTGTTGTTGGGTTTTTTTTTTTTTTTTTTTGACTAGTTTTGGTACTTTAGGGTTATTAATATCAATAGTGGTTGACTGATACAGTTTTTTTTTACTGTTGATACATATGTCTTGGAAAGCAGGGTGGCAGATGGCCGATATAATTGTATTTATTTTAATTCATATTTAAGAATTTCATAATAATTGGAAAATGGTTTAAAAAATAAATCTGTAAAATAAACATACTCATAATTTAGATTAATAAATAAATATTCAATAAAAATATAATTTAAAAAGTAAGTAAACTGTAACCGACAGAGCACTCAGTATTATGGGAAGTTTGTGTGCATTGGGAATCACTCATTTTACATATAACACACAGTGAAAATGACATGAATATAACAGTAGTCAAATGCATAAAGCGCAGCATAATTTTAAATCACGGATTTAATGTTTTAAGCTTTCATTTTGCATGGACCAAAAGTCACGCAGAGAACTTTGGAAGTTTGGAAGGTCTGTGAAATAAAAATTTTATTAGCCATTCAAAGATTTGTTTAAATGATGTAGATGTAAATGCGTATTTTCTGAATTCTGATGGCACACAAGAAAGTATTGTAATGTTTGTCTTTCCATTACTAATGATATAAAAGCAATCATTATAATACTTTTTGTATACATTTTAATTCCTTTGTTTAACAGTTCTACCGGATTATTAGACAGACTTCTACCCATGTTAGACAGAACTGTTAATGATGACAGCAAACAAGAGGGAGAATATGAGCACTGTGTGCTCATGCGCTGCCGCTCTCATCGCAGTCAAAATAAATGCCATGCCTCAAACACATCAGCCAAACAGAAAAACTTATCGGCCGATGCCAACATTTGAAAAAATAATCTAATTGACCAAACATCGGCCGATATATCGGCCTTGGTGATATATCAGTCGACCGCTAATTATTAATGTTTGATTATTTTATATTTAGGGCTACCAATGTTTATTCTCTACCTGGTTTCATCAATGTTAAACAGTGTGAATTCCTCAGCGTTGAAATTGTAGTTAGTATTTTCATATACTGTATAATGCAGTTTTCATGTTTTAATTACAACATACCATGTATCAAAACAAAAATTCATATACATTTGTGGACATTTTTATTTTATTTTGGATTCATGAAAATATTTTAGCTTAATTCCTCATTTAATTTAAATGAGCAATAATTTTTGTTATAGCTTTTGTTTGTTTTCAGTAACGATAGCACTGCTAAAGCTTGTATCTATGTAGCTTGTGTAATTGCCACTGATGCAGAGTTTGTGGATGTTTACTCTTTCATGCATAATCAAAATGTGTTTTTATTATTTTCCTAGATAGCAATAGATGATAAGTAAAACAACTGGTTCAAGAAAAGTGCTACTGCTCTTGTGATGAGATGCAAGTTGTACATTCTTTGTAAAACCTGTTAAATTAATGTGAGTAATGTTGATTGTAATTTCACTCAACTTGGTTTTCTGACCTCTGTCCACTTTCTGCTTTCATTTTTCCACATAGATCGAGGCACTTCTTCCGGAGTTGTTTCAGTGTAAGAAATTGCTAAAACTGAACCTCAGAAACAACTGCCTGCAGTCCGTACCGTCACGGTTTGGGGAGCTCACCAGTCTGACACAGCTGGAGCTGAGGGGAAACAGGCTGGAAGGCCTTCCTGTAGAACTTGGGGAGTGCAGATTGCTGAAGAGGAGCGGTCTAATTGTGGAGGACAATATTTTCAATACTTTACCTTCAGAGGTCAATATAGCAGCTGGAGAACTTACAAAGAGGCTTCTTGAAGCAAATGAACTTGAACTTGAACTTGCCTATGTGGAGATTTTAAGAGTTCAATCCAGATGATAGAAAGTATTTCACATGATGGCATGTCATGTTTTATTATAACAGACAGCCATGGTATTTCTGATGATCGACACTGAGGAGTGAGCAGATCAAAGTTTACATCAGGATTAAGGTGCTGTTTATTTTTGCCTTAATATACACAACACTATTCAGTAATTTTATTTTATTATAAACATTATGACTACACTTTTTACCAGTGTTACAGTGTAAGTGTCTGTGAAATCACTCTCCTATACTATTACCTATACTATTGCCTCTGGTTAAATCCATGTTATCTGTATATTGGTATATCAGCTGTTATTTGAAATTGTTGGGCAAAGCTGTTCAAATTGATCCTCATTAGTGTGTGAATAGCTGGTTAATATTTTCTAAAACTTTGAGAGTAATGCATAACTTCTTGACGTTTGTTTATATAACCCATGTTACCAGCACAATATTAGGTTTTTTTAAACATACGGATGATGCAAGTCATCTGTTACATGAGTCAGTTTTCCTTTTTAATGGTTTTGAAAACTCAATATTCAAAATTCAATATTCATTAACTTTTACCCTATAGTAAGTTCCTATCATCTTAAATCTCATCTTTATTGAAAGTTTAATAATGTGTTAACTGAGTATTTATGATTGCACAAATAAGTTTTGTGTGTGCATGTTTGCAGTGTTTATTTAGTTGATGCTAAAATGAAGGCTAAGTACTTTAACAAAATATAGATAGTAATGTCTGTATCACTATCTACATTTATTTTATATAAATGCATATTATAATTATTACTGTATTGGTGTTATCAGTATTATTTTTTCAAAGAAGGTAGAAAAAGCCTATTTTCACCTGTCTGCTCACTTTGAAATGCCTTAAGAATTATCAATGAATAATTTCTAATGAACAGTTCACCCTTTGTAACGGTATTATTCTTTGTATTATTATTTGTAGGATTAACATAGCTGTTTTGTGTCACCATTGTAATAGTCATATTCTTTTTGTTGATATATATATATATATATATATATATATATATACACACACACACACACACACACACACACACATCGGAAACTAAGTTAATAGTATTTCAGAAGTTACTCAGGTGAGTGCTGTTTAACTTTGTACATCTAAAGCTTGTCAAACTTTTTGTGTTATTTTTTTTATTTTTTATTTTTTTTTACCAATATTACAATGTTTCCAGGGTTCACATGTTTGTAACCATTTGATATATTTATGGTTGATGACATGATTATTTGTATTTAATAAATCCACTATTGTTTCCTTTTTTGTTTGTTTGTTTGTTTTGCAAAGTGAATATAAAAGAGAAATTAAGTAAATGTATCAAGCCATACAGAGTGAATAAACGCTCGGTTTTCTTAGTGTGTGTCAATAAAAACTTCTGGAAGTAGTTAAATAATTGTGTTTAATATTTTGTAAAGAATAGTTAGTCAGCTTTATATGGTGTTGTAAACACTACGGTAGTGACAGCTTATTTAAAACATTTACTCGACGTTATTATAGTTATCATTACTGTTGTTAAAACTGCTCTTATTTATGCACAGACTCAGAAAAGGCTATTATTAAAAGCTAAATGGGAACCAATGTTTTATCGTCATTCAGTTGCGTCGGTCATTATTCAGTGTAACACTGAAGGCGACTTGCTTGTGTTTTAGAAGATGGTAAGATTGCCGATCTTTGCGAGAACAAATATTTAGCTTCTTTAGTTTTTGTTATAAACTGTATTATACAGAATACATTGGTTTTGTGGTGGAATACTCTGGCCAAATTACAGTTCGAAAATTGTAATATTTATATTCTGTATTAGTCTTTGAATAGTATGGAATAATTATTTGCATTCTAAATTAGAAATAATTGATCTTATATTAATAATTATTTCAATGATTATGTCATTATATGATATTAATGAGCTGAACTCATTTATCTCGCAGGCTGTTACACTGCACACAGATCTTGGTGATTTCAAAATCGAGTTGTTTTGTGAGAAGGCCCCGAAGAGCTGTGAAGTAAGACACCTGTTTCCACACAGAGACGCGTATCTTGAATAGGCGAGATCGTTCTTTCTATACGTGAATTCTCTTTTTTTTTCCTCAATCATAGAATTTCATTGCTCTGTGCGCTGGTGGGTTCTACAATGGATGTATCTTTCATCGAAACATAAAGGGCTTTATGGTCCAGACCGGAGACCCAACAGGTAACTGATAATGGATTTCTTTTCTTACCTCTAACCTAATCTCTCAGCTTTAGTTTTTAGCTTGTAAATGTGTAAAATAAGTAAATGGCAGTTTTTTTTTTTTTTTTTTTTTTGTTGTTGTTTTTTTTTTTGTTTACCATTTCCGATCAAGGCTTATTTGGTTGAATTATTTAAATTCTGTTTTTCAGGTACAGGCAAAGGAGGGACCAGTATTTGGGGAAGAAAGTTTGAAGATGAATTCAGTGAACATCTGAAAGTATGTATTGATTTTAACATAATTTAATGTTTAAGTGTATTGTGTGTGGGGGGAAAAAAATCACATAATTTTATGTTTTAAGAAAACCTCTTATTAATCTTATAGTCTGTGCAAAAATGACATCCACTTTATCCGGCACTGTATTTAATCATGTCAGGACTTGTCAGACTGACTTTCAATGCTATTTAAACATCGTTTAAGTCTGATCTAACTCAATCTCCCTTTAATGTCTGTGTAATGCAGCACAATGTCCGGGGTGTGGTGGCCATGGCCAATAATGGACCAAACACAAATGCATCACAGTTCTTCTTCACATATGCAAAACAGCCTCACCTGGACATGAAGTACACGGTTTTTGGAAAGTATGTTTTTTGTTTAAGACCCATCTTTTACTAGTGTGTTTTATTTATTCAGTTATAATTTATTTTAACATTTTCTTCTGTGTGATTGATGGTTCAAACAAGCTAATAATTGTTGTTGCTGTTGTAATTTTATTGATGGTAATGAATTGTAACACTAACTAATTCTTTGTTACAGAATTATAGATGGACTAGAAACTCTGGATGAACTAGAGAAAGTCCCTGTGAATGAAAAGACTTTCCGTCCTCTTAATGATGTCCGTATTAAGGATATTACTATCCATGCCAACCCATTTGCTGGTTGATTGATTTCATTGTGAAACAATCATAATGCCTTGTGTTGTAAATATAATCTTTTTTTGTGTGTGTGTGCTGTTTCATAAATTTGTACACTTGCCTCTATTTTCCATTTAATCTTTTCCATTGGGTTTTAAATGTATATTTTAATAATAATAAAAAAAAAACTATTGTACTTTTCACCATATATTTTCACTAAACTGATTTAATTTCTCCTTGTTTTCTTGAGTGGATTCTATACAATTTGTATTTATTCTGCATTGTCTTTGTATGAACTACGATTTTGAAATGGAAAAATAAGGACTACAATTTTGAAATCGTTATAACGTTGCTGACCCGGATATTTGGATAAACACACCAGTAAAAGTCCCTTTTACTGAAATCCGCAACAGTCCTTATGATGATAAAAATAAAAATACAGATAACCTCTGGTATAAGAAAATTGAACAACGCAATTCATATTTGACTTACTCAATTTGGAATGAATGCACTGAACCCCTGTACTTCATTGTACTCTTTTTGTACGTAACGTTACGCAGTGACGTAACTAACTCGTTCCCCTGCACGTGAGCATAAGGAAAAATAAAAGTTGGGTCACTCAAGAGCTGTGAATATCATATAAATCCAAATGGCAACTCCAGATGCGTTCAAAGTAGGTTGAGCCCATTGATTTGTTGTAGAGAACTGATTATATAGATCAGTGGTTGACCGTTTTACACACTCCGAATTTCAGAATGCCCTGGTGCACATAAACTTTGACTTGAAACATGATGATTTGGCGTTTTAGGTTGGCTCTTTAAAGGGCAAAGTGACGCTGATCACCGGCGCGAGCTCAGGGATCGGAGCGGGCGCCGCGGTGCTGTTCTCCAGACTGGGCGCGCAGCTGGCGCTCAACGGACGCGATGTGGACAACCTCAGCAGAGTCGCCAAAGAGTGCGAAGCCTGTGGGGCAGTTAAAGTACAACTCACTGGAATCTCTCCAGACTCTTAAATATTCACATATAATATATGATTCGCATATAAATGCTCCTCTCCCTATGATCCTGTTCAATGTGTTTAGCCCTTATTAGTGCCAGGAGACTTAACAGATGAGGACACTGTGAAGAGGACAGTGGAAGAGGTCATCACTCACTTTGGGAAGCTGGACGTCCTCATCAACAGTGCAGGAATCCTCGCCATGGGCAGTATAGAGACAACAGACATGGCCCAATATGACAAGGTCATGTCTGTCAATGTCAGGTAAAATAGGATTTAACTTATGGCATGTGCACTGCATTCAATAAATCAGGGGTTTTCAATCATTTAGATGCGGCACACCCCCAAATATGCTCATCCTGACTCCTATCCCACAACATGTAAACATTTATGTAGTTTCTTGTTAATTATCTATAAATATGAAATATAAAGTTAATATTACAAATATTTTTGTAAAGTTACATTATTAAATGTTTTCCTACTTATTGTAGTACTGAACTGTTAAATGTATTATTTATTTACTCATTAATTTACTTATTTTAATAAAATCTTTATTTCCTTATTTTTTTTTTTTTTTTTTTTTAGTTTTTCCCCTAAACTTTTTCGTGGATGCTATAGCAGGCCCTTGCGCCCCGCTGGGTGCAGTAGATAATTTAAAGATGTGGGTATTGAACTTTATAAGAACAGGTAAACAACATTTGACTCATTTTCTTCCCTTTCAGATCAGTATATCATCTCACTCATCTCTGTGTGCCTCATCTCATCAAAACGAAAGGCTCGATTGTGAATGTGTCCAGTGTGAATGGCCAACGATCAGTAAGTTTGATAAGTTTAAACATCAGCACCTAAGGAACCATGAAATATATGAATCTAAAATAATTGCTCATTGTTTTATCCTTGTGGGCCCTGATTGGTCGTCTTATTTTCTATCCATTATAGTTTCCTGGTGTACTTGCCTACTGCATGTCCAAATCAGCCATCGACCAGTTCACACGCTGTGTTGCTCTTGGTAGGGTATCTCTATATTTCTATTGAATCTCTCATGTTATTTACAGGAGACCAGAGCTATTTGTCTTGAGTCAATAGTTTTCTTCTATCAAATGAATGTGGATTTTGTTTCCAAGGGTATTTGTTTTATAAACTTCAATTTGGAGTTTCCCATTCAATACTATAAACTATTACCATACACATATTATATTAATTACAATATTTCTTGGCCAAATCAATGGTTTGGCATGTTTCCTTTCACATGTTTGCTGTTTCATTTGTTTCAAACAGGTTTCCAGGCTGTTTAATTGCAGATTCCATTGTAATTCCAACTCACCCTATAAAGTGTGACAGCGTTCTCTGAGAGCATTAATGAAAGAAATGATGAATAGATTCTTAGCTGATTTCGTGTCCATTCACAGAACTTGACTTTCAATAATAAACTTGGCCTGAAAAATACACCAAAGTACAAAGTGTAACAACTAGTCTAGTTGATGCAAAGGGCTTGGGTATTACTACTCTACAAACAAGTGTTTTCTCATCTCATCTTAATTGTAGAGTTGGCATCAAAGCAAGTACGTGTCAACTCAGTTTGGTAAGACTCATTCTGTTGTTTTACATTTTACGACCTATAGAATTGTTACATTGAGGTAATTCAAATGCTTTGTCTTAACAGCCCAGGAGTAATTATAACAGAAGTTCACAAGCGTGCAGGACTGGATGAGGACCAGTATGCTCAGGTGATGAGTTAAGATCAAATGCTTTATCTAATTTGACTGTAATTCATGCTTCTAAATAACACGTCCTGTATTTTGTGCTTTGCTCCAGTTCCTTGAGAAATGCAAGGTGACTCATGCTCTTGGCAGACCAGGGGAAGTAGATGAAGTAGCTCACGCTGTCGCCTTCCTGGCATCTGATGCAGCAACATTTATAACAGGAGTCAATCTTCCAGTGGACGGAGGTCGACATGCTATGTGTCCACGGTAATGCTTTGCCGCCATGATACAGCTCTGTCATAGCGGAGTGTCATAAAAGCAAATAAATAAACTAAGTTGGAATCGATCTGAATGTTGAAATCCTTAATGTAAACGCATGTTGATTTGATGTGATCTTTTATTCTTTCATAGCATAATGATCATCTGCAATTATTTATTAGTGAGTCAGCAATTTTCTCCGAATTCTGGCATGTTGACACAGATGGAAACATTTATTACAGACCAAGAGTTGCACAGTAGTGTTCAAATACAGTTGTCTTCAAATGAGGAAGTTATACATTAGCATTCAAACATGGAAATATGGTCTGATCAGATATACTTAAAAAATATAATTTAATCTTTACAAAAGATATGAAAGCCAAATGATGCCACAGCAGCATTCAAAATTAACTTAGTACAATTCCCTTAACCTGCAATATGAAAAATGACATTAAACCTGACTTAACAGACTGTACATTTATCGACCAATCAGCGAACACTTAATTTAGTTCTTGTAATTTAGTGTATTAATTTACAGCAGTGGTTCTCAACCTTTTTCATTATGTATTTTTGGTCTTTATAAATTTACTTAAAAACGTAATGAGTTAGTCTCATGTTGTAAAAATTATTATTTTAGTTTTTTGTAGAATTTTAATTAAGATAATCTCAATATAACTACATTTAAATTATTTTAACACCTAAAAACCAATCAAACCAAGACCAATAACTATAAAGTTAGCCATAATGATAACTATACCAGTGTCCACACCAGCGTACAATAATATTGTTTATTATAAACACGTGCTGCAGTTCTGTCATCGACTGCTTTAGATGCTAATGCTCTTTAAAACGGAATGGATTCTGATTGGCTGTCGATGTTTTTATCTTCTATGTTCTAATGTGCTCTCATTGTTACGGTAGAGGTGTGGACTCCTTTATTGTTGACATGTAGAATGATGTTTGAATCTATATCTTTTCTCATTATTGTAATAATTATGGTCCTTGCAGTGAACAGGCCTTTACTGGGGCCCATTAGTGGACCCTGACCTCCTGGCTGAGAACCACTTTTATACAGAACTGTGTCTTCAGGACAAATTGTGTCTACGTCATGTATATTAATAGAAATGATTTAGACGTTAACATGAATTTATAGTCCTTCAAGCAAACTGCCTTCGTTGGCATTATCAAAACTGTTTTTTCCATGGATCTGCTTCAGGTGTTTACGGAGAACTGGTTTATGCGCAAACACCATGTCGCAGTAATTACAACGGTGTGGTTTGTCCCCACTGTGAAGGTTCAGGTGGTCTAGAAGCGAACACTTCTGAGTAAACGTCTTTCCACATATCTTACACTGGAAGGGTTTGATCCCAGCGTGGACACGCATGTGCCGATGTAGGTTTCCTTTCTGGGTAAATGTTTTTCCACACATGAGGCACATAAACAGCTTGTGCATCTTCAGATGGTTGGCGTAGTTCTCCAGCTGACGGAACACGCGAGCACATTTAGGGCACTGGTGGTACCACTGCATACCCTTATCAGCATTCCTTGAGCATCCCCAAAGATTCCCTTTCCCGGAGCCGCTGGGTCCAGGCGGGGACAGGGAATATTCAGCTGTGGTGTTGGTGGCGATTTCTGCAGGTCGGGTTTCCACTGTGGAGTTTATCAGGGAGTGCTGTGGCTCCGGTGAGCGTAGTGTTGGCGAGCGACTCTGGAAGTTATCAGGCATTCGCTCGTCTATGGACTCTACTTTAACAATGCTAATGGGACTCTCCTCTCCTCTGCTGTTGCTCTGAGAGTTTCTAAACACAGGTGGAGACTTGGGCTGTATGATCACATCATCATCGTCATCATCATCATCAAAGTCATCTTCTCCATCATTGTCCTCCTCTTCATCACATATTGTCTCCACAGCTGGCTGGCTACGCTGTGCGTTGAAGTCCGATGGCTGTCGGGATGATGCACACTCGTCTTTGACCTCATGTGGTTTTATGAATTTATTTAGAGCTTCGGTGCACTGCTCTACAATGTGACCCATCTGGAGGAAACTAGCCACTGTTAAATAGTGTACTAATTCCAGCTCTGGAAACTCCAGTGTCCCAGTGTAGCAGGACAGAAGAAGCCTCTGTCCAACTTCTGCATCCTGCTGTGTAGATATCTGTACTTCATGTGAGTCCTGAAGGACAAACTGGTCTCTAAGGAAAGGGGAGCCAGCTGCAAAGACCACTTTGTGTCCAGGGACTTCCAAGTCATTGATGCGGACTACAACATCACAGAAACGTCTGTCTCGACGAAGAACATCCATCTTTTGAAGCATGGAGTCCCCAAAGGTGGGAAAGTTGAACTGCAGTATCACCCCGTCCTGAGCCATGGTGCACTATTAAATACACACAACATAACAGGTTTAAACTTAGTGTAACCTATTTAATATATGCCTATCTGTAATTATATCTAGTTTCCAAACGCATGTGTTTAGCTAAAGGGTTTAAAAGACACATAATTATAATGATATTTAGATGTAGATGCTGGTCTATATTTACTGATGGAACAAATGTATTAAGTGTGCACGATGGTGTTAGTAAAGGCCTGGTAACTGTACAGAGCTAAACCAGAAACACTGGATGGACGACTGTAAAGAATGGAGAAAAAGACACATATATAAGTGTTAATTTCAAATGTGCGTACCTCCAGCAATTTGCTTTATTTTCTGTCTGTGTGTTTTGTTGTCCTGGGATGAGCTCACAGCGCCTGTTTGTTCAGTGTGTGGCTGGAGACGGAAAAGGATTAGCCGACTTTCCCGATTGGTCGGTGAAATTTAAAGGGGCAGGACACAAATACAGGCGGCTAATTGTGAAAACCCTTCAATTCAAACTGTATTCTTAACGTCAGAAAGAAAGATTTATTCACAGTTAGACCATACAATAAAAAAGGTAATTCAGCATATGCATTTTTTTTATCATTTAATATTGCAATAGTACATTTTGTTGTTAGTAATAGTAGTATTGGTAGGAGTATGATTATACATTTTATTTAGATTTTTTATGTTTCCGTATAGTTAACAATGTTTTTTTTTTTTTTTTTTTTTTTTTGGAAACTATTTGAATGGCCTACTATTGCTTTAGTAGTAGTAGTATTTTTTTTGTTACTGTAGTATTTCTTGATGTTTAGAGAAGGCATTCAAGGTTAGTCTTTGGAAACCACTTGTATATTACAATAGTAAAATAGTATATTATCATTATTAGAATTTGTAATATTCCAAAATATATGAATAAAATTTAAAACCCAGCATGAATGGAATGTTGACTGTCACAAGTGATCTGAATCCCTGAAAGACAAAAATGCACTCCAGATAATAATAACATAAATAATAATCATAATAATAATTGTAACATTTTAATATAAGTAATATATAAATATAATATGTCAATTATTATTATTTCTAGAGTGCAACTAAGACTGTCAACGTGTTTTTTTGTGGAACTCACGTCGCGTGAATATGAAAAAACACGATGATGATAAAGATGATAAAGTACTTTGCCTACGTCTTGCCACAAGGAGGCAGTGTTGTACAAAGGAAGCGAATAATGACATTTTATTTTTAAGTTATATTGATCATTATCTGTTAAGTCAATTACACATTATACATTACATACACTACAGTGCAGCAGTATTTTATTATACAGTATTCGATTTCTACTGAATGGAAGTATCACGATATTGAATACACTGTAGCAGCTGAAGTCAGAAACCCCCTTTATTTGCCAAAGGCAGTGCTAGACACCATTTCACTTTTGTTGTCAGTAATATAGCCCAATAGGCAGCAGCTTGTAATGGCATTTGTTACAATAATAATGCTTGTGGTTCACAAACAATGGTAAGGCAGAACAAATCTACTGGCTTTTCATAAGTCACTTATTATGGAGAACAGAAACCAAACAAGAGTCTGTGGCCAGTCAGTCTAAACTTTATTCTTCATTATATTTCAGTTTGTTTACTCATCTGTGCAATGGTTTAGATAGGATAATGCACAGGGTGCTAAAGCTGAGCTGGGACTCTCAGCATTACACACCTTTATTAGTCAGATGTGCACTCCATCATCAAAAAGAAATGTGAATTATGAATGCCCCATATTGAAAACTAGACAACTAATTGTCTATAGATATGGTTAGATTGTTAAAAATGGTTAAAATTATACATATAAAAATTATGAATTCAGACATTACATTCAGTATTTTGGATGTAGTATAGTGTTTCATTCAGCACTGAGAATATATATAATTTTTTAGAGAATATAATAAAAGTTTAAGTGGCTCCTGTGGCTCAGTGGTAGAGCATTGTGTTAGCAGCACAAAAGGTTGTGGGTTCAATTCCTAGAGAACACACATACAAATAAGAAAGAAAAGATGTATAGTATAAATGTTCTGTAAGCTGCTTTGGATAAAGCATCTGCATAAATGTAAGTGCTTAAATAGTTTTATACCTGGCAAAAATAGTGATATTTATCAGAGCAAACCAAAGTAAAGGCTCTTGTTTACAAGGATCGTTATGGGCTAGGACTGTAGTGGTTGTTTCACCCAGAAAACCTCACAAAAGCAAGACATCTGACACTACAGAGGATTGGTGTCAGGGCTTTTTCGCTCATCATTCTCAGAGTGAGGCTGTCTTGATTTCATCCTTTGGCTCAGTTTCTCACACTGACCAGACAGGTTCAAATCCCCATCCACAGCTACATATCATTTTTCTACCACCGTCCCTAAAACTAGTAGGCCTACTTTATTCAGGAAATCAGCTAGTATCGCATGGATTCAGTTTCACTGGGTGACTTTCGGTCTGTGCTACTCTTAAATGACCCACTTTATTGCGACTCGCCTTACAGAATCAGACCTAAAGAAAGTGAAGACGAAAAAATATCAGTGAAAAGAAATGCAAGACATTCAAATAATTGGGAGAATGTGAAGATGTATAGTCTTATAGTCATATATGGAGAAAAAGAGGTGTTAGAAAAAAAAATCAAGACCGCTGACACGTCACTACGTTGCAATATCTGACATGTTTATTCATTTTTTGGCAAAATGATGAACAGATCACTCAGAATAGTCTTGTGATAATTGTACCCACTGATAAAGCACAAGAATATAGGTGTCTCTTGTGAGGCACTCTCACTTTTTTCGTTCTTCAATCTGTTCAACTTCACTGGATTCATCCACCACCTTTCCATTTACCATGGTCTGGGTGACCACCTTCACAATCTTCCTGGTTCTCACTTCAGGTTCTTCTACAAAAGGCAGAAAGAAAATATATATATGTATATATAATCACAAAACTGTAAATATGTAATATACAATATATCAAACCATGGTTTTGCTCAACAAAGTTATTAGTAAAAATGTAACTATTGTATAAACACATATAACATAAAAACTTGCCTCAACTGAATGTTTTAGGTTCAAATCTTACTTTGTGACATATTGCATGGTGACACTTTTCTAAATGTTGTGTTATTGTGTTTGCTTATTTAAAAACAGTGACAAAAATCTGATTATATTGTGATTTTAGTTTTATAATCGTTTCAGTAACAAAATATTCCAGTTTGTTCTAATGTTCAAAAGCAAAATACAGAAATACTGCTCAAGCATTTTATTCAAATAAACCCAATTCTTCCATATTAGTATCAACATTATACAATATATATATATATATATATATATATATATATATATATATATATATATATATATATATATATAATATAATATAATATAACAAAAAAAAAACTGAATACATCTTTAGTTTCATAGTCTTAGAACTATCCATTCAGAACAGACTTACTTTTAGGAGAGGGTGTCTCTTTTATCCTGAAAAACATATATACATATATCAGTATTATCTGGGTATACTTGAGGAACTGTGTCAAAAGAAAACAGCATATTTCAGCTCTGAGAAACCTCTCTGGGTTCTTACACTTCCTCTCCCTCCAGCAACCTCCGGTAGGTGGCGATCTCCAGCTCCAGATTCTGTTTGATACGAAGTAACTGCTCGTAATCGGTTTTGATTCGTTGCATGTCCAGGCGCAGCTGTGAGAGTTCATCCTCCATCTGTGTGAGCGAGCCCTGAAGATGCTCGATCTCATAAGTGTACTTCTGATTCGTCTCTCCAAGGTTCCCCTCCAGAACACCAACCTGAGGCGAGCCATAACATTTTCACAATACAAAGTTGAAATACAGTATGTAAGACTTAAACCCATTATTAGCGATGAGCACCATCAAGAATAAACTTTCTTGTATAATGTCTGATCTATAACCAGTATGTGTGAACTACTAGCTGAACAACCTGCTGAAAGCTCTTTATCACCTGTCCAGGCCATGAGGACACAATGTGTTTTTAGACTGTCATCACATGTAATACAGAGTGATTTTTTTTTATATGGGAGTAAACATATATGGTTGTTGTTTGCATGAGGATGAACAGCAGATGGAGGGGACTGTGGTTTCCTGTGCTTAAGAGGCAACCTTGACACGTTCTCTGGATATTTGTTGACAAACTATGGGCTACATTATTGCAGATATAATTAAAAAACAAAGTCCAAAAAAAGGTCGAAAGAAAAAAAAACTACAAGAATATGAAGCCTCATGACATATTCATTGACCTTTAAGCACAGGATAGAGGATTTGACGGTTTGAAGTATGTTTATCCAGACAGATTTACAGATGAGTAATATAGCATACGCAATTCATTGTAGGAAGGGTGGGAAGATGTGTTTTTTCCATACCCTCCTCACATCAAGCAATTCAGTCTTTCCAACTCTACAGGAAATTTGGAAGAGGAGTTTTCTCCTTTTCCAGGGCCAAGTCACTGATGATATTTCATATTTTTATTTAATTGTATTTTTAATTGTAGTTTTTATTTGGCTAAATTTGATATTACTACTGCATAAAGACTTCTGTAAAGAGTTAATGTCAGATACAGTTACACTCTCAACCTAATAAATAAATAATTAATAATAAATAACTATTTTTCAGATAATATTTTAATAATTTGGTTTATCAATTATTAGGTCAAGTCAATTGTTTAATTTATTCAACATAAATAGTATTGACAAAAATATTTTTTGTCAATAAAAAAATATAATGTGTACATGAGGTTCATTATATTTGGGGCTCCTTGGCATCATGACATTTTTATATCCCCTGTCTTACTTTATGAACATACACTGAACATACAGTAAAAGTACAGTCAAGTTTTTGACAGATGTTTGTGAAAGATTTGTCCTTTTAAAAATATTAGCTTTTTTGACTTAATCTGTTCTGATGCAGTAAAAAAAGAAAAGAAAGCATGTTCATGACCATCTAAACAACTGGAAAAGTTCAGGAAAACAAAGAAAGAAATTGGAAGACTTTCCTGGAACTTATGTGATGCAACAATCCATAATGTTCCAGTGTTCTGAAGCATACACGTGCATCTATATTAACTGGTTACTTCAGTTACTTCTTGATTTGTCTCAACAGGAGTAAAACTCATGCTTTTACCAACTGTAGTGGACATTTCACAGACAAACTGCAGCAATTTTAGGATAAGACGATAAATGTGACCTGTTTGCGCAGACTGTCCAGTTCCACCTCTAACGCCTGCAGGAAGCGGCGTCTTTCATTGAGTTCACCCTGAGCACATCGCAGAGCCTCGTTACTCTCCTTCACCTCCGACTGCACGGTCTCCAGCTGTCACATATACACACACCACACAGAACACATATTCATTGAAACGCACCTGTGTTTGCAGTGAAATCATCAGTCTATAAATAGCTATTTCAGGTGTGTGGAGTCTGTGTTGGGTTGTACACTGACCTTCTTCAGATACCACATCTCAGCATCCTCTTTATTCTTGCGTGCGATGCTCTCGTACTGCACCCTTAGCTCTGCCATGATGGCTCCGAGGTCTGGGCCCTGGGCCGCGTCCACCTCCACGTTCACTTGCTCGTTGGCTAGACGGGCCTTCAGTGTGTTCTTCTCCTTCATGGAGACAGATGAATAATTTACAGTCTCACCAGAGAGTATTTGGACATTTAAGCACTTAAAATGTGTGAATTGCATTAGATCACAAACTATCAAATTATACTAATTTTCTTAGAAATATGAACCAATTATGACATTTTCATAACATTTTTCAGACTAGTGGAAAGAAAAAATAATAATAAACTTTTTAGTGTTTATTTTATTGCACTTTATGTATTTGTGTCTGTTGATTTAAATTACAATACCCATCTTCAAAAGCCATTTTCTCAAAATGAGTTTTTTTTCCCTCTTGTACCGAACCAGACATTTAGACTTTAATACCAATACTTGAATATTTACTTACACTAAACTGTAAAGTTTTTTTTTTCTTATCTATATTCTTACAGCTTTTACAGAGGGGTTTGTTCATACATTTAATTCCTAAAAACAAAATTTGGATTTTTTTTTTTCGGGCTGCTGAAAGTATTTTCTAATTTATATTAAATCTATTCTATTTCTATTTCTATTTCTAATATTCATATTCACTTGTGTCTTGTTTTAAAAATAAATGCCACAAAATAATTATATTTTGTTATATAATACAATTATCTCTAAACATTTTTTATAATTTCTATATAATTACCTATTTGTGCTTTGCTCATTGTAAATTGATGAATTTGTTTAGGGTTAAATGCTACATTTGAGTGGAGCCACACCTTTCTGACCAAACACTTCTTCACCTTTTCCATATGTTTGTAGACCTGGGTGTGTGTGTGTTAATGTGTGTAGTTTACACACTGATATCTACTCTATATATCAATGTAAAGAAAACTGTTTGGTTAGGGTGGTTTTTCTGCAAAGTCTTGATATATATCTGAATGGCTACTGTGAGAAATAAGGCATTATCTTGCCCCAAAAAAATCTATGTAAAAGTATAGTCTGATTAAAATTATTTTCACTATATGTTTATCTGCTTATTACATGTTTTATATTGTTTAAAAAGTGGTTAGGTTTAGAGTAGGGTGGGGTTATGAGCTCAAATATATGTGTTTCTGCATAATAGTAAAATGTAACTACAAATATTTAGAATGTATTTATATACGGGATCCCCAAACCTGTGCATGTAAATACTTTTTAGTTGCCGTTAATATTTCCATATTGTGCATTACATTCAGCAAATAATCATGCAAAGATGTATGTGCAAACTTTACCCATGAATAGTAATGGCATCAAGCTGAATAATGACTATTATTTCCTAATATTTTAATATTCATAGTCGTGTTTAACCTCATCATGGTTCTTCTTGAGGAAATAGAGCTCCTCTTTCAGACTGTCCAGGTCTCCTTGAAGGGTTGCGATGATCTGATCGTGATCAGATTTTGCTCTTCTCAGAGCATGACAGTCTCTCTCAACTGACTGGCAAAGAGTAGCTTCTGCCTCCCATCTGTTTAAGACCAAATAACAGAATAAACCAATTTCATGATCGATCTTTCTCTGGGATTATAGGAAGGAACAAAAAGAGTAAAACTCACTTGACCCTAAAGTCATCTGCTGCAAGCTTGGCATTGTCAATCTCCAGCATTATACGAGCATTCTCCAAAGTCTTTTTCCTCACCTAAAGAGCAGAAGTGTGAAGCTGGCTAATAAAGGATCTCATGCAAGCGACTACAACCAAAGCAATAAACAAAGCTAGATCCTCAAACCTCTTGTCCAATGGCATGTGCTTGAGCCAGCAGTCCCTCGATGTCGTGACCCTTGGGTGCTCGCTCCTTCATCAACTCTTTAATCTTCAGCTCCAGGTCAGCGTTGGACTTCTCCAGAGAACGCACCTTTTCCAGATAGCTGGCGAGCCGGTCGTTTAGACCTTGCATGGTCTCCTTCTCACTGGCACCAGCTCCTAGACCATTCAGCGAATGGTTGCTTAGGATGTTTAAGCCATTTCCCAGAGAAGTGGAACGAGACAGGGACAGAGTACTGCCTGAGGAAAGGGACACTGGGACTTTAGAGCGTCCCCAAAACCCAGTGTCACGCATAGACATGCTGGAGAAAGACGGCTGCCGTCCCAGAGAGTGGCTGTGCACAGAGAAGCTGGAGGTCATGGTGCTCGCTGAACTGTATGTGTACTGCTGGTGAAGGAATAATCATTACTTGTTAGTCTGAATGCAGCTTGTTCACTTATGCCATGTGAAAACCATGAAAACCCAGAATACCAATAACTCTTCTTTTGCCGACAGATATTTCATATTTAAGGAGCTATGTATTACTGTGTAATATTACACTGCAGTGAAATACCCTAAACTCATTGAATATAGCATACTGTTACCAAATATGAAAATGCTGCATTTTAATGACAAAACCATTTTTTGTCTTGGTGTCATTTTTTTTATTTAGTTAGAAAGTACAAAGACTTTGTGAATAATAAATGTAATACTTACAAGGATTGTGTCCAAATGCAACACCTGAGTGTGGTTTCGTCCGGAGAAGAACTGGTGGCTTTTATTTGTTCTTGTTCAGGTGAGTCAGAGTATTTATGCTTGGACTCCTCCTGAACAGCTGTTGATTATGGAAGTCTATAGCCAGCCAATCACATCCCCTGACAGGTGAAAGGATATTTCCTGACTGAAACACAACGACATTTTCCCAAGGCACTATCCACAGATTACATTGCACATTTTTTTTTTTTTTTAAACTTTCAGTTACAAATTATGTGATGCTGGACTTTAATTTGATGAAACATTTGCTGAAAGAAATAATAAGACTTAAGGAAGGTGATACAATGAAATTCAAGATCGTCCATTGTTATTTTGACCCAAAATATTGTCTTTTATATTCCACACAAGAGAGGTTTGGAAACAACACGACAGTGAGTAAATGATGACAGAATTGTCATTTTTGGTGAACAATCTCTTTAAGATAAATAACAGTACTAACAATAACAAATTATAATAGATGTGACTTCATATCCACTATGGGACAGGGTGTACTGTAATAACCATAACCCCCTTTTTTTAACCTGGTGTAACCTGATTTGCTTTAGAGAAGCGGAACAGTCTATTTCTGTACACTGACACTATTCAGTGAGGGTACAATGACCTGTAAGGTGAGAACCATGCTTCACACGGAGACGGTCCTCCAAAGCCTCACTAGCCAGGAAGAGAGCGAGAGAGAACAGAAAGGCTAAACCAATGAGAAATGTTTCTATTTGGGGAGGAAATAATCACCTAAAGTACATTAGTTAACACACGCTTTGAATGAAAATCTGAATGAATCCTTGAATTGAATTAATGTGTTTGCACTTAAGTTAAACTTTTCATGATGCTTGTAGGTTTAATGACTTCTTACCTTTACCATATATATATATATATATATATATATATATATATATATATATATATATATATATATATAACATTATACCTTGGGTGTATGCAAGTACCAGTACAGTTTATAATAAACTTAATCCACAAGATGCATATGTTTGATGTTAACAATGGTACTAGTCGACTACCACATTCATGAACCATTATAGAAATCAAAGTACCACCATGACTCCTTCATATAATAGACAAAATAAAGGCGACTCCACATTCATAAATAACACTATTGTAATCTGAGTCAGCACCATCATGTGGGCACAACTGAAATTGCATGCTGATATTTTGCCAACCATGTGCATAAAACAAACTTTTAAGTTTGGGATAATTATTTTTGAAGATGTTAATAGTTTTAATCCAGATGGATGCATTAAAGTTGACATTGAAGACATTTGTAATGTTACAAAGATTCCTATTTTAAATAAAAGCTGTTCTTTTGAACTTTTTATTCATCAAAGGATCCTGATTTTTTGCAGTTTCCAAAATAACACTTATCAGCACAACTGTTTTCAACATTAATAATAAGAAAAAATGCTTATTAAGCATCAAATCAGCATATTAGTGTGATGTCTGAATGATAATGTGACACTGAAGACTGTGTAATGGCTGCTGAAAGCTTAGCTGGGACATCGCAGGACTGCAGTTTAAAATATATTAAAACAAGAAACAGTTGTCTGTAATTGCAATAATATTTCACAATATTTCTGTTTTTACTTAATTTTAATCAAATAAGTGTTGCCCGGGTGAGCTTAACGTGAATATATCTTACTGACCACAAACATTTGAATGGTATTGTGTGAGAAAAATAATATTGTAAGCTTTAAGAGTCCAACTTGGTCAGTATAATATACAGTATGTGCAGTGCAGGAAAGAAAAGAGCATAAATGATTAAGAAGGACAAGCCATTTTAGATTGTGTTTGGCCATTGTGATTTATTGTAAAACTGAAATGTCTAAATCAATACACCACTTTGAGATGATTTCAAGAAATGGTGACAGTACACTCATGCTCAGCAGAGTGAATCAATGCAGCATGCAGTATACAATGTCTGTTACTGCTTGCTGAATTGCTCACCGAATGAATAGCTTAATGGCCATTATTTGATGGGAAAATTGATAAAGCGTGGCTGCCATTAAACACACAAAGACAAAATTGGAGACCTTCAACTTCCATTAGAATTATTACATACCAATGAACACGAGTGAATAAGGGACACTGATGGCTGGATTATATTGGATCATTAGATGAACTGACAGATAATTGACAATCATTGATTGAGTGCAAGAAAACAAATATCATTAGGCTGTCAGAAAACTGTCACAATCTAAGCACTCAGAAGAGAAATAAAGATGTCAAGCCTGGTATTCGTTTTTATGGCAAGTGATTACACAAGATGAAAAGGACACACCTGGCAACATGGCAATTGGAAAAAGCTTAAATCCACTCAAGTAACAGTGTATCGCAGTTCATTTCATCCATCTCACTTGTTCTAAGCAACTTTCAGCATCAAATTGGGACCAGACATACCAAAGACTATTAAAGATTTTAAATACAAATGTGTTCATTATTATTAAATAGACACCCTTTCCACAATGTACTAAACTCCAGTCAGTCGATACCTTTCAAAATCCTTTCCACCTCGAATAAATAATAAATAAATATAGTAATAAATAAACAAATACAGAACCACCTAAGCAGAACTGATGTTTACTGTAGATACATTTTATGATTTTTTTAAATGTGGTATTAAACTATGTTTCAAAAGTTAAGGGTATGCTCACTAAGGCTGCATTTATAATATAAAAAAATACATTTATATGATAAAATATATTATTATATAATAAAACATTAATATTGCAAAATCTGATCCCAAGATCCTTCAGAAATCCTTTGAAACACTATATTATCTAATATTGTTAATATTAGTATCAATATAAGCTGTGCTACTCAATATTTTTATGGAATTGATGATACATTTCTTCAAGATTCAAAGAAGAATCAAAAAGTTATTTTAAATAGAACTCTTTTGTAACATTTAAAATGCCTTTACTGACACTTTTTTATCAGTTTAATGCATCCTTTCTGAAAGTTATAATTTATTTTAAAATAATTACCCAAACATTTGAACAATATATTTATATATGTGTGTGTGTGTGTGTGTGTGTGTGTGTGTGTGTATATGCATATATATACAGTGTACAGTTTTCCCCTAAATGGTACATGTTAGTACTTTAGTGTGTGTTAGTATTTTTTGAAAGGATACCGTGCAGGGACAGTTTTGATCTTTTTTTTTTTTTCTGAGAGAGATGCTGAAATAGTGCGCAGTGAGTCTCACTGAGTCTCAGGTCTACCTGAGGGTAAGAAGTACTGGCTATCTGACAGAAAGGGCATCGCAAAGGTCTGGTATCTGTCCTGTGCAGGAACGCTGTCATGAAGTGGGTTCCTCTTCTGTCTGGCTCTGCAGTTCTGGAACCAAACCTTACAAGAATTCAGTACTTGTGGTTACAATTAAATTTTAAAATCCAATGAGTCACTGTATAAACTTCAGCCTATAAGCATTCTTTACCTGTATGACTCTTCTGCTCAGTCCAGTCATGTCTGCCAGCCTCTGCAGTGTCTGTGCGTCAGGGTTCTTGTCTTGAGTAAAGTGGGTTTGCATAATCTATGTAAATCAGATACACATGCAAGCCCGTGTTTTAGACCATAATCATACCAAAGCACATGCATAGTCCCCTTTTATCACAAGTGGAGAAGAGACATTTATAGCTTACCTGTAGCTGCTCTGAGGTGAATGATGTACGAGGTCTTTTTGGTGGTTTTGGGAGGTACTGTATGGGTAAAGCTCCATCTAAATGTATTATATTTCCTGTTATGATACAAATACCCTTTAATTTATTTTTAAGTGTCTCATATTAGTACATTAATGAGAGATTGTTGTTACTAGTTTACATGTAGAATACTCTTTTAATGTCCTTAAAATAATCAAAAGATTGTTACACATATCCAAGAAAGAGTCGAAATTACCTTTGTCTGACATGTGCTGCAGATTTGGCAGCAATATTTCGTAGTGAAGGCGACAGAGAACCTGATTGTCCATCAAGCCGAACTCCTCTCCTGTAGAAAGCTGCCTTTTGCAGAAGAAGCAAGCGAAGCAGGCAAGATGATATATGTCATTCCCTGCCCTCCGAACCCAGTTATTAGCACTGACTTGAAGGCCACATCGAGTGCATTTTATGCCAAAAGTACTGAGAAAATAAAATAATAATAATTAAATAAAATGAATCACTTAATTAAATATTATTTTCTTGCTGGTAACAAACTTTTTTTTTTTTTTTTTTTACCATTTTAGAATCATGACATTTGTCAGAACAATGTGTTTCTCTTTAACCTAAAAAATGGTTTAGTTTTAAGAGTTTCATCTAAATTTTCTTCAGTAATTTCATCAAAGATTACAGGTTGTGACTTAAGAAAAAAAATCATTTTATTTAGGCCTCTTGTTGGGGGTTTACAGATATTATATATATATATATATATATATATATATATATATATATATGAATATTATGTTATAATATTACATTAATTTCAGAACAAAATGACTAATTCCCACTAAAACTAAAAAAAATGTTTTAGTTATCGCTGCTTTTTTAAATATTTAATTTTAACTTAAAGTTTTCTGTTTAGGCCTACTATATGTATATTTATTTGCATTAATGCAAACTAAGCGCACATTTGCGGTGACCCTATACACGATAGCCATATTATGAAAATCTTCAGAAATGCAGGAAAGCTTGCTGTCAAAAACATTTTACCTGTTATAATCCGTTCTACAGAAAATCTCTGTATTTCTGATGAAGCAGCTGGTATGTTGACTCAAGGACACGGCGCACACCGAGCACTGGAAACATCTCAGATGCCACGTTAATCCATTCACCTGCGTCAACAAACAACGTTAAATAACGTCTTATCTTGTTCAAAACATATTTTTAACCGTCAAATTCATTCGTTATTAAAGCAATATTGCATGTGTTAAATCAAATTATTATAAATGTTCTTTATGTTTCTTTCTCAGTCATTGTGAGGAAGGCTAGCCTAAGCACCTTTAGCATTTCTCGGTCCACAATTTCCTTCGCGCAGCGCGCGCATATCAACAAAGATGAGCGCGATGAACTCCTTGATCTTTTCTCCCCCAAATTCTCCCTCAAACTCCGACAGTGATGGTTCGAGGATGACTTGGAAAAAATATATTTAGAATAAGTTTCATTCATTTTGTGATAAATTAGGCAATATTTTATCTGGTTTGGAGATCAAATGGCTTAAAATAAATAAAAACTTAATTAACCGTGGTTTTACTACTAAAACAAAAACTAGCTACTAAACCAAGGTAACTACAAATTAAACATATTGCCACACTAACCATAGTAAAACTAAAACTGTGGTTATGCAAATAGAAGCTAATCATTAGCCAAGGCAAAAAAATAAATAAAAATAATAATAATAATAATAATTCAGGCTACTTACCATTTCTGTGTGACACTGGACGGAATTTAAAACCGTGTCACCAGACATCACAAGTTAACATTGGTGCTGAATACGGAGGCTTTGCTACACTTATATTAAACCAGGTCCAATTATAACAGAATTATCGATTACACTCTTAACCTCTAATCCCTTCAGAACTGTTATCATATGCCATATAATAAGAGTACAGAGAAAGTCCATATAATTATGATTACTTAAAATGTTCAGACTGGAGACAGCCGGAGTGTAACATTTTAGCTGTCAGTCAAAGGCCACAAGGCCATAATAAAAAAGAAGAAAAGAAAGAAAGAAAGAAATATAAAAATAAATAAATAATACAATGTTTGGGATCAATTCAGGTTTTGCACCAGAGATTGCACCAAAGATTTAAAAACCATGAACAGAAGAATGTGCAATCTGATAGACATAGAGTAAAATAGCCTATCTATCTATCATCTATCTATCTATCTATCTATCTATCTATCTATCTATCTATCTATCTATCTATCTATCTATCTATCTATCTATCTATCTATCTATCTATCTATCTATCTATCTATCTATCTATCTATCTAAGTTTATTTATTTAGCCCATACATTTTATCCATTATTTTTGCATTGACTGTGTGTGTGATAATGACATAGCATGATTTTTACACTGGCATTGAAGAAAATGTCGGAATTTGGAATTTATTATACAATAAAGACATTCATGATGTGCATCCTGGGAAACACTTACCTTCATAATCATTTAAGCTTAAGTTTTTCCATTAAAACATTTTTAAAGACCATAAGAATCTTTGCTTCTTCTTCTTTTTATTTTTATTTTCAATTTTTTTTTGGATGTCTGACAAAACAAATAAAATAAATAAATAAAATACTGGAGACATTCTGCAGTCACTTAATTAAAGGTCCTTCCTAAATGGCAGAGAATAGTAGGAAATTGTAAATAGTAGTGGTGCCTGAAAGGTGTTTACATATAGTTTCCTGTTGATCAGACGAGAGTCAGTTATTCCTAAATACACATACTGTGTACTGAACTGAAACTGCAGCTCTAAAATTATTGTTGTAAACACGTCAAAAGAATTCAACAGTATCCTGTTAGTCCTTGTTGTGGTCCTGCATAAATAATGTTCAAGTTGACAGCATCAGATTTGATGGATTTTTTTAGAGGAACTGAGGGATTTTCAAAAGTTACATGAAGGTATCTCCATGACGATGTGCAGGAATATTAAATGGTTTGATCATTGCAGGGGAACTGAACCAATAAAAGGGCTGAAAAGCTCAAACCTCTTGAACTGATGGTTGTGAAGATATTTTCTTTGCTATGTTCTGTGATTTTGCGGTAGGGAGGTGCAGGACATGTTTAGAATAGAGTAATTTATAGGAAACTTACCCTGAGGGGCAGAGGAGTGTGAGAGTTGGGGCGGTGGAACAGCCAGAGATCGTAAAAAGTCTGATTGTAAAAGATAGCGAGGCTTTTTACTTGAGGGTCTATTTGAACTGTTTTTCAAGGAGCTAGAAACCATTTTAGTGGGGAAATTTCTTTCAGTAGTTTACAACATGTTGGTTCCAAAACTGATAAGTGTGTGTGTGAGGTAGTTCACACCTATTTTTCACCAATTTTGTGTTTTAAATGAGTCGTACTGAATTGGCCTACATTATCATTCAATTTTACATGCGTGCCATGTGCTTTCCTTTTAGAAAAAAGGTCAGTTTTTGTGTTCACCCCATTTCCCTGCTTAGTCTACAGGGCCTTCAGCCAGAACAGTGATCAGTTATTTTCAACTATAAATGAACCTGTCTGCTGGAACAGCAGAATAAGTTTCCTTTAGTTAATGTTAGTTAACTACTTTAGTTAACATGAACTAAACAAGAACAATCCTTCTACAGCATTTATTAATCTTAATTAATGTTAATTTCAATATTTACTAATGCATTGTTCAAAACGAAAGTTGTTAATATTAGTTAATGCACTGTGAATCAACATGGACTAAAATTAACAACTGTATTTTCATTAACAAAGATTAATAAATACAGTAATAAATGTATTGTTCATTGTTTTTTCGTGTTAATTAATAGGCCTAGCTACATTAACTAACATTAACTAATGGAACCTTATTCTAAAGTGATACCGCTTTTTCCCGTTTAATATGATCAGCAATGCAGGGTTTCTTTTTCTTTGTTTCTTTGTAGGTAGAGAATTTATTGGGACGATATAAGGATAAGATAAAACGGAACAAAATGCCGAACCCCGCGCTTATCTATTCATGTGCGCATCTAGTTTTGCTCGGCAGACTCTCACACGGTGGCGCTCCAGGAATGTGCTTTTCTTCTCAGCTGGCGGCGTACTAAACTGTTAGAACCACTGCTAGAAGACCCTTTTCTGGTCTGTTTAGTGAGTTTGGTCTGGTATTTAAGGTTGCTTCCACTAAACTGAAGTTCCTTTCGAGTGTTTTTGTTGTTGTTGTTTTTTACTCATCAATTTGCAAAACGCCTCCGCGAGTCTCTCTCAGTGCAGACTTTGGCATGCTCACGTCTCGCATGTGAAGATATACGACATGGAATTATTTATTTAGTGTTTTGCTTCGTTAACACCACTTTTGAATTCTTCGTATTGCAATCATTTTGTATTTATTACTTGCTGTGTTCCAAACTACAATGAAAGGTGAGCGTTTAACACTTTTAAGACTTTCATATGTAACGTAAATCAACTTTTGTGGCAAACCCTATCAGATATTTCGCTTTTTAGCGTTTAGCTTTTTCCTGAAGTGGACGTTCATCCTGCTGCTGAGTCTCTCCTTATGCGTTGGTGAAGAAAGCCCAACTTCATCAAACATTGGTAAGTATAAATCCATTTATCCAGACATCAATAATAATAATAATAATAATACATAGTTACATTTGTCATAGATATCAGTGTATAACTAAAATTTAGTTTCATTTTCCGTTTTCTGAACTAAGTAATTCATTCATTCATTTTTGTGCTTTCAGAAGATGCATGAAGTGATTTTCTAATTTGAATTCGTCAGTTTATTATTATTCTTTAATAATGATAATGATTTGAGTATATTATCGAGCATTTTCTGTATACTATCTGTGTTATTAAACGTTAAAGCACACAAAGCTTCATCACAGCTCTCCAGCATGACTCTTTCTTTCCTTTGCTCCTCGTTGAGGTATGTGTAAGCAGCAATGGACAAGTCTGATCTTGGTTTGAAAGTTGTGTATGTTATCTTTGCTGTTAGGTTCTCTGTTTACATAGTTTAGTTAATTGAATGACTAAACTGTAGGGATTTTGTTATTGGTAAATACTAGCTTAAGGAATAAATATGCTAGTGGTTGGTTTAAATTTTATCCCGTAATGGTTGTGTTTCTCTGCTCACAGCTGGAAGACTAGAGGATTTTTTTTGTATAATGCATTGATGGAAAGTACTGGAGGGGGGTGGGGTGTTCTGGTTATCTGCTGCACAATTTGTGCACACTAACCACATTTAATTCAACATTTCTTCTATTTTTGGGTTGTGTCTGTCATACTGCTGTCCAAAGAAGTAAAAGGTCATGCCACTGACAGCCATTAGCAAAGATATGATGTGTCTTGTCTATATGAATTAGAATTATCAGGGTAATACTGTTGTCTCATTCCAGTTGAGAATAAATGACTAGTATTGTGAGAAAATGTATTAATTGTTTAGCAAACCACTGAACAACACTGTAGTTCACAGAAAAAGAAAAAAAAAGTGCAAACTGCTGGGCGGTTCCTCCATTAGGGTGATTGTGCGATGCACCACCAAAGCGTGAGAGGGAGGGATCTTTTTCTTTCACATTAAACCACAGTGCGATTCTAGACAGTTTTTTGCTGCCTCTAATTAGTCCAAACAGCCTTGAGTCGCGTTTTGTGAAGTACCGCCCCTTTTTTCAGAGTGCCCTCATAGACTTCCATACAAAGATAATTTTTTTCTGGGAGGGCTCGCACTAATGTACTTTCGTCATCATGCGTAACCTTGCCTTGTGCAAGGATTGGTGGGAACAGTGGCATCAAATAATATTTTAAAACTATTTTGAATTTTAACAACAAGAAAAAATGAAAAACTGCTTTAATATCTTTATCAAATGTGATAATAGAGAAAAAAAAAAAAAAAAAAAAACAGAGAGAGGCAGGGACAGCTAAGCCAACTCAAATTCAGTTGTCAGCTGAACTTTATCGACATCATGGCGAACGTTACTTCAGCGCAGTTTAAGTGAGTAATGTAAGTAAGCAGTTTAATGTAAGGGAGCAATGTAATATAATTTGATATAAGTGAGTAATTTAATTGAAGTGAGCAGTGTAATACAAATTAGCTGTGTAATAATTTAAGTAATGCTGTAAATGAGCAGTGAGTTACTTGAGAAAGTTACTTGAGTTTATTGAACACAATTTATCTTTGGCGGTATGGTTCCTTATGGGTGTTCTTGCTCCCAGAATAATTGAACATACAAGAGCTTTAACATTAACCCCCCGGAACCATCAGCTTAAAAATACATGACAATTAAGAATCTTAGTAATGTCTTTAAAGCAAACAGTGATAATCATGTAGATGTGGTACTGGGACATTTATCCTGTAGCCTGGTTATGAAGATGGGTGTCTGTGGACGTCCATGCCTGCTAAGACTTGAAAGCCTTAGTGTCTGAAACAAAGACGACAACCAGAAGGTGCACAGTAATATGCTCATGCTTATAAGGGAAGGGGGGGAGGGTTGCGAGCCGTTGGGCATACTTACCGAGCAGTGGTGCCACGTATATAGGTCTAATAGGAGAGTGGTAGTGATTGGAGTGATGACAGCTGACTGCATCAGCTGGTCACAGCCTATGCTTCCGTGGCCTGACTGAACTAACGCTGCACTCGATTTGTGTAAGTAGTGATTTTTTATTAAACCGATTTTGAAGTCAAATGTTTTTTGGAAAACCACATCCTGGCTTCAGTCTTTATTTGCTGCCGAATTGTGTTAATATGCATGTAGAAACAAAAGGAGAACAAGGGATTGATTGTTAGAGTATGTTTATTTTGAATGAATACTATAATAGTTCAGTTTTCTTTACATCTTTACATTCTTTATAACCCCCCCCCCCCCCCTCCCCCCCACCCACGAGAATGTGCAGGAGCCGCCACTGTTGCAAATGTCATGCCATTTCAGTCATGCATGATTGTCCATTGCTCAATGCATATCCTTTAGTTAGAGTGTAAAACATTTCATTTAAAAAAACTAATTTGAAAATACTCAGAACTGCATAAAAAAGCACATGATGACACAGGCTTGTCATAATGGTTGCGTAATTATGAGATATAATCTCACATCTAAACTATGCCTGAAATTTTGTAGTGAAATACATTAGGGAATGCTGGGGTGGATGTAAATGTAACCATTCAAAGTCAAAACACCATTAAAACCTTTTACGAATGTAACTTTATTATGGCTTGTTTCCTCTAGTGAATCCATGTTGCTATTACCCTTGTCAAAACCGAGGGATTTGCGTTCGATATGGCCTGGACAGATATGAATGTGACTGCACCAGAACAGGCTTCTATGGAGAAAATTGCACTATATGTATGTATCTTGTTTTTGATCTCATTCTGATTGTATGTTTGTACTGTACTCATTGATTGTATGTTGTCTAAAAAAGATGGACTTAGCTCAGACGTTTCATCTGTTTGATAATGAAAATAAACTGTGTGTACATAATAGTGGTACAAAGATCTGAATTATTTAAACAGATCATGAATGTTTTGGAAGCAGATGCCTCTTTAGACACAGTCCATAATCTATGCCCGCCTATTCCTGGCAAAAGGAAAAGGCTCAGGACCACATTTCACTCTCCCACAACCCTGTTTGTCTTTTAAAGGCAGCCCCGCAGTTTGTATTCTTTTCCATTTCTTTTTTTTTTTCTGTTTCTATTTCCTGTCTCTCTCAACTTGTTAGCGCAAATGATCTGCCGCAGTAAAAGTTTTTGCAGAAAATTCCATTTACTTTGCCATGAGCTCTATGTTGTGATAAGATGATTGTGTTAGATACAAAATAAATAAAAAAAGAGAGAGAAAAAACAAAACAAAAAACCTGATGCATGTGTTATAAAAGAGCTTTGTATTCTGGAATAATTGGTTTGCTTAATTAGTGTCAGTCCAATTTGCACACAAGATTTCAAAGGAATTCCAGGATATCTCATGCATGTCCACATGAATTGTGCATATATTGTACCAATGTAGGGTGATTCATAATCTCAAACAGCTGCACTTTCTCTTTGTTTATTAACAGAGACTCTGTACCTGAATTGTTCTTCTGTCTTTTTCAGCCGAGTTCTGGACGCGAGTCTATCGACTCCTGAAGCCCAGTCCTAGTATTGTCCACTATATCCTCACTCACTTTGACTGGCTCTGGGACATCATCAACAGGACATTCCTCAGGGATTGGATCATGCACAAAGTGCTCACAGGTTAGTTATTCATGCTCTGCATGGGTTGAGTGTTCACATGTTCAAAATTTTGCTCATGTTTATTTATGTAGGAACATTACAGGCATAAATAGGATAATGTGTGTTAGTAGATGGTAAACAAAATGTATTTTGTTTACTTGTGCCCCTGTGCCCCTGTTCCCCATTGAAAAAAATAAACAGGTATGTTTCGAAGCATGATAACTGGTTTAAACTGGATTAAGCTGGTCCTTAGTTGGTCATGAGCTGGTTTAAGTTGGTCCTGAGCAGGGCTCTGAACCGGTTCAAGTAACGAAAATGAAAACCGGAAACGAACGAAATTTCTTATGTCTTTATTGGATCTTTCTGTCTTCTGGCATCAGAATATTTCTGCTTCTTCAGCTGTACATGTATAGATTATTTTACTAGACTTTGGATTTATTGGAGAAAATAAGCACTATGACCAACAAAAGTGTACAATTCGATGCAGTCAAAAGTGGGACAATTTGATTTAGAATAGTTTGCATGAGCATGATTATAAACAGTTTGTAAAAAGCGGCCTAGATGAGTTTACCTGTTCAGAAAATGTATTTATTATTATAGTTGTATTTTATGGCATACGATAAAAGAAAACGAAAATATCTTGAGCTTGTGTTAACCGCAGACCTTATTTTAGCAGTCTAACCAAAGCCAATTCAGAACGCCCACTGACCTGAGGATTAACTCTTTATCAAGTTAGCATAAGGGAAGAGGAGAATAAGTTCACTCACAGAGTCTAAACATCATGTTTTATCAGCACAGACATTGAAGTCTTTGGTTACTTTCAGACCACACGTGTAGTTTAGACAGAAATTCTGTTTAAACTCTTGGTCGATAGATGAGATGTTGTCTGTTTTCTTTGCTTTGGTAAAACTGTCTGTAATCGAAACGGTTTGGATGTAGTTCAGATAGCTGTGTGTCTGACCAGGGCTTTCAATTATTGTGATTTATCATACTCTGAGTCTGCACTGCAGTGGTTGTCAGAGCAAATGGAAGGGTGTGAATTAATCTTTCCTAGTTTTTTTTTTCTTTTCTTGTAAAGGGAGTCTCCTTTAACTCAGCATCCTTACCTTATTTTCTCAGCCACCACTTTGTTTTAAGTGGCCCCTTTTCTAATGTACAGCCCCTTTTTATCATTTCCTCCCAGCTGGCGCTCTGCAGTGTGTTTCTGTAAAGACATTCAAGTCAGATAGACTTTATGTAATGAAATTGTGTTTGCAAGATACACCAGAGTCACAGGAGGCTATCATTTAAATCTGTGCTCATTTTGAGCCCCGCCGCCACTTGCCATGGCAACGCTCATGTACTCTACAAAGAGGCCCTCAAATACCTCATGTTCTTCACACTGCCGTGGGCCAAAAGATTTCCTGGTGCGAGCCAAGGTACTGAATATCCTGAGGTATTAAGTGTAATAGAGAGCAAGTTATTTCAGAATAAGGCTATCTGTGTGAAGGTGTTTCTCAATTTTTTTGTTGATACCTCCCTTTTTAAATGAGTGGAACTTTTATGCACCTCCATATTACCCACAATATCAGCTGCATATTTATTGAATACCTGCTGTGTGAAAAACATTTCCTTTCCACGTTTTTTGAAAAACACTTGCTGCTTTTGAGATGGGATATGTGTAAAGGTAGGTATACTTATTACTTTAACCCTTGATCAGCCCTTGGGGTCCAGTTGACCCCATTAGAATTTTCCTTAATAAATAAATAAATATCATAAAGTTGCAAGTAGAATTTGAATTTGAAGCTTGAATAAAAATTGGTACAGTGGCCGAGAGAGCTCAACACACTGCAACTTAAGAAAACACATGGAAATTGAAAAAACACCAGCAAATGAAGAAAACATCTTCATCAGTTTGACAACACAAGTGTTGCAAATCATCACAAGACATGCATATAACGAAACGCGCTTCAAATAATCACAACACATGCATATAACGGAACGCGCTGCAAATCATCACAACACATGCATATAACGAAATGCGCTGCAAATTATCACAAGACATGCATATAACGGAACGCGCTGCAAATCATCACAACACATGCATATAACGGAACGCACTGCAAATCATCACAAGACATGCATATAACGAAACGCGCTTCAAATAATCACAACACATGCATATAACGGAACGCGCTGCAAATCATCACAACACATGCATATAACGAAATGCGCTGCAAATTATCACAAGACATGCATATAACGGAACGCGCTGCAAATCATCACAACACATGCATATAACGGAACGCACTGCAAATCATCACAAGACATGCATATAACAAAATGCGCTGCAAATCCTTCACAACACATCGTATAACGAAACGCTTCAAATTAGGGCTGTGTGATTGTAACCATAAAAGTAGCCCATGTGTTATTGAAGTCAGTTGATTACTTTATTTTGTAAACAGACTGAAATGTAATTTTTTTCATTGCCTACAAAAAAAAAAAAAAAACTGAATTGTGCACTCAACACCACATAAGGAGTAGAAGGCAGAGCAGAAGACACTGCACTCAAACCGTACTGGTTCTCGCATGTATACTTTTACACACAGATTGGAATGTGTGAAAGTGAATGATATTTGGAAACTCCCTTACAGTGCACCCGCCTTTCATTTTGAAAACCACAGCTGTATGTGCAGATCATGCAGTGCTGTATCTTACCTTTGCTAAGTTTTTATGTTGCATAATGATTTGTTTGCTTGACATCTTTTGACTGTACACCCATAGCTGGGGAGGTAAATGTGCAAGAATTCTTTCACATAAATATTTGCACAGCCCAGAGTCAGTAAAGTCTTTGATGTTTCCAGTTGTTGATTTTCAGCCCGAGAAAATAACTGTTAAATAGTAGGAAAAGGTTTTGTGTAGTGGTTGATCTAGAGATATATATGACAGCAAATAAAATGTATGCATAATTTCTGGCCTTTAATTCAGTGTTTATTATTCTAGATATTATTTTGTCTGATGGTGTTCTTAAATGTTCTTTCTATTACAGTAAGGGCCAACTTAATCCCAAGTCCCCCGACGTACAATTCCAAATATGACTACTTGAACTGGGAAGCGTATTCCAACATCACCTACTACACAAGAATCCTTCCCCCAGTCCCTCAGGACTGCCCCTTGCCAATGGGAACCAAAGGTAAGAGACTATAATCAAACGTTACCCCCAAATCACTAGTGGCTATTCCTTCTGATGGACACATGAACTGAAAATACATTTTTCCTCATAAGAAGCTATATTAAAATGCTCCAAGTATATCAGTATACTAAAGTCACAGGAAATAGCTTGTGTTCTGTGTCTGTGGTAAAACCATTCCATGTGTCTCTCAGGGAAAATGAAGCTTCCAGACCCCAAGCTTCTGGCAGAGAAGTTCCTGTTAAGGCGGAATTTCAGACCGGATCCTCAGGGAACAAATTTAATGTTCGCATTTTTCGCTCAGCACTTCACGCACCAGTTTTTTAAGACTCACAACCATGTCGGACTTGGGTTCACTAAAGGTCTGGCTCATGGGGTGAGTCACAGTTTTTACAGTTGAATATTTGATCTCAATTAACCAATCACATAAAGAGCTTTTAAAAGTCTGTGCAGATGTTTTTTGTTGATGAGAGAGATGATAAAAATGTTTCTCTTGGACACCGAACACCTTTTTGTGCAGAGAAATAACTTAGTGCTGTTTTTTCACAGGAACCACACCAATACTCATGTTACATATAGTGTTGGAAGAAATGAGGGAAGGGTCAACAAATCTTTATCTCATTATCATTGCACACAAGCTTAATTTTATATAGTATTTACAGGAAGGTGGAAAGGAATTTATAGTTGATTGTTTCAAATATGTGTTGTACAGTACACTCTCAGAACAAAACTGTCACTTTTGGCTGGGGTACCCTGCAGTACAAAAGCTTTTAACCCTAAATGGTTCATATTAATTCCCTCAAGGTACAGTACATATCAGTACTTTAAAAGAACAGGGCCCGGTTCCCCAAAACGTTCTTATCGCTAAGTAGTTCTTAACCTATTCCTTAACCTCTCTCTTAACGTTATGGCACGCTAAGTAAGTAAGCTCTCTCTTAGCGTTGTTAGAGCTCAAAACTCTAGTCACCGCCACTGTGCAGCAGTATTTTTTTTACATTTTGAGGTCAAAATATAGTATGTTGACAATATTGTGGCTAAACAATGATTTTATGTTATAGACATTTTAAGACTCATAATAAATTATGTTCGCAATGGATACAGGCCTATTTATGAAGTTAACTTTATGTGGTATCAGAACTAATATGGTGGTAATTAGCCTAGGCTATTTTGTAATGTAATTAAAGCGAATTGGCAATCACTTTTGATAATGAAAATCTAGCAAACAATTTGGCTCTAAATGGCTAAGATCTATAAATGGGTAAGCATGGTGGTGTCCAGTAAGCGACCAACAATGGCAGCGATCCAACGTGTCCTTGTATTGAATCAAAGACGGCGCCGGCCGTTTAGTCCATGTCAATTTTTTTATTAGGCAAAACTTAAGCCCTTTTGACATTTTGCCTGACGTGGCTAAATAAATAAATAAAAAATCGCCTCCCAAGACAGCTCATTATGGAGCTGCTGGACCTTCTCAGACCTGCGCTTGCCAGGCAAACGCGGCGGAATTTTGCTTTAAGCCCTGAAGTCCAGCTGCCTGCAGCGCAAGGTTTTTTTTTTTTTTTTTTTTTTTTTTTGCTACAGAGAGCTTCATCGAGGTCGTGGGAGAGGGCTATGGCCTAATCAAGACCTCGGTGTGGAGGTGCGTCCACACTGTCACCAACACCCTTCTCTGCCATGGCGGGGATTACATCCTGGTGGATGGCACACTCGTCCCTATCGCCAATTCATCAGTGATTGATCAGGCTTACATATCGCAAAAGGGATACGCGGCCATAAACGTGAAGGTTATAGTGGACCATCTAAAGGGGTGTGATCTCTGACCTGGTGGCAAGGTCCAGCAACACTTCAAGTTCCTCTGACGAGAAGCTTGGTGCCCTTTTTTACGTTGCTTCCCCAGGATCTAACTCTCTCTCTCAGTTCATTGTAGATAGGTTGCTTTTTATTGAAAACATTAACCAATGGCAATCAATACCGCATTAAACAGAAGTAACTGCAGCTGCTTGCCAATCAATTCTGATTGTACCTTACCATTAATATAAAAGTGTATTATATAATTTTTAGAAGTCGTTAAACCCATGTCAAGAAGTGGCAAAACGGGATAAGGAGGGTGGAAGATTAGCGAGCGATACCCGGTTCGTCTTACCGTCACTACATACTGTGTGAACATATTACTGACCATTTGATAATTTAATTTATAGTCTATATTCTACTGATAACTTAAACTATGTTAAAATAAATGTTACTGTAATAATTTGAGGAATGTTCATTTGCATAGAATGTGTTGTCGTTCTTAACGCTGTATTGCACCTTCGCGTGAAGTGGAAAATCGACTAATGAGCAATCGATGGCAACTAATTCAGCACCCTCACTTTGGACAGCGCTCTTGTAACGTCGGACGTAAGAGGCAGCATGTTAAGTAGGGATGCACGATATTGGATTTTGGCCGATATTCGATATGCCGATATTTTCAAAATAATTTTGGCCGATGCCGATACCGATATCGATATATATACAAATATATACTGATATATTTAAACTTTCATTTTACTGAAGAGAAATCCATGTATCTCTTCTGTACTGATTCTACCATAAATGTATTATTTTACAAATGAAGACAGACATTCCCATCTGAAAAACAGGTCAATTATTTCACTTGGAGAATATCGGTTTGGCTCATCGGCAGAAATAGTCATATCGGCCGATACCGATGATGGACATTTTAAGCTTTTATCGGCCGATACCGATGTTGTGCCGATATTATCGTGCATCCCTAATGTTAAGAAGCTTCCTAAGGGACACTTCGGGGAACACACTTAGGAACATAAACAACTTTGGTAATATATATCTTTCGAGGTCTTCTTCTAAAAGTGAGAGTTATCGGGAAACTGGGACCAGAATAGTTTCTTTTGAAATGGCACCAGTGACAGTTCTGTAACATTTTTTTGTGAAAGTTTGTGTTAAGTGTTGTGAAAAACACAAAACTTAGTTTGAATAATGAAGTTTTGTACAGTATTATTAAGTTCCCCCAATAACATGAATTACCAAATGCTCCCTGGGCGCTGCAGGTTAAATGGATGCCTACTGCTCCGGGTGTGTTCCCGGTTTGTGTGTGTTCACTGCTTTGTGTGTGCACTTTGGATGGGTTACTGTATATGCAGAGCACGAATTCTGAGTATGGGTCACCATACTTGGCTGAATGTCACTTTAACTTTTTTCACTTTAGAAAAAAGTCCTCATCCTCCATAAAATGCGCAGCACACATCTGAATATTTGGTTTGAACTGTTTCGGAGAAGTGCTGAAATACAACTTCACCACTGATTTCTAGTCGTAAAGCCAAACAAGTAGTTTAGCTTCCACAATGAAATACACTGTGACTGTACGCCATGGCAGCGGCGGCAATAGCGAGAATAAAAGTTACACCTTCTTTCTTGGCATGAACATTTGGCGACGTTATGCAAATCTTCCCACATCGTGACGTAGAGATGTGGGGGCGTGTTAGAACAAGCCGTTTTAGGAGGGGTGTGGACGAGTCTTAACTTTGATAAAGAATATCTCTTTGGATTTTAGCAAATTAACAGATCTTCTTTATGCACCAAGAGCTTGTAACACTCCAAAGAGAAAGTAAAAATTGAAATCGCATCATATGACGTCTTTAAAAGTGTCTGTATTTGATTGCATGTTGAAAACTAGGTGGATGCTGGACACATTTATGGAGATACTCTTGATCGCCAGCTGGACCTCAGACTGCACAAAGACGGGAAGTTGAAGTACCAGGTACTGTTCATCAGTTAAACATCAGGCATGCTGTGTGGAGTCCCCAGTCTTGCTAGGCTGAGCTGTCTCCAAGTAAATGTGATATGTCATTCTGTTTATTTCTCATTTAAGAAACATATTTGTAAAACATATGATCTATCAATCTGAGGATCTCTCTTCTATCACTTATACCATAAAACAACACTTTATCCTGAGTCATAATTAATTGTTTTATAAATGATATATGCAGATTTTTTCTGCTCGTGTTTCCTGAATGAGGTCCTGTGCAGTTTTAGTTACTACACTTTGCAGCTATGTGCAATCATTTCCTTCTGAATGTCTGTGTGGATAACCTCATATTGTGGACGCAGAATTGTGGGCGTGAACATATGGTTTTTGTTAAGCCTCAGTGATGTCATTTAGGATGGTGCACACTGTTTAGTCTAGTCTCTAGTGTGATTATGCCATATACAGTATTGTTCAAAATAATAGCAGTACAATGTGACTAACCAGAATAATCAAGGTTTTTAGTATATTTTTTATTGCTACGTGGCAAACAAGTTACCAGTAGGTTCAGTAGATTGTCAGAAAACAAACAAGACCCAGCATTCATGATATGCACGCTCTTAAGGCTGTGCAATTGGGCAATTAGTTGAAAGGGGTGTGTTAAAAAAAAATAGCAGTGTCTACCTTTGACTGTACAAACTCAAAACTATTTTGTACAAACATTTTTTTTTTCTGGGATTTAGCAATCCTGTGAATCACTAAACTAATATTTAGTTGTATGACCACAGTTTTTTAAAACTGCTTGACATCTGTGTGGCATGGAGTCAACCAACTTGTGGCACCTCTCAGCTGTTATTCCACTCCATGATTCTTTAACAACATTCCACAATTCATTCACATTTCTTGGTTTTGCTTCAGAAACAGCATTTTTGATATCACCCCACAAGTTCTCAATTGGATTAAGGTCTGGAGATTGGGCTGGCCACTCCATAACATTAATTTTGTTGGTTTGGAACCAAGACTTTGCCCGTTTACTAGTGTGTTTTGGGTCATTGTCTTGTTGAAACAACCATTTCAAGGGCATGTCCTCTTCAGCATAGGGCAACATGACCTCTTCAAGTATTTTAACATATGCAAACTGATCCATGATCCCTGGTATGCGATAAATAGGCCCAACACCATAGTAGGAGAAACATGCCCATATCATGATGCTTGCACCTCCATGCTTCACTGTCTTCACTGTGTACTGTGGCTTGAATTCAGAGTTTGGGGGTCGTCTCACAAACTGCCTGTGGCCCTTGGACCCAAAAAGAACAATTTTACTCTCATCAGTCCACAAAATGTTCCTCCATTTCTCTTTAGGCCAATTGATGTGTTCTTTGGCAAATTGTAACCTCTTCTGCACATGCCTTTTTTTTAACAGAGGGACTTTGTGGGGGATTCTTGAAAATAGATTAGCTTCACACAGACGTCTTCTAACTGTCACAGTACTTACAGGTAACTCCAGACTGTCTTTGATCATCCTGGAGGTGATCATTGGCTGAGCCTTTGCCATTCTGGTTATTCTTCTATCCATTTTGATGGTTGTCTTCCGTTTTCTTCCACGTCTCTCTGGTTTTGCTCTCCATTTTAAGGCATTGGAGATCATTTTAGCTGAACAGCCTATCATTTTTTGCACCTCTTTATAGGTTTTCCCCTCTCTAATCAACTTTTTAATCAAAGTACGCTGTTCTTCTGAACAATGTCTTGAACGACCCATTTTCCTCAGCTTTCAAATGCATGTTCAACAAGTGTTGGCTTCATCCTTAAATAGGGGCCACCTGATTCACACCTGTTTCTTCACAAAATTGATGACCTCAGTGATTGAATGCCACACTGCTATTTTTTTGAACACATCCCTTTCAACTAATTCAACTAATTGCCCAATTGCACAGCCTTAAGAGCGTGCATATCATGAATGCTGGGTCTCATTTGTTTTCTGAGAATCTACTGAACCTACTGGTAACTTGTTTGCCACGTAGCAATAAAAAAATATACGAAAAACCTTGATTATTCTGGTTAGTCACATTGTACTGCTATTATTTTGAACAATACTGTAGTTCACTAATCGAAACCTTTTAAAGAGATCTCAGGAAAGAAAGTTTCATTTGATCCAAAAAAAAATACAAGAAAAAAATAAATATTAAAATAACTGTTCTCTGTTTCGATTGTTTTGATATATTTTAAAATGTAATTTATTCCTGATTGCAAAACTAAATTGTCAGCAGCCAACTGCAGTCTTCAGTATGATTGTTCAGAAATCCTTCTGATATGCTGATTTGGTGCTCAAGAAGCATTCTTATTATTATAAATGTTGAAAACCGTGCTGCTTAATATTTCTGTGGTAAGCATGATACATTTCTGGATACTCTGATGAAGCAAAAGCTCAAAAGAATGGTATTTCTTTGATTATTACTGGTAGTGCAAAGAGAAAGGAGGAAACATTACAGCATTTTACAATATTTTTTTCTGTTTGGCTCTGATGTAGGTGATAAATGGTGAGATGTATCCCCCCACAGTGCTAGATGCACCGGTCAAAATGAGCTACCCACCGTCTGTCCCGCTGGAGCGGCAGCTGGCCATTGGGCAAGAAGTGTTTGGCCTGCTGCCGGGTCTCAGTATGTACGCCACCTTGTGGCTGCGTGAGCACAACCGTGTATGTGATATCATTAAACAAGAACATCCTACCTGGGGGGATGAGCAGCTGTTTCAGACCACCAGGCTCATTATTATAGGTACAGATTTCCTTGAATCTGCTAGCTTTTATTTTGCTTGGGATCCTTTTGTTGATATGTGTCTGTTACAAAAATTTATATCAAAATGGACATATTACAATAACTATGTTCAAAGAATACATTAATATATATATATATATTACATTGAAAATAATGTACTATAATAATATAAATAATGCAATTTACATTCCAGCTCATTGTAAAATGACAAATCTGTTATGTGATATTTTTTTTTTTCAGACCCTGAATATCTTTGTAAAATAGTTTTACAAAAGTGCTTACAGTTCTCCACTGTGCAACCCTCTTTACATAATGTTTTTATTCACTTATTAAAAAAAAACATGAATTGTAAAATGTTGACTCCATTAACTCCAGGTGAGACCATTCGTATTGTGATCGAGGACTATGTGCAGCATCTGAGTGGTTACCGGCTGAAGCTGCACTTTGATCCCACGCTGCTGTTCACCTCTCAGTTCCAGTACCAGAACCGCATCGCTGTGGAGTTCAATCAGCTTTACCACTGGCACCCACTCATGCCTGACAGCTTCCAAATCGATGGAGATGACATTCACTACCCTCAGTTCATTTTCAACACCTCTGTCCTCACCCACTACGGGGTGGAGAAACTGGTTGAAGCCTTCTCAACTCAACCCGCGGGACAGGTAATGGCACCATGAGGACTGTGGGGGGTTTAATGACTTAAACATCTGCTCCAAAAGAGAAACAAATATCCGTTTCATAATGAGGTGCAATGACCCTTCTCCTTAAGGAAGTTAGAATATTGTAGGTTCTCAGGACTTAGTCTGTTTTTGTCATTTCAAGGCTCATTTCCAATGAGTTTACCACGCTCATCTATTGAAACTTGTCTGTTAGTGTTCCCAAGATCGTAAAGGAATATTCCACCCAAAAATGATAAAAACCTCAGTTTGTGTTCACCTTACACATCTGGGACAGCAAGAGGGTGAGGAAATGATGAGAGAATTTAAATTTTTGGGTGGAAAATCTCTTTAAGTGGATTAGAGATTAACTGAGCCGTTTAAGGCAGAAAGATTTGCATTGTTTACAGTTAAAGTGTGAGGTTTAATCTGGTTGATATGTTGCTAAGAAACTGATATGACAGGATGATTTCTTTTAGATAAACAGTAAGCCTATGTTATCATAACATAATCAGATGTATGAGTAGTATCACACCAATTTTTTTCCTGCAGAATATCAACAAAAGCGCTGTAAAACCTTAACTAATGCTGACCTTATTTTTAATTGAACATAGTATAATTTCACTACTGAAATTTAATTTTTTTTAATCATATAAATCTATTTGTGTTGTGACAGATTGGAGGTGGTCATAATATTCACAGAGTGGTGCTCAAAGTAGCTGAAGGGGTCATCAATGAATCAAGGGAGCTTCGACTTCGGCCCTTTAATGAATATCGGAAGAGATTCAATCTCAAACCCTACACGTCATTCTCAGAATTGACAGGTATGATTGTTCTACAAATTTTAAAGCTTCATTTTCAAATTAAAATCACAAGGGAAGACAAATCATCATCACTGATGCCTGTAAAGAGCTTCTTGTGATTTCTTCAATGTGCAGTTTTTTCTCAATGTGACAGATTTATCATTTTGAATGAAAATTAGCTCAAAATGTATTTACCCTCAGGCAATCCAAGATAGAGTAGGTGAGTTTGTTTCTCATGTATTTATGAGAACATGCTGAAAATTCAAGGTCAAGATTTAAAGGGGTCATCGGATGTGACTTGCACTTTTAAAAGTAGTTGGCAGTAGTGTGTGTTCACAACCACCCTATAATTATAAAGATCCACCCAGTGTTTTTTTTTTTTTTTTAATCTCGTTAAAATAATTTCCCTTTCCTTATATCAAGCCATTCTCAGAAGCCTGTCTGTGTGACGTCACACAGACACAGGCCGTCCCACGGTTGCTGACTGACACTAGAGTTTTACCTTAGACCCGCCCCGAGTGAGCTGTCATCAGTCCAGCATTGTTTCCCCGCTGGAGCAGGAGTAGACAAGAATAGCTAGTGTTTGAGGTGTTCTGTTGTTGGATGTTATAAACGTAGCAGTTGTCATTTACTCCTGACATCTGAGCTGCTGAAGATGCAGTTGATTACTTTTGTTTTTGAAGGGAATGTGCCGATCCCTGATCTACCTAAATTAATTTATGTTTGCGAGAATCATTCGTGATCCTGCCTCACCTACAGAAGTACTATAAGAGTCTTTTATGATTCTTTGCAAATCACCTTTCCTAATAACATGCTGGTTAGCAAGTTCTGTGGCTAAAGTGAATAGTTTCAAGAGAACAGCTTGTTACCCCACGGAAGACAGGGGTGGGGTCAGCAGAGCTCATTAGCATGTAAAGGGACATGCACTAAAACGGCTTGCTGTAAGGAGAACTGTTTTTGACAGAGTAAAAAAATAGTTTTTTACACTACAATTGAGAAATTTTAACCAAAGTATATTATAGACTTTTTATTAAGACCCTAAAGAATCATATCACTGGATTATACCAAAAATGCCAATTCGCTGAAATTAACTCCAGCCATCCAAGATGTAGTTTTGCTTCTTTATTTCAACAGATTTTTGATAAATTAAGCATTACAGCATTTGCTCACCAGTGGATGCTCTGCAGTGAATGGGTGCCGTCCAAACAGCTGATAAATACATCACAATAATCCACAAGTAATCCACACGACTCCAGTTCAGTTCATCAATGAACATCTTGTGGAGTGAAAAGCTATGTGTTTGCCATAAACAAATCAATCAATAAATACGTTTTTAACTTCATACTGTTGCTTCTATCTAAAATATGAGTCATTTGTCCATAATACTGCTTTCTCCAGTGAAAAGTAATTTATCTGAATCCAGAGAGTTATTTGCAGACACCAATCTTTGTTTATAAGTGAAAACAGTCCAAAGCGCCAAAACACTGCTGGTAATTTCAGACATTAATTGCTGGACTGAAGTTAAGTAGATTTTTCTACCCATGCACCCATTCACTGTGAAGGATCCATTGTTGATCAAGTGATGTCATGCTAATTTTCTCCAAATCTGTTCCCATGAAGAAAAAAACTTCTGCATTATCTTGAATGGCCTGACGGTAAATACATTTTAAGCTAATTTCCATTTTTCATGTTTAAACAATGTGAATGGGTGGTCATCACACAGCACAACACACTATCCACCAGGCCACATATTTATGTATTTATTTTTTACAGGAGAAGAAGAGATGGCTAAAGAACTAGAGGAACTGTATGGTGATATTGATGCTATGGAGTTCTACCCAGCTCTTTTGGTAGAGAAAACAAGATCTGGTGCAATATTTGGTGAAAGCATGGTGGAAATGGGGGCCCCATTTTCCCTTAAAGGCCTCATGGGAAATCCTATTTGCTCGCCTGAGTACTGGAAGCCCAGTACATTTGGGGGGAAGACAGGTTTTGATATAGTAAACTCTGCTACTTTAAAGAAACTGGTTTGCCTCAATACAAAATGGTGTCCGTATGTGTCTTTCCATACTCCTCCACCAGAATATAAACAACAGAGGACATCTCACGGTGAACTTTAGCATAAAGTACTTCTGGAATCTGTTTTAACTTCTAATTACAGATGTAAATGATAATGAATTATCTTGTAAATCAGAACTGAATTAGTAATGACAATTATTAGAGTTGTTATTTGTAACAAGGTGACTGAAGAATTAATTTTGATAGTATTACAAGAATGTTTATTATAAAATACATGGGCATTTTGTGGATTTAACTAACCCTTTGCTAAGCCCTGCCATAAAAACATTACTTAAGCAACTGTTGCCATCTGCCATCTTTTGTTCATTTTTAATACAATCCCACAATACATTCTCACCTGCTTTTAGAGCACATTTTACTGAAAATCATGCTGTTTATGGTAATCTCATAACTAAAGGGGGTGGAGCTTAACAAAGGATCAGTTAGAGAATTGACTAAAAGTTTGGTGATTTTTTTTAACTTTGTTTAATGGACCTCATATTGCCAAACAACCATCCATTTTTTAAACCGCTTATCCTATGTAGAGTCATTGTAGTCTATCCCATTGAGTGGACAGATGACCTGACCATCACAGGCAAAATAAACGTTTAGCTTTCATTCAAAGTCAAAAAAAGAAAAAAAGGATTCCGTCCATTTTATGTTTATGCTGAAAAAATGAATTGTATTTGCTGCATCTTAGTCTGTTCTGTTAAGTCAATTCCAATGCACTGTTCAACTTGAAATAAGTAATTTACCTTGAACTGTGGATTTGTGACGGCCAGTGTTTTCGCTTCTTTTTTTAGTGTTCACTTTTGGGTTCATTTATGTTCTTTGACATGAATGAATGTAACCTGATAATATTCTTGTATGTTTTCCAAGCAAAATATAGTAATTTGTAGCACCATTACTGAAATTTTTCTGCAGTATGATGTCAAAAAGAAATCTACCTGTGTGTCTGATCATTTACAAAAGAAGTTTAAAAATAAAACTGCAAATTTTACAACAAAATGTTCAAATGGCTCTTTACCATTTCCAACAATCTCAAAAAAAAATATCAGTTTGTGGACTCTAATAAAGACAATAACAATTCACATGAAGGAATTAATCCATCACACCATGACCTGTTCTGAATGAAATTATGTAGATGGTATGATAATGATGTCTCCGCTTTTTAAAACATGACTTCAAAAAAGTCAACAAGAGACTTAGTTTTATTAATTGGTAACTTTTACTTTTAAGTAAAAGCAAGATACAACAGTTGGTTGCCCATGAAGTACAATATCTTAAGATTCATGTTTAACAATACAAGTCACAGAAATAGCTAAGGTGGTTTAACCTTTGGCACAATCAGAAGTAACAGTCGAGTTGTTGCACAAATAAAACCTTTTTACAATTTTTAAGTTCTATTAAACCTTTGCATTTTCTCTCCATTACTGTAGAGACCTTTTCCAACAATATTTCATATAATGCTGTGGCTAGGTTTGTAGAAGTCATTTTTTCTTTGAACTGTTTAAAAAAAAAATACTGAAAACTATCTAATTTTCATAAATATATTAATGTATACATTTAATTCCTCTTAAATACTTACAGTATTATTAAGTCCTTGGCATTAGAGGAAAGATAAATGTTACCTGCAATTGTTCCTTGCGTCTGAATGTGTGTACTTGCCTTCTGAGCAATATAAAAAAGTTGTATGTGGAGTACACACACACACACACACACACACACACATATACAGTATATATATCATAGACCACAAAAACTGTGGCTTATTAAGTTTAGTGGCTGGTATTAGTATAAAACAAATACTTTTCAAAGCTAATTCATAAATACTGAGATTATCAAATTAAAAACATTTTGTAATTATATCACACTTTCCTAATGCCCCACTGTAAAAATATTTGTGAAAGGGCTACGGTAAAAAACTTGTTAATGTGTTAACTGTTCAGATGCACCACAAGATAAAAACTAATTTATTTAACATTGCATTATATATAATTTTCCTGTAAAATAATGGGAACTATGGGTTTTAGAAGTATGAACTGCCATATTATTTAAGGTTGAAGACAGTAAAATGACATTCCTTCAAGTTAATGTGTGACATCAAATATGAATATATTTTATTTAAAGTTTTGTTTCTTCTTTTTTATTTTTAGTAATTTCTAGTAATTTACCAGCATTAATGTTACCGGAAACATTTACCAGTATAAATCAAATTCAGTACATACTGTGAAAGTATGGGAATTCAGACGCAGCCATTCATCATGGGAAATTTGACAATCATTTTAAAAAAAGAGAAAGAGAAACATAAGCACCATATCTTGCCCTATGAGTTGAGCATTTAAAAAAAAGAGCTTTCTCATGAGTTCAACATCTGTCACACACTCTTGTTATTTACTGTGGCTAGCAGAGGGTGCATTCAGTTCATGCTCCAGCCTGGTGTTCACCTGTTGGCCTGGGGGTCCAAAGGCAGGGCATGGAGGATGGCCGGCTGCTGAAGGGGCCGAAGGGTAGAAACGCACATCCACAGCCACAGAGGTCATGCCCAGGGACACGCAATGGGACAGCAAGAGGGGAGAGAAACTGTGAGAGATACTGATGCTGTGGCGCACAGGAGTTGAGGAGGGATCACTGGTCTGGAGGGTAAGGGAAGAGCGCAGACCCTCCTCCTGGGCAGGTGCTGGATCGGCTGGAGGAGGTGAGGGGGCGTCCTGAGCTGGTTCAAACTCTCTGCTCCTCCAGTCCTCCATGCACTGAAGCTGGATGTCAGAATCTGCTGAGGGAGTGACCTTCCCCTCCTCAAATATTGTCTCCAACTAATTTAGAATGAAAAAAGAAAAGAAAAGAAAAGAAAATCGTTAAAAAAGAAACAAGTAACTGTTGCTTCTTTCTTATAGCTGTGTATTGTCCCACAAACTGTATGTTTGTTTATGTCAGGAGTCCCAAGACTCCAAAGCTGTAAGTGTAGAAATAACACTAGTGATTTCAACATGAATCTATTAATTTAACAGAAAATGAGAAACTTTGAAGAATGATCATGCTGCATTCCATTTCAGTTCAGTTTTTTTATAGAGCACTAGTAAAACACCAGAGGCTTGACCAAAGTGCTGTATAATCAAGAAAATTCCTCAAAAAGAAAACACCAAAACAAGTACAAATGTAAACCAATGCCTCAACACACTGTCAAAAGCAAAACATAAAAAATTTGCATTCAGACATCTTTTAAAGACTAGAAAAATAGGAGCGACTCTAATGTGAGGAGTAAAACTGTTCCTGCTCCATCTTTTTTGAGCCACCACTGCAAACACCTTATCACCGTTCGCTTAAAAACAATTAAAATAGACTAGCTACCCCATTCAAAGACTTATACACACATACATGGAGCTTAAAGTCAACCCTCATAGGAGAGATATGACCCCACTTGCAAGTCCCTGGGGTACTGCCTAGCGGAAGCATTCTGTAGTATTTGCTAATATTTTAGAACAATTTGGCAGAAAACCAAAAGCCTAGCGGCAGCCCAAAATCAAATTTATTGACAAAAGCTTTGCAGCAGCTTTCTGTAGTAATTGTAAATGGTTTAGAGGGATTTGGCAGACACCAAATGCCTAGCGGTACATTTTAACAACAAAAGACTAGCGGCAGCATTCTGTAGTAATTGCGAATGGTTTGGAACCATCAGACACCCACATACAAAGAATTGCAATAATCAAGCTTTGCTAACACAAAGGAATGGATCACCTTCTCACAGTCTTTTAAAGAAAGAAATGGTTTAACCTTTGTCACTAATCAGAAAAAAAAACAGATTTAAAGATTGAATTTATCTGTTTATCAAATTTGAGGTTTTTAAATAGTACCCCTAGATTTTTGACCACAGGTTTACAAAAAGGGGTCAACTCACCTAAATTTGACAGTTCAAAATTAAAGTTCCATCTTACTCTCATTAAACCATAAGAAGTTGCTGAAATCCAAGCTTTAATCTCATTCAAACAGTTCACAAGGGAGTCCAGTGAATTTACATGATGTTTCCTCAAAGGCAAATAAATTTGCACATCATCTGCATAAAAATGATATGAAATCCCATATTTTCAAGAATTTTTTTTTTCCCTAAAGGTAAAATATATAAAGGAAATACAACTGGGGCAAGAATGCATCCTTGTGGGACACCACAAATTGACAGAGAAACTTCTATTCGATAAAAATGATCTAAACCACTAGCAGAACCATGAATACACACTACTTCCTCAAGGTGTGAAACAAGGATCCCGTGATCAATCATATCAAAAGCTGCAGTGAGATCTAAAACCATAAGGACCAAAGAATGACCAGAACCATTTAATAATAAAATATCATTAACTAGGCTACTTTTAACTATGCAGAATCTGTACTGTGGTAAGCTTTAAAGAAGGACTGAAAAATCTCAAACACAGCATTTTGGTCCAAAAAACTCTGCAACTGGCTAAGAACAATTTTCTCTAAAACCTTGGATAAAAACGGCAGTTTTGAAATTGGTCTATAACTGGACAGAACAGAACGATCCAAATTTGGCTTTTTAAGAAGAGGTTGCACGGCAACATTTTTCAGAGACAACGGCAACATACCAGAATGCAGACTGCCATTAATAATGGACAGAATGCTCGGGCCAATAATATCAAAGATCTTTTTAAACAGCCATGATGGAATATTATACAGAGGACAATTGCTGGGTTTCACCTGACCTACAGTCTCAGGCAGTGTTCAATGTTCAAATGACCCATGCATTTATGTCATATGATATCTTTGTTCATTAAAAACTGAACTTGAAAATATAGCTAACCACTATTCAATTTCATTGTATAGTTATTTGGCTTAAAATATATATTTCTTTTACTGTACAGCATAAAGAAAGCTATACAGGTATTAAAAGAAATGAGGGTAAGTAAATGATGACAGAATATTAATATGTGCATGGACTTATGCCATACCTTGAACCATGGTCTGATAATAATGAAGAATAGTGATTTCTGAAGACTGGAGCAATGGCTGCTGTAAATTCAGTTTGGCCATCAAGTGAATATGTGACATTTTAAATGATATATTTAAATAGAAACCAGTCGTATTCTTTTGTTACTCTTTGTACTGTATTTTTGATCAAGCCTTGTAGCCTTGGTGAGCATAAGAGACATTCAGTATCAGGTATCAAGATTCTACTTCATGGGTTTGGAATAACATTTGTTAAAGAGGTGAAAAGCACCATAGAAGTTCTGACCTGGTCTTCTTCTCTAGGCTCTGGGTGAGTCTCTACAATAACTGGCAGGTCCTGGCTGGACTGGACAAACTCTTGCAAGTCATCGGACGGTGGTTCCATCTTCGAGGTGGATGGGCTGCCTTCTGTTGAGAGCGCTTTTGTCTCTGATGTGTTGGGGCTTTGCTCAATGACAACCACCAAATTATCATCTTCAAATGCCCTGAAATGTGCCAGCATTAAGACAGTTACAAAACTACTATTCAGTCAATGTTATATTGACAGGGGCATTATACAATTGCTCTCAACATGCTCTGAAGAAAACGAACTTGTTATCGTATGTCCTTTCCATTGCAAGACGTTCACCATGCCTGCAAGGCCCACCTATTCCCCTCAGAGCTATCAGAAAAAAAAAAACGTTTTATTATATTATTTTCTTTGTACTTTATAAAGTCATCATAAATGCTGAGTAATGAGTAAAATGAGTAAAATAAGTATCAAGACTTGTTTTTAGAATACATATTATATTTCACCTGCCCTCCCTGTTGGTACAGCTGCAGGATCATTTTTCTGAACCAGAGAGTAAAAGGCCATGGCAATGAAGATGAATGCTAACGAAACACCAACTCCAACCACAATGGGAATGTCATGCTTCTCAATCACAGGCAACCAAGTTTGGGATTTTTCCTTTTCTCTGAGGAAAAAAAGATAAATAATATGAAAATCACAACTTAAACAAGCCATTATAGTTTATTAAGAAAGAATTATTTCAGGACACTGAAACATTGTAAATCCCTTCTAAGCATCACAGCAATATCATAATTAAATCATAAAAATCAATGTAGATAATTTCAGATGGTCTTACATGTACACTTACGGTGCAACAATGTGTTTTGTTAACAGTCTGTCATTTTCTGCTAATTGTTAACTGCTACATAATACATTGCTTGAAGGAACCCAACAATTTCTGCATGCTTTAGCAAATTCCTAGATCAAAATGTACTAAATCAAAATTTCTAATGCCACACTTTCCCGTGAGAATATGTTTTAATACTCAGGCACTTCTGAAACAAAGTTGTCAAGTAAAGTTTCAAACTGTCAAAAATATACTGATGCATGCTCATCATTGATAAAAAAAAAAATGGTATAAAAATACATAAAATAACCACTTTCTTCTGAAATTGCAAATAACGGTGTAACTGTCTTCCATCTTGTGTTACAAAACAAAAAAAGTCTAAAAAAAATGTAATGTCATATTATTTAAGGGCCTCACAGAAATATATCTTAAAATACATATTAATTTACACACATTTAATACGTGTTTGCAAATTTCAAAGGACATTTTTTTCAAGGATTATTTTTAATAAATTATTTTAAAGATATGTATGCACTGATATAATACTGTTGACATTAGCAAATATGAGATTTTCTCTCTGCTGTAAATGGCAAAAGAACGGAGAATCGTTCATTTGATCACCAACCTGTTATTATTGTCAGAGGTCCTCATAGGGGCCTGCGAGGTGTTTTTCTTGAGTGACTCAACAAGGTCTGTGTCATTCGTCACTGATGACTTAGTACCTCCAGACTGCTTGATGATTTGACTCTGATTCTGATGCTTTTCCACAGGAGCTGTGGCAGTGATATTCTCTACATCCATTAAAGTTAAGCCTGTAGTCTGAGTTTGTCTGCTAAAGGACTGGGCACTTTTCAGGGAAAAGCTCAGAATTTGATAGGAATTTGAGTCTGCTGTAGAAGGGCTGTTTGTGTTTGGATTCATTACTGGAGGTTTTGTGGCCTGCTCTGTTGGTTGCATATGTCCATGCAAATCCTGTACAAAAGTCTCTTTGAGTGGGGGAAATGGTGTAGGTTTGAGAGGCACAAGGCTTGGTTTTTGTGTTTGAATGGGATGTTTGATTTCTCCATTACTTCCTTTGCTAATGTAACTTGGCTTAAGTGAAATTAACTCTATAGTGTCTTGGGTAGATTCAAGATTCACGTATGTTGGTGAGTCCTCCACAAAAGCATTTAAAACTGTACCAAACAAACAAACAAACAAACAAACAAACAAAAAAAGAATAAGAACATTATTTTTTAGTTTTGCAGGTACAAACAAATTCTCTAAGGTATGTTATTTGTAGATTGAAAAAGCATAGACTCACAAGATATCTTTGTGTAATCTTCAGTTGTTTGCTGAAAGGATTCATTTATCTCTGTATTACTCAGAAGCTTTGAACCGTAAAGAAGGGAATTAGTAAATAGCTCTTGTTCAATCTCTGGAACCTGCAAGGTTGGAAAAACACACACAATCAAAGATCCATGATTGTTACCAGATGCAGGTGTTGCAGAATATTATTGAACTGGCCTAAACCATTAAAAAAGGTCAAAATGGTGGAGAATGTTAATGAAAATGGCAACGTACTCACAAAACAATCACAGTGTCAGTCGCGTGTTATGAGGTTAATGTCACAGATGGGACCAGCAAAAGATCTATAGCATTACTCACAGTGGGCAAAATCTTTTTACTCAGCGCATCCTTATCAGGTGGGACATATGAGTCAGCTTTAAGTTAGAGCATTTGGCTGGTTAGATAAAACCAAGATTTGCAAGCATGCAACTGATTTATATTTACTGCAGCTATGAGAACTAAAGCAATCTTTGTTCTCATGCATTTTGCTCACCAGTTACAGTTATGATAAGACTTCTCTCATCCTGGCCGACTCTATTTTCTGCACTGCAGTGATATTCCCCTGCATCAGACCAGTGGATGTTGGGGATGACTAATGTCCCATTATCTGTAAAATATTTTTTTTTAATTAAAGTATGGCCTACAAGGGAAAACCTGCTTCTTAAGATAAAACTAAAAACTGTCCAATATGTAACAAACCATCAATGTGTATCTGTTGTGGGAGAGAGACCGGAGAGTTCGAACCAGACTTGTCTGGTGAATTTTGTATCGACGCAGTTCTAATCCAAGTGTATTTGACAGGAAAATCTCCAACAGCTCGACAAGGAAGACTTACAGGTGATCCCTCTGAGACAGTGAGTGATGTAACGAAGGAAACAATGACAGGTTTCACTGAAAACAAGAAGAAATATAAAATAAGATCTAAATTGGAAAATTAGTTGACTTTACCTAAAAAAGTGTGAGAAAACCTTTGCATTAAAAGTCCAGCAAATGAACATCAGGCCTAATTGAAAAAAAACCTTTCTGAGTTATACTGGAATTAAAGTAATTTAAACAAAATAAAAGTTGTTTTAGTCTCTTTTTTATGTTCCCCTAACTTAAGCTGATTAAATTGCTATTACACAACAATGTAGAGCTACATGATTCAAAATGGGTCTTACCAAACATCTTTACAAAAAAATTATTATATTTAGTATATTCCCATGCAGCTACAAGAACTGCACTGACTCCCAGAGTGCATCGCAGCATGAATGAATCAAGCAATTGCTTTGTTTTACTATTTTCAGTTTTATTGCCAGTGCTTGTTATCAGAATTAGCTAAACAAAACAATTTCTTATCAGATTAATTAGTTTTGCATGGTGAATGCTGATGATATCTGTGTGTGGCACAATTAATTTCATCAACTAATCCCATAAATATAATAAATTATATTTAATAGTATGATGTTTATGACACAGGTTTTACAACTTTGCATTGCCACATAAAATGTGAATTAGTTAATGGTCTATTTTTAAGTAAGATCACTTCTAAAAACAACCATGATTACGAGAATGTATTTACACATCCTTTTGTTTCAAATAATTCCATGGTGCATGTCCAAAAAACATCTTAGTACCATGGTGCTTTTTGCTAGTATGCTATTTTTGCAAAGGGAGATTTACCAGCAACTCGAAGAGTCATGGTTTTCTGATCGTGGCCCAGTGTGTTGGAGGCTGCGCATGTGTAATGTCCTTCATCATACATTCTCACTGATGAAATGTAAAGTGTTGTGTTTCTTAACCTGGGAACAAAATGAATTCACAAGCACCACTGGTAAACAGTAACTACTATATAAACTCTCCATGCACAATATACCTCATGATAATTTTGCCTCCAGTTTGGACAAACCGGCCCTGCTTTGACCACTTGATGAAAGGGGCAGGGTGTCCTAACACCTGGCAGTGAATCGTCAATTCAGCTCCAACAGGAGACGTCACCATCATCGGCCAGATAGTCACGGATGGAGGTTCTGAAATAATAAGGCCAGATGGACCATAGAAAATAATTATGAGAGCTTTGCCAACATAATGAAGAATAAAAAGTCACAAATGATCAGCCGATAAGGATTTTATGGGTTAGTGAACTCCTATTGATTTATGATAGAACTACAGGTGTGATCGAATGGGCAATTAAATTAACCAAATTTGATGAAAAATCCTGATCATAGGGTTTCAGTAGAAAAAAAATCTCACCCTGGTTTATAACATAATTTCATAACAATTTCATAATTCAGACTAAACCATTCTCAGATAACTTCTAAATAGGGATCTATTAGGGATTACTTTCAAAGAAAGCCAACTAATTCCTTACCAAGAACATCCAGGAATATTTTTTTCGATGTGAGAGCCCTTTTCAAATGGGAATTAGATGCTCTGCAGAAATACAATCCACTGTCTGTCTCTTGTACACTGAAACACAGAGATTCACAATGCATACAAATATGACCCTGACCATTAATTATTATACAATGATTTTATACAATAAATAAGCTTTCTATTGATGTATGGTTTATTAGAAATGGACAACATTTGGCCGAGATACAACAATTTGAAAATCTGGAATCTGGGGGAACCTGGAATTTGCAAAAAAATCTAAATACTGAGAAATATACCTTTAAAGTTGTCCAAATTAAATTCTTACCAATGCATATTACTAATCAGAAATTAAGTTTTGATATATTTACAGCTGAAAATTATATATACGGTTATATTTACGGTTGATCTTTACATAATATCCTAATGATTTTTGGCATGAAAGAAAAATCGATAATTTTGGCCCATACAATGTTTTTTTTTTTTTTTTTTTTTTGGCTATTGCTACAAATTTACCCCAGCGACATAAGACTTGTTTTCTGGTCCAGGGTCACAAATGTACATAAATATCACAGTTTAGCAAAAACAGAGCACAAAAAATGGACAGATAAGAATGAATTGCAGAAAACAAACAAATCCACACAACACACCTGTGGAAGACCAGGTCTCCAGTAGGATCAAAAACATAATATGGTCCTGTCTTGAGTAGTCTGTTGTTCTTAAACCAGGACACTTGTGCTTGGGGTCTACTGCGAGGAGGCCTACAGGGAAGAGTTGCAGATTCACCCTTCCTCACTGTTAGGTTGGCAGGTTCAAGAACAAAGATCCAATCCATAACTGTTTGAGAAGGGATGAAAGGATATGCTTAAAAGAGGACATGTGTGAACAGGTGCCACCTGGATTAAAAGTGGGCTCAACTGAAAAAGAAGTACCAGCAGGCAGGAGGTAGGCTTGCTCGGATATCACTTTCTGCCTCTCATTGTGAGCTTCACAGAAATACAGGCCCTCATCCCCTGACAATACTCTCCTAAGAACAAGATTTTCACGTTTGTTTACACATGGTCTTTTATTATAATTATTTAATTGTGTAAATATTCAAATTGATATATATCAAAATACATATATATTGTTTCAATTTCACACTTGTTTATTCATGATTTGTCTTCGAAAAACCTCACTGAAAAATCAGCAGCTGTCCGTCCTTCTGCAGATCCCATCTAGAAGAGTTGGGTAATGGATGTCCATCCTTAAACCACCGCACTGTGGGAATGGGGAAACCTTCAACAAAGCAGTGCAGTGCAGCTTCCATTTCAACAGGTACAGTATGATTTTGGGGACCTTCAATAATCTTTACGTCTACATTGGAACCTGTGCAACAGACATAAAGACCCCTGAACCAATATATCGGTAACTGAGTAATTAGTAAGTGAGATTATGTTAAATATATCAGAGTTGTATATCTCTCTGTTTTACCATGCACTGTCAGAGTTGCTGCTTTACTTTCTTTGCTTATGTTCAGTAGAGGATTGTGGGTGATACAGATGTAGACTCCTTGGTCTGCTTTAGTGATGTTAGCCATGTGCAAAGTTCCAGAAGTCTTCCTTTGACTCCCTCCTCCATACTGTCCCTAGTGGTAATATTTAGTATTTAGTAAATACAAATTATTGAACTACACTACACTCATATGGTATGTGTGATTGTAATAATAATATTAAATAAATAAATGAATAAATAAAATATAAAAATTAAATAAATTAATGCCCAAACCACATCAACAAACAGTTTCACATCTTTCACTAGCCAAATTCTCATTAGTCAAGACTTATAGAGACCATCCAAGATTTTATATGAGTTTGTTTCTTCATCTAAGCAGATTTGGAGAAATTTAGCACTACATCACTTGCTCACCAATCTTATGAAGTTAAAAGCTGTTTGTAAGAAACAAATTAAGTCACCACTGCATCTGGCCAAAACCAAGGCCATAATAATGCTTCCTCCAGTGAAAAAGTTCATCCTCTGTTGTCTTCTCACGCTAACATCTAACAACATATTTATTCAGTTTGTTTCAGACAGTTCCTAATGCAGACAAAATATCTTATTAAAGGAAGAACTAGAGGACTCCATAAAATGGGATATTTTAGGGGGAAGTATTTTAGTCTATTACAAACACATACAAAAGGTTTTGTAGTTCTGTACCTGAATCTGGTTTCCTTTGGTGAGAAGTCTGCCATTTTTTAACCATGAAATCTGAGCAGGAGGAGAACTATCCCCCGAGACACACTGAAGGAAAACATCCCGGCCCTCTTCAGTTCGCATGGACTGAGGGTGAAAGAACACATCCTCCAGGCCTACAAACAAACAAATTACCAAAAGATGTTTAGCAGCTTTGCAACGACATGAGAGTGAATGCTGTAAATGATTACAGACTTTTTATTGTGAATTATGCCTTAAATGGTTACACACATCTTCAACATCTCCAACAATCCCTAAAGAGCATAGAGGAAGCAGGATTGGCATTGAACATTTCAATTGTGAGTGGGCAAGGCAAGAGGCAAACTACCTGGGATATCAATTGGGCAACAGAAAGCTGAGGCAACAGATGGACAAGGTGGAGGCAATTCGAAGGAGCCCAAAACCAAAGACCAAGAAAGAAGTGAGGTCCTTCCTAGGACTGGTGGGCTGGTACAAGGGATTTGTGCCAATCTTTGCCTCCATTGTGGCTCCTATTACCAACCTGCTTTCCAAGACGATGGCAAACCCTATTTCTTGGACTGATGACTGTGAGACAGCTTTTAACACCCTGAAAGAAAAGAAGTACTCCAGCCCAGTCCTGCAGAGTCCAGAATTGTCTCAGAGGTTCCTGGTGCAAGTAGATGCTTCCGCAACAGGGATTGGAGTGGTCCTTGCCCAGGGAACCGCAGGAGAAGAGAAGCCAGTTGTTTGCCTAAGCTACAAGCTACTCCCTATGGAGACAAGATATTCAGTGGTCAAGAAGGAAGGCCTTGCCATTAAGTGGTCCCTGGACAGCTTGCGCTATTACCTCCTTGGTCGTGAGTTTGATCTTGAAACTGACCACTGTGCCCTAACCTGGATCCAGTCTATGAAGGACCACAATGCCAGAGTTACATGGTGGTATCTTTCCTGCAGACGTATAGCTTCAAAATATGGCACAGACCTGGCAGACTCAATGTGGTGGCCGACTACCTGTCCAGGTTTCCGGCCAATACGTAGCTTGGAGAGGGGGAAGGGGATGTAATAAAGTCACATTAGCTGCCTCCGCTGGGGAAGCAGCACTGTCACTGTCACTGGCACTGGCACACACACACACACACACACACACACACACACACACACACACACACACACAGACACAGACACACCCGCATACTTAACTCATTCATCCTCCATACCGTTCCTCCCTGCTGTTGCCGCTATCAGAGTAGCGGTTGCACACACAGTCCTGGTAGCACATGGACATTATGCTGTTTCAGCACTCTCCTCTGTCCATATCCATTTCCCAGGCATTTCATACAACTACACTGCACTTGTCATGTCGTTTCATTCCTGTGATGTTTGTCTGTGTGGGCATAGTCAGTCTTCCGGGAGGAAACACTACGCTGGCCAAACCTAACGAACATTGGCGGCCGAAGCAGGCGAAACCATTGTCTAGTATGAATAGGTGTTTCTGTGTGTATTTAAGTGTTGGAATTATGTGTTAAATGTATTATGTGTGAATTGATTATGTGTTTATTATATCAGAAATGTATTATTATTGATTATTAGAAATTGATTATTATTGACATCATGTAACAGATGACAGATAGATGTGGTTTTGTTTGTGTTTTAAATGTTATACTTACCTGAGAGTGGGATGGCCCAGAAAGGAGGTGGGGTTTGTCTTATATAAGCCGAAGCCAAACCTAAAATGGGACTTGTTTACCAGGGGCTGCTTTTCAGTATGGCAGACAGAGAATAGCCAGATATGTGCCGTGAAAAACTATCCAAAATTCATATCTCTATTATAATTTGTTATTATTATTTTAAATCACAGGGTTTTAGAAATATTTAACCAATGATAAGTATTTAAAGGAGCTTGTAAAACTTTGTAAGGACATTGGATCCTCAAGCTCTCGCGAAACCTCGTCACTTCACCCCGCCTCCACTCAGATTGAGCACCGCACACAGCCTGGAGGATACAGATCTCCGCTTATTTGCAAAGCAAGGGTTGTGGAAATTGCAGTAATTTGCAAGAGTCAACTTCTCACTTTGAGCACACGAATGCGTGTGTCGTTTATTTCCCAGCAAAAACAGAATAATCGCGCTGACCGGCGTGCTACGTCATCATGCATTCCGATCATTTAAAGGGACCACGATCCCTGAACAGTTATGCAGAACACAGTGTACAGAACTACACTTAACAATGGTGAATTATGTCTGTAACATTCACTACACAGGTCCCCCCAGAATTCACCATATCAGAAAAACCCAGCTGTCAACGGGGGGGTGGGCGTATCAACCGGCCACAGCGACTGCGCTGTACCGGAGTCCGAGGAGACCCCACTGCAGCTGGTGTACCGTCATTACCCGGGAGAGGGGCATGGGGTGTGGGAGGCTCGGGTGAGGTGGGAGCTCTGGGTGGGGGCAGAGCAGGAGGCCGTCCGCGTCGTGGGGGCTGGGCCAGGTCAATGGGCCTGGCCACGTCCAAATGAGCCGGTTTAAGGCGGTCAATAGAGAGTCGCTCCGGTTTACCACCCCTGTCCACCACAAAGTGTTTGTCCCCTGTCTCCAGAACCCAGAATGGGCCCTCGTAGGGTGGGACAGGTGCAAAAAACCTCGCATTATCCAGTAGAGTAGACCGCTGGAGAGTGGCAGACCAGGGAACCGTGGTGCTAGGGACAAAATCCCCTGGTACTCGCAGCGGCTGTCCGTAAACAAGCTCTGCGGATGAGGACTGAAGGTCCTCCTTTGGTGCAGTCCTGATACCCAGCATCACCCACGGAAGCTTGTCGACCCAGTTGCTGTCTTTGAGGCTGGCACGCAGGGCAGCCTTCATCGATCTATGAAACCGCTCACAGAGTCCGTTAGCCTGCGGGTGATATGCAGTCGTGCGGTGGAGTCTCACTCCGAGGCTCTGTGCGACAGCGTCCCAAAGCTCGGACGTGAACTGAGCACCTCGGTCAGAGGAAATGTCCGAAGGGGTGCCGAAACGGGCAATCCAGGTGCCAATAAATGCCCGTGTCATCTCGACAGATGCCCCCGATGTCAGTGGCACAGCCTCAGGCCAGCGGGTGGTCCTGTCAACCATGGTTAACAAATATGTGAAACCTTGAGAGGAGGGCAGAGGACCAACCAGGTCCACGTTTACATGGTCAAAACGCCTCTCAGGAACCGGGAATGTTTCTAACGGGGCTTTAGTGTGGCGGTGTACTTTGGCCCGTTGGCACTCAACACAGGTGTTAGCCCAGTCCCTAACGTCCTTCTTAAGGCCGTGCCACACAAACTTTGCTGAAACAAGCCTCTGTGAAGCTTTCGCACCTGGGTGGGAGAGACCATGGATGGAATCAAAAACTTGACGCCTCCACCCAGAGGGAACGATAGGCCGAGGACTGCCTGTGGAGATGTCACACAGGAGCGTTGTGCCGGCATTGCCAAAAACCACGTCCTTGATCTGCAGCCCTGTAGTCGAGGTTTTCAGATGTTGCATGTCTGGGTCTGTGGTCTGAATCGCGGCCATGCGGTTTTAATCCAAACCAAGATGGACTGCCCCTGCCAGAGCCCGTGATAGGCAATCCGCCACGTGGTTGCTCTTACCGGCAATGTGCTGCAAGTCTGTGGTGAACTCTGAAATGTAAGACAGGCGGGCGGACCACGGCTCAGCCACCTTGGCCATGGCAAAAGTCAACGGCTTGTGGTCCACAAAAGCAGTGAAGTGTCGGCCTTCCAGCAGGGAACGAAAGTGTCTAATGGCAAGGTAGATACCCAGCAGCTCCCGATCGAAAGTGCTGTACTTCCGCTCACAAAGGCGCAGCTGACGGCTAAAGAAAGCCAGCGGCTGCCAGGCCCCACCCACCCACTGCTCGTAAACTGCACCGACAGCATAATCAGAGGCATCCGAGGTGATGGCAATGGGGGCTGTAGGAGAAGGATGCGCCAGCATGGTGGCGTTCGCTAATGCTGCTTTAGTGGCATCAAAAGCCTTGACTCTGCTCTCAGTCCAGTCCACAGCGTGTTTGGGTTTACCCCTTAAGGCCTCGTGCAAGAGCCCCATGAGCTGAGCGGCTCGAGGGATGAAGCGGTGGTAAAAATTCACCATGCCGAGGAACTCCTGCAGGGATTTGACAGTGAATGGGCGTGGGAACTGTATGACTGCCTCCACCTTTGATGGGAGAGGAACTGCCCCGTCCTTAGTGACTCTGTGTCCTAGGAAGTCGATGGTGGAGAGACCGAACTGGCACTTGGCAGGGTTGACAATTAGTCCATGGTGGCTAAGCCGCTCAAAAAGGGTTCGGAGGTGCGCCAGGTGCTGAGACTTGGACGTGCTCGCAACCAGGATGTCATCCAAGTACACAAAAAGGAAAGGCAGGTCCCACAAAACAGAGTCCATAAGGCGCTGGAAAGATTGGGCGGCGTTTTTAAGGCCGAACGGCATGCGCAGGAACTCAAACAGACCAAACGACGTGATCACTGCCGTTTTGGGAATGTCCAGTGGGTGTACCGGCACCTGATGGTATCCCCGGACGAGGTCCACCTTGGAAAAAATCACCTTGCCAGCCAGGTGTGCTGAAAAGTCCTGTATGTTCGGGACTGGATATCGGTCAGGTGCCGTTGCCTCATTAAGCCGCCGGTAGTCACCGCACGGGCGCCAGCCGCCGCCAGGTTTGGGGACGATGTGAAGGGGTGATGCCCACGGGCTGTCGGATCGGCGTACTATGCCCAGGCGTTCCATGTTTGCAAACTCAGCCTTTGCAATGGCAAGCTTGGTCGGGTCGAGGCACCGAGCGCGGGCGTAGACGGGTGGACCAGTAGTGGCGAGATGGTGCTCCACACCGTGCTTCACAATAGATGAAGAGAAAGTGGGCTGAGTGAGGGCTGGGAAACCGGCCAATAGACGTTGAAAATCATCGGAAGCTGAGAGCATGCTAGACAGTCGTATGGAGTCCGCTTCGCTGAGCGTGCATGTATAAGAACAAAATGTGACAGCGTCAATCAGACGGCGGTTCTTTACATCCACCAACAGTCCATGTGCACACAAAAAATCAGCGCCAAGGAGGGGAACGGCAACCTTTGCAGTAACAAAATCCCAACCGAAACGCTGTCCTCCGAAACACAATTCTACATGCCTCGTTCCATATGTGCGGATGGGGCTACCGTTGGCAGCTTCCATAGGGGGGCCGTGACTGTCGGTTACCATGTCCAAACGGGATGCAGGCAGGACGCTCCTTTGTGCTCCCGTGTCGCACAGAAAACGGCGTCCGGAGATGCTATCGCGGATGAAAAGCAGCCTGCCTACGCGGCCGACACTCATGGCTACTACTGAGCGCCGGCCCTGGCATTACCCGAAACACTGAAACTGCACGGCGGACGGCATTTGTTAGCCTTGGTTCCAAACTTTGCATGGTAGAAACACAATCCTGAGGGCTGTTGGGTGCCAGAAGACTGCTGCCGACGAGAAGTGGTCGCAGCAATGAGTGTGGCGTCGTCCCGCATCACTGAAGAGATGTGCGCGGGAAAAAGCGCGGCCGCAAAATGTCCCTGACTTGCCAGGAAAAATTTATCAGCCTCTTCAGCTAGTCTACGACAGTCAGTGATTGTGGTGTTGGCTAATGCAGCTCTCACTTGGGAAGGCAGCTGACGCAAGAAAAGCTGGATAAAAAGAAAATCAGGTCTGTGTTCGCCCAAAAGATCCAGCATACGGTCCATGAGCTCGGACGGTTTGCTGTCACCCAGTCCTTGAAGTGAGAAAAGCCTGCTGGCTCTCTCAGCGTCTGACAGTTCAAACGTTTTCAACAGGTGGGCTTTAAGTGCCGTATACTTTCCATTTTCGGGAGGATTTGTAAGAAGGCTCACCACTCTGGATGCTGTTGAATTTCCGAGAGCAGACACAACATAGTAATATTTTGTCGTATCCACGGTGATCTCACGCAATGCGAACTGCGCTTCAGTCTGGGCAAACCATGCAGATGCTGACGATTCCCAGAATTCGGGGAGTTTGAGGGTGACAGCGTTCGCGGTCATGATCGCGTCGTGTCTCTGGATACGTCCAGCAGACTAATGTCGGGGTCACCAGTGTGGAAATTGCAGTAATTTGCAAGAGACAACTTCTCACTTTGAGCACACGAATGCGTGTGTCGTTTATTTCTCAGCAAAAACAGAATAATCGCGCTGACCGGCGTGTTACGTCATCATGCATTCCGATCATTTAAAGGGACCACGATCCCTGAACAGTTATGCAGAACACAGTGTACAGAACTACACTTAACAATGGTGAATTATGTCTGTAACATTCACTACAGGGTAAACAAATAACTTTGAATAGTACAGCATTTTCTTTACTCAAACACTATGTCTGTTAAGGCTATTGTTTTTGTGTGTTTGCAGACTGTAGAAGTAGATTTTTTGCCATCTAGCCAATATACTTTTGTATGTTTAAAATATCCTGTGCATAAGTGCCTAATCGTTTAGATCAAGAGATATTGGCCAAGTGTATTAAACAGCAAAAAATAATTAATTTAATAAATAAAACATACAAAATAAACGTTATATCCTAACCTGTAAAAGGTGATGATAGAATATAATGCGCTGCACTTTTCTCAAATGCGGACAAAACACAGATCTCCACATTCGCCGGCCAAAGACCTTGTTAACTCCATTTGAGCTTGTTTTTCATATAGCCTGATGTTAATTGCATGTGTCTGATACAACACCAACACTGACGAAGCGGTGTTGTTTAATTATTGATTTGTTCCCCCTATTCTTTCTTTTTTCCCCTGTATTTAAGTAGAGTGTGCCATGAAACTGTTTTATTTGTCAATACCCAGAAATCATATTGTTTGTATTTGGTTGCTTAAACTCAACAAACTACGGAAAATAACTTTTATACTCGTGAGTCAGCTTTATATGCATGAGCTTTGGATATGACTGTGAGGGCATATAATACAGCCTTTGGAGCGCGTGAGTATCAAATGGCTTAAAATTATTAAAAAGGTGTGCAAATTATCATAAATTTTTGTGACAATGTAACAATGACCCGATTAGTCAAATGACAGTTTTGTCAGCTGTCCTGAAATGTGAGTGAGTCTTGTATTGCAGCGTGCAGGTCGCTGATGCGCTGATGAGAAGTGCGCTCTGAGAGAGTTCATGGATTCAAATGACTGATTTGATCTTAGACTTTGTGTGGATTTATTTTATTATTCAAACATATAAGCTATGTTGAATAAATGCAGGAATTTCCCTCATTCTAAACTTGAAAGCTGCGAGATTTATTAAAACCATGCGACAAATGGTCCCCCTCAGAAAAGTTTTTAGGCCTGGAAATTGTTGCTTTAAAATCGCATGTAATTTCCATGTTATTCATGACCTTACAGACCCTATAAAAGCAACTGATGCACGCGTGCCAGATCCATTGCCTCACGACTCCAAAGGGGAGTCGTGAGGTGTCCAAGGTGATGGGTGTCTCCAGGAAACCGCAAGTTAAGAGAAGGTCACTTTTTGGGTGTGGAAGAGGTATTATCTGGTTTCCCGGCAACACCCCTTTTGATTGGATTGACCAAAAAAAAGGCATATAGTTTCAGTAGGAAAGTGTTTCTTTGTCTCAATGACACCTGATTTGCATATCTTATGAATGGCATGATGAACTGGTTATCGGGTAACCCAAACTATGGTACAAATAGTATGATGCATTTTAGGCTCACATAGTAGAGATATTTAGCTAAGGCAAACCGAGAGGTTTAATTAGGTACCAAGAAAGATATGCAGCAAAGATAGAAGCATAAAGATATATTCTTATGCTTGAATATAGGCACTCAGAGGTCAACTAACACGATTAAAGAATCATAACTATGCTAATATGAGCTGGGAAACATACAAACACACAGGAATATATCGTATACATTTGTAATGGCTTACATTCTGAGTTAAATGCAAGAAGATTTGAATGTGTGTGTGTGTGTGTGTGTGTGTGAGCAGCATGGGGAGGTCTTTTCCTCTTCATACTTGGGCCATTGACTGAATAAGATCTCTTTGAAGTTTATGAGTCTGAGCTAGGAATGTAGAGGTGTCCTGGTGATGCTCAGACAGGCTCCTAAAGGTGTCAATGGTACAGTTTGATGCAGACTCATTGGCTCTAAGCTGTGATTTACGTGAGGTCAGTCAGTAGTTTAAAAATCTTTCTGAATATTAGAATGAATGTGTTATCATGACATGTGTCCATACGTTACAGTCCCACTTTTCCTCCGAAGTCCATGTGTGGACATCATCGGACGACAGTCATCTTAATAGTCGGATTTCAGGTGAATCATGATGGTCGTGTAGCAGGTAGTTACTAGTTATCCTCTGCCTTTGGTTACTGGGGCTGAGGATGTATCTCGATGAGGCTTGACATGGTCTCTGACTTGGCAGCTCTTTTTTGTGGATTTCGCACAGTTTGATGCAGACTCATTGGCTCTAAACTGTGATTTACATGAGGTCAGTCAGTAGATTAAAAATCTTTCTGAATATTACAAATGAATGTGTCATCATGATCTGGTCCATACGCTACAGCCAATTGCATTTCACAGCAACTAGCCGCCTGCCCAATCGTCAAAACCACCCACCAGTCTGGTTCTCCCGCTAACAGCCCTCCAGTACCAGAGCCCATGCAAGTGGAATCCATGCGTCTATCATCTGAAGAATGCAAATGCCGACTTGCAGCAGGACTCTGCCTTTACTGTACCTCACCAGATCATGTCTTCCATGCCTGCCCAGTCAAACCCCCACATCCTTTGGTGAGTACTATCCATCAGAAGCCTGTAATTTCCAAACTTACCACCATGCCAGTCCAACTAGTCACCCCAGAATGCACTGTTTCCATTTCAGCAATGGTGGACTCGGGCTCCTCGGGGCAACTTCATCTCCCAAAGCTTCCTAAACCATCTCCAGTTGCCTCTCTGTCGACATGCCCTGGAGCTCCGAGTCGAAACAATCCAAGGAAAGCCGTTAGGACGTGGGCGGGTTAAGTTTCAGGCACCCCGGTTAATTCTAAAGATTGGCCTCTTTCATGAAGAGGAGATTACAGTTCTTGGTACTGGAGGGACCCATGGTCGATATCTCCCTGGGACAGTCCTGACTCATGTTAAATTCTCCAGAAATCAGGTGGGATTAATGTGAGGTAACTCGTTGGAGTCTGTTCTGCCATCTACATTGGCTCATCACTCTTCCTTGTCCAGTTCTCTGTTCTCCAGGGTGTCACGTGGCTTCCACCCTCATCAAGAGCCCTGAGCCTGATGTTGCTCCAACGATCCCACCTGATTATGTGGCATTCCAGGATGTGCTCAGCAAGCAGGCAGCCACCCACTTACGACTTCACAGGCCATAGGACTGTGCCATAGACCTGCTGCCTGATGCTAAATTCCCTAAGGGTCGAGTCTATCCACTGTCCATCCCGGAGTAAGGACAAAGAAAGACTGGAGCTAGAGGCCTTACATTGATTATAGAGTCCTGTATTCACAGACAGTCAAGCTGCCGTATACACTTCGCCTGGTCCCTGCCACCCTCGAGGAACTCCATGGAGCCTACATATTCTTCAAGCTGGACCTGGGGAGTGCTTTTAACTTCATTCGAATCCGAAAGGGAACGAATGGAAGACAACCTTCATCACCCCTTCTGGTCACTACGAGTACTGCGTCATACCGTATGGACTCCCCAGTGCCCCTTCAATCTTTCAAGGCTTCATGAACGAGGTGTTCCGGGAATTCCTCCACAAGTCAGTCATAATTTACATCGATGCCATCCTGATCTATTCCCGGAACCTGGCTGAACATCACCACCATGTGACGCAGGTCCTCCAGAAGCTCAGACAACACCATCTATTCCTAAAGCTGGAGAAGTATGAATTCCATCACTCCACGGTGCAGTTCCTCAGGTACAACATCAGTCCTGAATGTATCCAGATGGACCAGGGGAAGGTATCCACCATTAAGGAATGTACCGGTGGCCCAGTATGTCCCGGGATGTCATCAGGTACGTCCGTAGTTGCTCAGTCTGTGCCATGTCTTCCACTCCACGTCAGCTCCCTGTAGGCAAATTGGTACCCCTACCTGTTCCACGAAGGCCCTGGTCTGGGAATTGACTTTGTCACTGACCTGCCCAACTCTGAAGGTAACACATGCATCTTAGTAGTTGTGGATCATTTCTCAAAAGCCTGTAAATTAATTCCCCTGCCAGGACTTCCAACTGCCCTGGAAATGGCAGAACATCTCTCCAACCATGTCGTCCATAACTTTGGTCTACCTGAAGATATTGTGCCAGACCGGGATCCACAATTCATATCCAGGGTATGGAAAGCCTTCTTCCATCTCCTAGGAGTGACGGTCAACTTATCCTCTGGGTACCATCTGCAGACTAATGGCCAGACTGAGCAGAAGATCTAAGAACTCGGACGGCACCTCCGGGCATACTGCCAAGAAGACCAGCACAGCTGGAAACGTTTCCTTCCCTGGGCAGAGTATGCACAGAGCTCCCTTCGACAAGGTACCACCGGCCTCAGCCCCTTCCAGTGCATGCTCGGTTACCAACCCCCTTTGTTCCCTTGGACAGGCGAGTTTTCGGCCATTCCAGCTGTGGACTACTGGTTCCGAGCGAGCGAGAGAGTGTGGAACTCAGCTCACATCCACCTCCATACGGAGACACAAGGCCTTTTCTGATGTTCGACACATTGCCACTTCAGTTTACCATCCCAGGGACAAAGTATGGCTATCAACAATGGATCTGCATCTCCATCAGCAATGCAGGAAGTTAAGTCCCTGCTACATTGGCCCGTACCCTACACATGCTTCATTTACCTCCCAGGTACTGCATTCACCCATTGTTCCACGTTTCACTCATTAAACCCTCCTCTTCCTCCACTGCAGATACCCGGAACCTCAGGAACCCCCTCCTCCGGAAATCCTAGAACAACCATCCATCTACCAGGTGAAGGAAATCCTGAACTCGTGGGGACGGGAGTACCTGGCTGGAATACCTGGTGGATTGGTATGGGTACAGACCAGAGGAACGTTCCCTGGTGGCCCGGGACGAGATTCTAGACCCCATACTTCTTGAAGAGTTCCATCAACAACATCCTAATCGTCCCGCACCCAGAGGCCATGGTCGCCCTCGTTGATACTAATCACCTGCACCTGCACCCAGTAATCATCTGGATAAAGACTCCTCCAACTCAGTACTCCGGTGTCCGGTCTACCGTTCACTACCACTGAACTGGTGCCCGACCTCTCTCTACTAACCTGTATTTCCTATGATAAACCTGTGTTTATCTCCAGAGCTCTGGAAGTTATCTTCTTAAACAACTCAACAACACCTTGTCACATTGCCACAAACTGTTCACTTGCACTAAACCCTCTGTTTCCATAGTGGTTTGTGACACCCATGTCAATGGTAGAGGAGTCTTCAAGCCAGAGTCAAACACTGTGCAGTGCAGCATCAGAGAGCTATTTAAAATCCAAACGCCATCTTCAGGTAATACTGAAAACAATGAGCAAACCAGAAAAGTGTGCAAAGAAATCAAATGAATATAACAAGATGAAGTAAGTAAATAAAATATTATAAGCAAACTAAATTCAAACTAATTTTGGACTTGGCAATAAATAATTATTTTAGAAACTAGATATTTTAGATTTTCTGACAAAGAACAATAAATAAATAAACAGTGTAATACATTATCATGTGATTATGTTCATTTTGCATAAAATACCACATTTCCTAAGTATTTAGTGATTTTTTTCTATTTTTTATTATTATTGTTTTTGTTTTGTTTTTTGTATAATTTAATAGAAATTATATTATCAACTTGCAATTTGAGTAAAAAGAGAAGTGTACATATGTACATATTCATTTTACATCACTTTGCTTGTTTGATGATTAAATAAGATTTTTAATCCCAAATTTGAATGTGGTGTCAGGTGTCTTCTGTAGGTTTTACTAAAAACACAATGCATCATCTGTAGCATAAATAATTATATATTGCATTAGTATTTGCATACTTTTTGCAAAGTAATAACCAGCTATTCCATATACTCAGTGTACCTTTCACCACATTAAATCTCATTTGAAATGGGCATCACTTTGAGGAAGCAGGGCTAGTTTGAAGTCCGCCGTTGCTAGGCGACACATGGAGCAGCACAATGTTTTGGCAAGCCTTTTGTAAAATTATGCATGCGTATAAAACATTTGCATGGCAAACAAAACAACATAAACACACTTGTAGCCAAAATACACAGGTTACACTCACCTAATTCAGACACTGCAGGATTAAACCTGATAGAGGAGCAGAGAAGGAGGAGCCAGAATGAACAGGACATCTGAACTGTGCTCCATACAGGACGAGACATGCTAGCCCTCTTCATCTGTGCCTTTTAGGTGAAAATAATGGTCCATAGCATCATTCTTCATCTGACCAAATGCATTCATGCACTGAAAAACAAGATAAACAGATAGCAGTCATAAAGTAGAGGAAATATCAAATATTTCAAAACGTAAATACTTGAGCAAGACCGAGTGCAAATCACAACTCTCACACAGCGCAGCAGCACCTCCTCTCTCTCCATTTCTCATGACATATTCCTATTTTGGTTGTGTTTCATTACCACTATTATCATCACAGCCAGCCTTTGTATACTACAGACCTCTTTACTCTCTTCAATAGACTGGCCACTTTACACCACACAGCAGCAAACCCTCCATTTACTGATCATAACATGAAAAGAGCAGAGACGCTTTGTACTTAAAGGATCAGTTAGAAAGCTTGTAAGGAAAGGTTTGTACTTGATCACATTAGCTTTCATTGCCACTGTGTCCATGTAGGGCCGTCTTAGTTTACTGCTTCCCTATATGGCCAGTAGTGATGCTGTAAATATGCTTATTTTTCTACACTACAGGCCTCAGTATATGAGTTCAGTGTCATGAAGATATCCATTATTAGACTTTAGAAGCTTATTATAGCAGCATTTTGATATGCGTAGTGAACATTTATAGAAACACCAATATTAATCAATGGCAACATGAAGGTTTTCTTCTGATTTTGAGCAGTTTTCCACTCCTTTCATGATCAGATACAAAATAGCAATATGCAAGTGCTTTGACAAGTCTCAGTTAACCTAACAATACACTTGTTAGGTGTATTAATAAACAATAAACTAGTTTTTTTTGTATTATATAATAAATAAGAAGCAAACAGATAAGAAAAAGAATAAGGCAAGCTAGTGTTAGAGGTCTTGAAGATTCTTGAAGGATTTTGTTTTTATAAAAAAAGTATGAAAATAATCAATGTTGAATACTGGAAGGTTAACCCTGCATGCATTAAAATGATTAACAGTTGAAAATATTTTAAATAAATATAGGAAAAGTCATAAAAAATTATGTAATCAGTTGCTTAGCATAATTAATTGTTGAAGTAGTTACACTATTACATTTTAAACATGGTAATTTGTAAACTGTAACCTAATACATAAACCAAAGTAACCTTCCCAATGTTTTATTATTGCCTCGTATTTTTTTTTATATGCATTTTATTATTTATTTTCAAATGTGTGCTATAGAGGTCCTCTGTCTCAGATTATTTATAATGTCTTATTATTGCTATTTTTATTATTGCATTCCACATTTCCAGACACTTCAGTCTATTATGATAGTGCAGCATTTTGGGAGAGCAGGTGAGTACTCAGAGGTGAACAGAAATCCCATCAATGAGCGCTTCAGCCTTATGACTCATCTGGCATGGCCCATGAACAGCAGGTGGGTGAGCTAATGGGATCTAATGCCAGGAGCCGGGGGTGTGTTTCCTTTAGCCAAACAACACCCCATTAAATGAAGAAGCAGTTTAGCAATTCATTAAAGTATTGAATATTTGATCACCTTACAAATACAATCTAAGCACTCTAGAGAAGGAGTTAGATTTTTCTGGCATTAGGCCTATGAAGATATGATGGAAAGAGTAACGAGAAAACTTTGGATATTAATTTTGGTGTAGTGACCGATAACATACTTTTATGGAAATTCATAATGCCAACATATAGAAAAGTATCCAGTTTAGTAAAGCTGCAAATTTGAAAACAACTAAATACAATCATACAATTAGCTTTATTAACAGATAACTGCTGACTTTAAAGTATTGCTGATATTGATTGTGTATATATTGCTCATTCTGATGCTTATGGTTTTGTATTTTTTTATACCAGCTATCTATTTTTTACCATGACAGTGTTTCATAGAACAGCATTTTTCAGCTTTTTAATCGGTTTGACTGATATCTAAACAACAAAGATTAATATCCTTAGTCTATGCACTGAAAAAAAAACAGTGTTGCTTCAGTATTTCACAAATATTTAAAAACAAGGACAAGTAACACTTTGAACTAAACATTAAATTTTCAAGAAAAAAAATGAAATCATATTTTCTAATAATATAAACTAAAAGAAATGCCATAAATAAATGGATTAATGATTTTTTTTTTTTTTTTACATAGCTGTAACCAGTTAGTTTTGAGTTGTGTTCACTGGGTAAGATTTTTATTTTATTAGATTTTTTTTTAATAAAAAATCTGTGCACTTAATTGTGTTGATTGTACTGATTGTATCTGCATGTCAATATTTGTCCTTCCAGATGAAAATGTTAACATTTACAGTACCAAGAGAAGACTTGATATGTATTGATTCATTGAAAATTGGTGTATGCTTGTATACACCATACAAAAAAGTAAAATAAATGAATGGAACTGTATTGCATCAACTATGTAAGCATATATAATTATTTTAACCAGTGCAAAAATATTGCACTTACCCAAGAAGAGCAGAAGTGTTCATCTCTGTCAGGGATCCGGATCCAGACACACTTCTGTTCTTTCAATGCAGCAGGCTTGATCTAGTGATGGAGCAGAAGACACACATGCGACACACAGATGAGCACCACCCCTCCACTGCCACGAACAATATGAGAGGACTAAAGCACCACTCTGCATGTGTTCAGACACTGTGCAAAATGCATGAGGCCACAAATAAAAAGCTAAAACATGAGAACAATTGTGATCCAATTCCCCCTTAATGGTTATTTATAAAAGGTGTCCACAAGTCTAATAGTGTTTGTTGTACTCATTGGCATAAATCATTTCACACCCGTACGTGTTTTTGGCTGCATGTGACTTTATAAATTATATTATAGCATAGGCTCTGTTAAAATCAAAATAGTGATTTATAATATTACACATGGTTCATTTCTTGTAAGAGAGGGGTGATTCAAAATTTGCTGCTTTAATTTTCCATTCCATATATTTAGAACTGGAATATATAACTTGCTGAAGCTCAATATGTCCTTTCCAATAATAAATTAATTTAAGAACAGATTATTATAATAAATAATCTGGTATTAAATGCAAATGTTTCAAAGTCAGATAGCAGAAACAGTATTACTGATTTGGTAACACTTTACAATAAGGTTCCATTAGTTAATGTTAATGTATTAACTAACATGAACAATACATTCATTACTGTATTTATTCATCTTTGTTAATGTTAGTTAATGAAACTACAGTCGTTCATTGTCAGTTCATGTTAATTCACAGTGCATTAATTTTGTAAAGCACTTTTGGGCAGCGGCTGTTGTTTAAAAAATGTGCTATATAAATAAAGTTGCTTGCTTGCTTGCATTGACTAATGTAAACAAGCACAACTTTTGGTTTTAATAATGTATTAGTTAATGTTGAAATTAACATTAATTAAGATTAATAAATGCATGTTGTAATAAGTGTTGTTCATGCTTACTTCATGGTTAACTAAAGTTAACTAATAAATGTAAAGTGTTACCATTGATTTTAATATAACCTACTATTTAAAAAAATAAGAATTTTGTAGAATCAGGTAACTTGGTGGTGTTTCAGGCAAAATGTAGCAAGTCTTTGCAAATGTAAATCGAGTTCACTTCTTTTATCAATACAGCACAATCAGATGTAAATTAAACTACAAATAGCCTGATTTCTAATCTATGCAAGAGGGTGATTTTAATTAACTAAACAAAGGCCAATTCTGTTGGCTAATGTGATATTTGCAGTGTGGACACAAAGTCGGAGAATGGCTCCAAATAATTTCATGTTGCTACAGTAATTATCAGCCAGAAGCTGAAAATGAATCAACAGAGAAAATGACTTTGTCGAGACCACAAGCTGTATAAATCTTTATTTACACTTTCAATCAGAAAGACCTGTCATGGGTGATCCAGATCTGTCCAACAAATCAACAAAAGATGACACAACAACAATTTCATCACATTTATCTTTGTTAACAGCTACAGAAACAGAATCAAGTGTTATTATAGATAATTTAATCACTAAGGCTGCATTAAGGAACTGTAAATCATTAATACTGTGAAATATTATTACGATGTAGAATAATTGTTTTCTGTTTTAATATATTTAATAATAATAATTATTATAATAATTTATTCCTGTGATGCAAAGAGGATTTTTCAGCAGCCATTACTTCAGTTTCAGTGTCACGTGATAATCCAGAAATACATGCTGAACTGCTGCTCAATAAACATTTCTTATTTTTCTCAGTGTTGAAAACAGTTGGAGCATCCAGTTTAGCAGTGTGTAATTATCGTAATTATTTTTCGTTGATAAATAGAAAGTTAAAAAAAAAAAACAACAAAACAAATTTATTTGAAAAATAACTCTTTTGTAACATTATAAATGTCTTTACTGTCACTTTTAATCTATTTAATGTCTCCTTGTAGAATAAAACTAATAATATATATATATATATTTTAAAACTACCTTACTCCAAACTTTTGAATGGTTTGCACAAAAATATAAGGCATCTTTTTTAACCTTGATAATAAGAACAAAGCACTAAATATAAAGTTTTCTCACAAATGAACCTCTTTTATTTGCACTCGTCATACAAGATTTAATAACAGGCTTCATTAGAATATGAATAATAGAGGCTATTGATTGTTTCTCAAAGTTATGTGACCTTAATAGACAACCCAATGTAAAATGTTGAAATCAAAAAAAGTTAATGCATGGTGGTGGGAGGGTGGTGGGGGTATGTCTAAATCAGCTGACTAATCAATAAAATGACTATTTAATTGAGATTAATATGTAAAATGTGAAAGACTTTATTTATTTGGTAACACTTTACTAAGGTCGCTTATGTAAACATTACAATGCATTAACTAACATGAATACTATAAAACAATACATTCTTTACATGAATTAATGTTAGTATACTACTTTTGATTAAAAAAAACTTATATTTGTAAATTAAGATTAATATATGCTGTGGAATGTGGTTAACTAATGTTAACAAAATAAACCTCATTGTTAATATTTAGTGTCAATATTTACAAACTTGAATTAGAAAAATGTAGAATCGTAGAAGGTTAGAAGGTTAGATTAGAATATAATGACCATATTTACATGAGAAGGATCCCAGTCCAAAGGAGACATGACACAACAAGAAGAATTGGTTCTCGGAAATATAAATTCGCATTGGCATGAAGATCTGGCAGGCAGAAAGCTTGTTCTAACATGAGACGAGTCTCTGTGCTGATTCCTGAAAAAACACCACACAGCATCTCAGTTTGTGAGGACCAGTCTGCTTTGATACAACATTTACACTCAATGCTTTTATACATGGACTCCAGTACAGTTGCTGTTAGCCTTCATGTCCAATCATAGTGTACTGATTCACTATATATATATCAGAAAGTGAGAAAAATTTTCAGATTTCAATAGTGCCGTAAAAAAGCCAAATACCATTCTTAATCCACTCATTCCAGGCATGCAACGTGTCACTATCATGATTCAACGCAGACTCTGTGGAAATATAAACACTTCTAATAAATGGATAGAAAAATTCTTTCAACAAAATATAACTATAAAATTGCTTACAAGCACCGGCTCCTATACGCTCATATTTGTTATCAAAGGTCTACAGCCAGAATATTCTCACCCTGTGAGTGATCCAGAAGTTTTCTCAGCTCTTGCAGTGTCTGAGTCAGGTTTTTCAGTCTGTGATGTAGGTACATGTTCTCCTCTCTCAAAGTGTGAATTGTATCTTGTAGCTGATATGAAAAGTTAATTTGTGGCATTAAACATATGGACAACAAAATAAGAACCAGATGCTGCGAAAACATCATTCTCGATATATGCACACTTCTTTCAGTGAACTAATTCTTGTGTGGCCATGAACAAAAAGCATTGATGCCTGCATTTAGAAATCAATCCAATTCTCATGCACCATTTATTTTGGTCTCAATACAAGATGTAAGTACAAACCGTTCCATATAGACTCAAGCTCTTTTAGGTTAAACTAGTGTGAAAGAAAACTGGTGCAAAAGACTCCAAACATAATATTATTTATTTCAGGTCAAGCATGAATCTCAACAGATTGGTTTATGTACTTTAGTGGCTCTTTTAGTGATAACTCTTAGTGAGGCTAGTTTTTAGTGAATAGTTTAATTTTCTGTTTAAATACCTTCACAGTCTCAAAAAAAAAGAATTTAATTGTTATTTCTCCTCAGAATAAATACATAAATAAAAAATCAGTTTATTTATTACATGTAGGTTTTGGGGGGCCTTATTTAGGAAAGATGTCACAATGGGACCCTGCCTTCTGTTTTAGATTATTTATCGCCTTTTTAATAAAATTACAACAAGTAGAGCATGTGACAACCTGTCCTGCTATTTGTTTGTTTATTTTTATTTTTCTCATTTTGTTTATTTTAAACCTTCTGCTAGAGAAAAACGCTTGTGCAACTGAACTGTGAAAACTATTCTAATGTACTGGAAGCATCATACTATTAATAAGTTATAACTGTGCAAATACCACTTTGTTTTATATTTCCCCACACACATTTAAATTTAAATAATTTTTTTTTAATATAAATCTGTTCTCGCTATTTACACGCCCCGTCTATTCATACAGTATTTATTTATTTATTTTTACATTTGTTTCTAGGATCATAGCAACATGACTAGGAAGTGTTTAATAGCCATTTCCGGAAACGCTGATGGTCAAATAGAATCCAAGATGGCTGCTCACATGTCAAGATTAAGGGGCTGGAGCCGAGCACAGAGGTTTGATCTAATGTCCTAAATATTCCCGTACTGTATCGACGTGCGTCACATTTTTAGAGTCTTAGCCTCATTTTTTTTATGTTTTTACAAAAAATATATTTTACATTGTCTCTCTACTTCATAAAATCGTTTGTTAGAGCAATAGTGTACATGTGACAAACTTCAAAATCTCGTGCGCTTCTCCGGTAACGTAACGTAACGTTAATTAAACTGTATTGACAGCAAATATTGCAATTGCCAGTGTTGATGATATGTTATTATCATCATATTATTGGTAATTTAAGCGTGTTTAAAGCTGAGATGTCGTGTGGAAGCAGTGAGTGCAGTGAGTGTGTGTCTGTCGCAGGTTTGGCGTCGCGGTGTGTAGACCGTACAGCAGCGGCGGCGCGTGTCCCAGCGTGTCCCTGTCCACGCCGTTACCCGGGATCCCCAAACCCATCTTTGCCTCCGTGGACGGACAAGAGAAATACGAGACAAAAATCACCACCTTAGAAAACGGACTCAAAGTCGCATCTCAGAATAAATTTGGTCAATTCTGTACAGTTGGAAGTAAGTACAATGTGAAGTGTCGTTTGATTCAGGTGAGCTGAGTCAGACACTGAGGGTTGCATCTCACCTGCTTGTGTTTAGTTTTAGTAAATTCAGGCTCGCGGCATGAAGCAAAATATCCCAGTGGAATTGCACACTTTTTGGAAAAGCTTTCATTTTCTGTAAGTTGGTATATGTTTATGAGCTGCATTGCATGAATTGTTTATATACTGAATTGCTTTGACACCGTTCTTCTGATTTAAAAGCACAAAACCAAACTCACTCTGATTCATACTTCAATTTAAGTCTACAGCCCAATTTGGAAGTAAAGATGAAATTCTCCTAACACTTGAGAAACATGGAGGCATATGTGACTGCCAAACATCCAGGTATGACTCTTTTTGTTCAGATAGTTTTTTTCCCTGTTCTGTTTACCTCTTATTTAGCATGTTGTATTTATTTCTTTGATTTACAGGGACACAACAATGTATGCGGTTTCAGCAGAAGTTAAGGGTCTGGATACTGTAGTGAATCTCCTGTCAGATGCGGTCCTGCAGCCCCGTTTATTAGGTGAGCATCTAAAACACAACTGATTATTTAATGTTACTTAATCTTTGAAATGGTTAAAGTTATACACTAATGTTCAAATGTTTGTGGAAACTAAGAGAAAAAGAAAATATTACTTTTTAACGTGGTTAAAAAAAAAAAAAAAAATGATTCCCCAAATCATCATATTAAAATGATTTTTAAATGCATATTAAAATGGAAAACCATTTGAATTAATAACATTTCTGTTTGTACTGTATTTTTAATTAAACACATGCAGCCTTGGTGAGCATGAGACTTCAAAAATCTTTTTGAAAAGTGTTTTAATCCAGATCTTTGACCTGTATTGAATGTAACTGATGTTATTTCTTCAGATGAGGAGATTGAGATGGCCAGAATGGCTGTTCGGTTCGAGTTGGAGGATCTGAACATGAGACCTGACCCGGAGCCTTTACTAACAGAAATGATTCATGCTGTGAGTACAGATCAATGCTTTGTTGTAGGTCATTGAAATGAGTTTCTAAGTCTTATTTGATTTTGTCTTCAATATTTAGGCTGCATACAGGGGCAACACCGTGGGCCTGCCTCGCTTCTGCCCTCCCCAAAATGTTGAGAAAATTGACAGGAAGCTGCTTCATAAGTACCTACAGAGCTATTACTGTCCGGAGCGCATGGTGCTGGCCGGGGTTGGGATTGAACATGAGCAGCTTGTGCAGTGTGCCAGAAAGTATCTCCTAAATGTTAAACCAGTATGGGGTGCGAGCACACCTGCCAACGTCGACCAGTCTGTAGCACAATACACGGGTGGCATTGTAAAGGTGAGCGAAGTCTTGAGTCCGGCAGTCATCACTTGGTATTTTTTAAGATTCCGAATTCCTTGAGCTAAGCTGATTGTCTCGTGTCAGATGGAGAAGGACATGTCAGATGTGAGTTTGGGTCCAACACCCATTCCTGAGCTAGCACACATCATGATTGGGCTGGAGAGCTGTTCCTTTTTGGTTTGTTGCGCATATTAAATTAAATCAAATCAATTTCATGCTTGCCAGAAATGGTTGTGTGCTGATGCGAGTCTTTTTTTTTTGTTTGTTTTCACTTACAGGAGGATGACTTTATCCCCTTCGCGGTCCTCAATATGATGATGGGAGGTGGAGGGTCCTTCTCTGCAGGAGGGCCCGGAAAAGGCATGTTCACCCGTCTCTACCTGAATGTGCTCAACAGGTGTGGCGTTGTCTATTCACACTCCATAAACTCTGCTGTTATTTATGTGGTGAACCGTTTTAAGCCAGTTGTTGTTTGTACAGGCATCACTGGATGTACAATGCTACTTCATACCACCACAGCTATGAAGATAGTGGTCTGCTCTGCGTCCATGCAAGTGCAGACCCTAGACAGGTACTGTAGTTATGTTGTAAATATTACTACCGTACGCAGCGTTGTTTTAAATTATTTATTTGTTTAGGTGCGAGAAATGGTGGAGATCATTACGAGGGAGTTTATTCAGATGGCTGGGACAGCAGGAGAAGTAAGACCTTCCTTTGTTATGGATTTCTGGAAGCAAAGTCATAGTTGGGTCAACTTCTATAGTGGTGAATGGAAACGACGACAAGCACTTTTTATGTTCCCAGTCGCTCTGATAGAAAATGATACGATGCCACAATTTTAGGCCTTAAGAAGGTCTTAAATCACAGCAGATTCTTAAATCCATAAAGCCATGGCATTAAATGTCCCATGCACTGCAAAAAAGGTATATCTTAAGGTTTTTGCCTTGTTTCCAATTTAACATCCTTAAATCAATATACATTTAGTTGAGATGCAAAAGTCTTGTTTTCAGAGAAGTTGAGCAAAATTGGGTTCTCAATAGTTTTTCCCTTTGAATAAGGTTGAGTCCATTGGCAGATATTTATTCATGTTTTAGTCATGAAGCACTCAAACCTTCAATTTGATCATTTGATCATATCTCATAAAACGAAACTTGTGTAATTTTGCTGCTCAAGTAAATGGATTTTGATTTATGAATCTTTAGATATTTGCACTAGAAAGCATAACTGAAATACTCACTCACTCTGCAAAATGTGATCAGAAGGTACAGTAAAAGTTACTTCCTTATTCTAGTGGTATGGAGCAGAGCTATTCAAGCCTCAATCTATTTATTTTGTAAAATGAATTAAAAAGTAAGTTATTAATGGAAAAACATTTAGAGACTATATTGACAAATTGTGTTTTATTAAATGTTTTCTTTACTTAGTCTTATCTTCATAATACCTGCAGAAACCCAGTAAAATCCAGCGTAGAATCTCTATGACTTTCCAAAAGATGAAAACAATATTCAGGGCTTGACTACAGTGGTCTTAACATTGCTTTCTGAAATGTAATTTCTTGGAAATATAGCAAAAGTACAGTCTTATAATTAATGTATATTACATTGAGAGAAAAAAGGAAAGAAAAAGATGATCACATGTCATCATGTGAAAAGTGTGTATTTGTTACTCCTCTTGCATTATTGACAAACTATTCTCCTGTTCGACACTGTAAAGCAGCTTTGACACAACCTGTATTGTATGAAGCGTTATATAGGTGACTTGACTCGTTGTGAGTTTGTGTTCATAACCTGAAATCTCTCACTTGTGCAGATGGAGCTAGGGAGAGCCAAGACGCAACTGAAATCCATGCTCATGATGAACTTGGAGTCACGACCGGTCATCTTTGAAGACGTAGGTCGACAAGTACTTGCGACAGGCAAGAGGAAGCTGCCACACGAGCTGTGTGAGCTCATCAGTAAGTACTGATCTTTACTGCAAAGTATAAAGCTTATATGAAAGCTTCATTAAGCAAGTAAATGTATGTTTGTAACATTCAAATATTACAATGACTTCTGAAGAATCATGCGACACAGAAGCCTGGAGTGTAATGGCTATGAAAATTCAGCTTTGGCTTTACAAGAAATAATCACATTTTAAAATGTATTAAAATAGAAAACATTATATTTAAATTGTAAGAATATTTCACTGTATCTTTGATCAAATAAAGCCTATGTGACCATAAGAGACTTTATAAATATTTTTGACTTTCTTTCAAAAACTTACCGACCCCAAATAGTTGAACGGTAGCATACTTACTTAATAATTGCATTAATTGGCTTAAATATGTTAAATCAATATCATACCATTCACTAGTTCTTTTTGGGAGACATATTTGCAAAAATATATTAAACCCCCCCCACACTTTTCTTTGTTTTAGGTAATGTTACAGCCAGTGACATCAAGAGGGTAACAACGAAAATGCTGCGTAGTAAGCCTGCGGTGGCAGCACTGGGAGAACTGACAGAGCTGCCCTCATACGAGGACATTCAAGCCGCTCTCTCTAGTAAAGACGGACGTCTTCCTCGCATATATCGCCTGTTCCGATAGAGGACTGAACACTGGTACCATCTCGAGGCAAATATGAGGATTGACCCAACAAATATTACTCTGGACTGGAATTCAAGTGCAATGCTTAGACTGTGGTTGCATTTCATCTATAAACTTAAGTCTAAAACAATAGTTGACCCAAAAGTTCTGTCATTATTTAATTACCCTCATGTAGATCTTTTACAACTGTTGGACTTTCTACTGTGCAACATAGAAGATATTGTTTAGTCTATAAATTTCTATATGTCTATAAAAGTCACTGGGCTCTAATAGGCTTGGTTCTTCAAAATATCATTTCTGTTATGCAGAAGAAAGAAAGCGTTGTAATGGTATGAGGACAGGAAGAGACTATTTAGAAACTGGCCGAGTTTAAGTTCACACACCAATGCATTATTTTGCATGATTTTGTTGAATTCATGTGTTTAAAGTAAATGAATGTGCTAACTTCACATTTCGATCTTAATTGTCTTGACAAGTGAATTTTCCATGTCATTTGTTCACATGCTGTGCTTTTCTGTGTAAAACTGGGCAAACCCAAATGATATTTAACACATCATATACCATTTCTCAGAAAGTTCTACAAAACCCTTGAGTTAGTCAGTATATTGAAATATCTGAACAGAATGACACAAACTGTGTAAACTTACCCTAGCTGTGAAAACACACTGTACATAATGATAATCCCCTTTTCTCTTGCTAACTCACTGTTAACATGAAACTGATCACTGATTAAGAGTTCCTTTACCAGATTAATGTATGTGTGTTTAGCTGTTTGTGTTAAATTAGCCTACAAGAATATATTTATTCCCTTGTACTTCATCAGTACAAGTTTACTGTTATATATGTATTTTTTCCATTGCTGCCTATTAAGATGATGGCAATGGTTGAATCTGTCATGAGCAAAAACCCTCATGTTCCCTTTAAAAAAATAAAAATAAAAGCTTGATCCTTTGTATAATTTTTTTCATGTACACATTTGGTCCAAAATGTAATCTTGACAAATTAGAAATAACACCTTAAGTATGAGTTTTTGTATTACTTAACATAGTGAACAAACATTTCTAACAGGATATTATTTGGTTTTAAACAGTAGAATGTACTTTAAGTCACTGAAGCGATCATAAGAAAGATCGCAGGCACTTTCAGTACAAATGGAACTGAAACGAATGATGTGAATGCATGACTTACTATTACACCACAGTCACTGAGATCCATGCGCAAGCAACCAATACTATGGTCGTTCCTGCTTGACATCAAGTAAGCTGAATTACATTGGATATGTTAAGGCAGTAAACTCAAGTATGGTCTGTGCCTCCTCGCTTTGATTCTGCACTCAATTGAAACCAAGGTCAGTCTCTACATGATACAATTAGAGACCTATCAACTGCTGACACAAATTCTCCCCAGTGTTGCTGGTAATTATGCTACAGTACAGTCTTTTTTTAAAAGAGTACAACAGTTAGCAAATTGTTAAGTAACTCTTCAAAAATGTCCCAGGAGCCAATCAAATGAGCAGGATCAGCTGCCTGGTGCTGATATGTGTTTACAGTTATCAGTTAAAGGTGAGCTAATGGTTTAAAAAGGCTATGAAACACTATTATCTAATACCATACAGAGAAGAGACTGTTTGGGCTTCCAAGTTAAATACCAGAATATGAAATAATACAAAAAATGGATTAGGAATAATGGATAACTTAATTGACAGTATATTTGATACATTTCTATAATATTTTATAGTACCAGCTGCAGTCTTTTAGTTCCTGGACTGTGCGTTTGACATCCGTAGTACCGATTTATCCTTTGGTCCTGAAAGTCCAGCTTTCCAAGTCAGTACCTCGGTGTTTGAAATGATCAGTTTTAGCACCCTACGGCTCTCGCACACTGGTCCGCGATCAGGATATAGTGCAAACCGTGCTGTCATTCTGGTTCTTCATGGCTGCCTCTCTTTTTTTCAGCTCCCTGGTGATTCTCCTTCGGATTCCTTCTAGGTACAGGCTCCTGTCAAACTGGCCAGCACCCAAAGGAATGCTGAGGAGGATAATACACTGATTTAGTGGTTTCTCAAACCTACACAAATAACATCCGGTGAAACATGAACAGACCACAAAACATTAACATTCATGTAGATATGAATATACTACATTTTATATCTCATATTTTTATATGGTTTTATGGTACTACATTTTATGTAATAGCTATGATCCATTTATTACCTGTTAACCACTTTTTGAGCGTAGATCTGAAAATGGCATTTACATTTCCCAATGCTGGAATTCTTCGGAGCAGACTTAAGTTTGGTCTCCCATAATTTTTTTATATTTATTATTATGAAGAATGCACAAAAATACTACTTTAAAATTGGATATGAAATATATGTTTAATAAAACATATGTTACTCTAAAACCGAAAAAATAAAAAACCAAAAAACTTGTGTTCCAAATTTGAAGTTGATATCTCAAAAATGTCCCTTTCGTTTTCAATGCAGACCATTGTGTGACCATTTACAGGACCATTTGATCTTTACCAAATTTCATACCACTCCAATGAAGAGCACGAGAGGGTTAAATATAGGTTACATAGTCTAAATTAAATCAGTTCAACATTTAAAGTCATGTCTCTTAAGAAGACCGCTCGAATCATATGGATTTCTTACACAATATCTTACAATTTTTTTTAATAATGATAGTTTTGGTGACATGGATGAACAGAAATCTCAGGTTTTATTAAATATATCTACATTTGTGTTTCGAAAATGAACAACATTAAGTCTAAGATGAGTAAATGATGATAGAATTTTCATTTTTGGATAAACCAACCCGTTAACTACTTTTCTAGATAACTACCTAATTAGAAGAAACAAGTGCAAGCGTTAAAATCATTGTATAAAGACTCTTACTTATCTCGGCCTGGACGAAGTTTGACCTGAAACATGCCGATGACAGGTCGGTGATCTGATGTCTTAATGGACAAGCAAGACATATACTTGACCACTTTAATGTCATCTGCTTGTCTGTTTCGATAAAGAATCCGGTCCTGTCAACAAATGAGGACAAATCAACAACTGTACTAAAGAGTATGTAGTGATGTATCATCATGCAATTAGCAAAAAAACTTACGGTGTATGAGGGTGTTCTCTGCTTTGTGGTGGAGTCATAGACGTCACAACCAATGTCAAACTTGTATGTAGGAGCAAAGTGAATAGATGCTTCCTGAAACCCTTTAAAAGTGGAACCTGCAAATGCACAGAGAAAGATTCTTCCTGATATAAGTATAAAGAGTTAATAGTTTTCCTTAAAGGGAGCATATGCATAAATTACACCGAACTGTAATTTTGCATCTAACTTGCCTTTTTTCATCTCTTTCAACAGCTGGTCATGCTGTAATAGTGGGCTCATATCTGCGCCCATAACCTGATTCAAAATGGCCTCCACCTCACCTCTGGTTTTATTCAGGCGGAAATTAAAATCTCCAAACCAGAAGACTTCATCAAAACGGGTTGTGACATCAGCTGAGAACGAGTGGCAAATATGATCATTCACAGAAAAATAAATACACTATATATGAGAATTGTGACAGATGCAGAAAGACTCACATGTTGTGGAGCGGTAAGGGTTTGTATCCGGAAGGTTTCTAGGAAGAGCCAAAGCTTCTATGATCTTGTTGTAATCTAAGATCCTCTCATATACTTTAGAATCTCCAGCTGAAACAAATACAAAGATGGTTGGGTTGATTTATAGTTTTTTTTTATAGTTTATATAACTGGGTTGTTAAAAATATTCCACTTACAAGTGAAATGGGATGTGATAAACAGGAAGGATGTTCCAAAGAAAGTGAAGCCGATACCCACAGCTCCTTTAGTCTTAATCTGAGATATAATTCTGGTTGTAACTGTAGCATGTTCCACCTCTGTAGTGGCAAAACAAAGAAAGCTAGCTATTATATTATATTATTTAAAAAATTGGGGGTCTGCAGTTTTTTTAAGGGATTCATATTTTTATTCAACAAGGTAACATTAAACACATTAAAAAAAATCTGAAAATGGCAGTAATGATTATAGTCACAAAAAAAATATATTTTAAATAAATGCTGTTAATTTGAACTGACAATATCATTGATAATTTAACACTGATAATATTAAACTACTTGTGCAGCAAATCGACATACTAGAATTATTTCTGAAGGATCATGTGACACTCATGTGCTTAAAATGCAACTTTGCATCACAGTAATAAATTAAATTTTAAAATACATTAAAATAGAAAAAGAAATTTAAATAGTAATATTTTACAACATTACTGTTATACTGTATTTTTGATCAAATAAATACAGCTTTGGTGAGAAAAAAGAAAGAAGAGACTTCTTTCAAAACATAAAAAAAATCCTGCTGACCCTAAAAGTTTGAACAGTAGTGCACAACAAATATTATGTCATTTTAATTAAAAAAAAAAAAAAAAAAAGCTTTACCTGAACAGAACCATATGAGGTCTCTCCTGACAAACACAGTGAGATAGAGAACACCGTGGGCCGCTGCATACAGCATCACGTAATACGGCCCAAGTGTTTCCTGCAGACGGATCTCCCACTCCCTCCTGTGGACAAACATGAAGACAGTAAATGTGCTGAGTTACGGAGTAACAGAAACACACACACTAAAAACTCAAAGTCTTACCTATCTGGACAGCCTTCCTGAACTCCTATAACATAGACGTCCTGTGCGAAGTCTGTGTCGGTTGGGAGCAGCAGATCATCTAGGTTGTATGGAAGCCCCTGAGACCAAGAGTCAGAGCTTAGGCTACAGCTGCTTTGCTCTTAAACAAACAAATCATTCCAAATGATGGTATTGTTCCACACCTTCTCTCCATGCATGTTCCATGTGGCCACGTAGAGACCGAGCCGTCTCTCTGGGAAGTAGCGGTCTAGCTCCTCTGCCCCCAGCAAGGCACCGTTACCCAAAACACTACCCTCCAGAAAGCTCCTAAAACCATAAACAGGTACATTTTCAGGAAAATAATAACTAAGAACAAAAGAGTTGAGAAATGCTCCTTCTAGCATGTTACATAAATACATTCACATAAACTACATTATTTCATAAAGACAGAACAATTTTAAACTAAAGGATGAGTGTACCCAAATCTTTTGATGTGTGTGTGTGTGTATGTGTGTATACAGTACACACACACACACACACACACATAAACATATACATTAATGTTAATGTTGAGCTAGACCAACATTATAAAATTTTCTTTATTCCTTTCCATTATCGGATTCAGTAGCTAATACAGACTGGGTATTTAATTTCATGCTCAGTCCCCTTATTGCTGCATGTTAATTACCTTAATTAATCCAAGTAAATCTATAAACATTAATATTTTAATGAGCCTGTTCAATGCAATCTTTAGATAATTTTTTTTTTATATTTAATGTCTAAATTTACTTGTAGCATTGATTGTTTAGTAAAGCATTTCACTTTTTATTATCTTACAATTGTCTTGTGTAAACCCCTGGTCAAAATATGATCTGATGGATGGTAAAGAACAGCGAGAACATTCTTCAAAACATCTCCACTGATGTTCTACAGATGAAAACCGTACAGAGTTAAAAAAAAAAACGAAACAAGGAGAGACAATTTAATTTCTGGCTGAATTATAACATTAATAAAGATCTAAACTGTCTAATAATTTGATTTTTTATTTCAATACTGCCCATGTGTAATATCATGTCACCTTCAAGCAGAACATGAATGTGTGTTCTCCTGATCCATTAATCCCCTTTGCATTCACACCGCCTCACCCTTCCTCTCCAATCTCTCTATAAACGTCCAGCTTCACTTTTCACTTCCCACAACTAAAGCTGTTCAGGTGATTCTGTAAGTAGTGACTTACTCTGGCATGTGCCTGTGCTCACTCCTGCAGGAACATTAATCATGGTCTACTTCTTTGTGAAACATGAAATTTAATTTGGTTCATGCATTCATTCACATAAAAATGTGGCTCGGACACTTAGGTCCCTTTGCGAGGTAATCAAGGTGGCACATCAGCCTGTGATCATGTGATCTTGATGTAGAAGATGGGGATCTGCTGAGCGAAACAGGCTGCAGAAAAGAAGAAACAGATGAATAACATAAAAAACACTCACCTGTTCCTCACATCGCGGGGTCTGATGGGGTTCAGAATGCTGTAGGCAGACTTCATGGAATGGACAGAGGCATTGTCTGACACCATGGTGTCCAACAGCCGGCTATCACTAAGATTCCTCTGAAGCCTCTCCGGCCCCCGCCCCCTTCTCCCCACCGCACTGTAATCCAAACAATCCCTGTCAATCCGATTAGTCGTCCTTAAGGACCTGGAGGCTGCGCCGTTCTCCAGAGGAGGATATGACCCAGTGGGCTGCAGTGGGGACAAAATAATTCTGGACGGTTGCAAACGCTCTTTATTCGGATCACTATGCTCACTGTCAGTCTCGGAGAAGCTATCGGTCCTAATCCTGAATGACGGTGTCTCCATGGGTGGGAGATCGAGGGGACGTCCGGATGCAAGGTCTTGGCCATTTGATGAGGTGTCTTCCTTAAGCGAATCGGTGGAAGAGCCCGTCTCGCCTGGGTCGGTGAGACTCTCCTGGCTGTTCCTCAATTTTCTCCCCCTCACCTTCTCATCAAATGAGAAGTTTTTACCCCCCATTCCCAATCCCACGGGCTTCGGAAGAGAGGGAGGTCGAGGCTGAAATGGACTAAGTTTTGCGTCCCTGTTATGCTCATCCTGAAGTAGTCTGGCACCTTCATATGGCTTCTTGATGTCCTCCTTGCTCTTCTCTGTCCTCGGGTCTACACTCAGAACAGTAATATCTGCTTTACACGCTGGTTCTCCTGACTGGAGTTCTGTGGGGTTAAACGGGACGATGCTGTCTCCATGCCCACTCATCCTATTAGCAGACTTTGTTTTAGATGTAAACGAGTCCCATGATACTCAGATGATTACATCCTGTGGAGACAAGTCAGGGGATTATTTTGATGACTTATTATTATGTCAATTATGTCTTTCGATTAAGAGATATTTCACTTATTGCTCAATTAAGCAGTATTCCACATCTTGCCCAACATTGGATTCAAATTTAAAAGTTATAATGAAAACCCTAAATAACAGAAAAAATTACATAAATGTTTTATTTTTATCATTTCTAACAGACCACTTCCTTAAATATAAAGGCAGCTAGCTTATGTATTTTTTATGTTTGAAATATTCTACAACTTTTTTTCCCCGTTTTCAACAGAATGTAATTCTCCTCTTATTTGCCACTGTACTAAAGTCAAAACATTTTATTAAAATACTTATTATTTTGATTATTATTTTGATTTGATTATTATTTTGATAAATTATTTTGTGTTAACGGTGTATATTTTGCGAACATTATTTCTGTGACAATTTGCTGTGAATCTTGAAAATCTTTTTATATAAAAACATTTTCTAAATGCGTAAATATAAATGTAAATATAATTATGTACACCAAATAAATGTCTTCTTCAACCCAATATTAAAATATTAGACAAGGAATTTCAGATCTACACATTTTTTAATATTTTGTTAAACTATGTATAATCGACAAATTATGAAAATATTGCCCAAAGCAGCTTTACTTGGAATACAACATGAAAAACATCAATGAATTAGTAATCAGTGAAACATCTATGATCTGTCTAATTAACAACAGACATCGGGAGTCGTAAATCAACAACATTATCAACAACAACCAATAGGCCACTGACTTACTAACAACGTTACTGTACAAACAGTACCACAAAAACATAACTATTATTAAAAAGCATCATCAGTGCAAATGTGAGCTTAGACTAAGGATAAAGTGTATTAGTAGTGAAATATTCTGATGAGAGCGGTCTGAAATCTCAGTCTCTAACACTGATGTTAAATTCACTGATGTCACACGATAGTCACACATCAGTAAGCTATCGCTACAATTACAAAATATCATTTTCTCTTTGCAAAATATAAATATACATTTATGTGACGAATAAAATTTTGAGATTGAAACCGCTGTCCATTACCTCTAAGTTAGATGGCTGAAGAAGCAAACTTACTTGACTTCCCTAGCAACGCCAGACAACCAACAACTAATCAAGAGGGTGTGCTGACAGGCAGCAGCAGTGTGTTAGGAAACCGCGCCATCTCGCGTTAATACCGTCGCTATTATTTTCATAAGAGTCGAGACTATGGAGACCAAATAAAATCAGCCACTGAAAACTATAAAGCAGTGATCCTCAAATCTGTCTCAGGTGTGTTGATTATTGTTGTAGCTAAACTCTTCAGGAAAGTGGATGTCGCGAGACAGATTTGAGGATCAATGCTAAACTTAATTCTACTTGTGAGTTAATGTAGCCTACTGGAAAACTACATTTTGCTGTTATTTGCTGTGGGAAGCTATACAAAAATGTATTGGCTCGTGGAAGGTACCATAAACAAGTAGTTTTGACTTAAAAAGATTATATTCATTACTCGCTAAAGAACCTGAACACATTTAGGAAGAATTGGAAAAGAGAGCTATATCCCATTCAATAACAGGCCTTCGCAGCGATGCTCTGGGAGCTAATACCTGCATCCATTTTCCAGTAGATCAATAACCATAACCACATTTGGGTTTTTTGTTTGGCAGACCACATACTTCTAGCCATTAAATGAATATTAGTTAGTAAAAAAAAGTTGTCACATGGGAAAGTTGTCGCAAAGATTAGGCCTATATTACTGTACTATAGCCTATAAGGTTTTAAATTAAATTTTCAGTTACACAAATGTGTGTTTCCTCTAGAAGTAGTAGGCTATGGTTTTCTCTTTAAGTGTTCGGTTGGGAAAGGGTGTTATATCATATAAAACAGTATTATTTTGCTGTTTCACAGACAAATATAAATATACATCGAGTTCATTTAATTATGTACATAAACGTATACGGATTGAATTCAAGCATATATTCCAAGCATATGTAATATCAATGTACTAGTAGTATATTATACTAATGTACTTCTTGGGACTAAACTGGACCACTTGATAGCTTATTAAGTGTAACAGTAACAAACTTTAAGTCTTCAACTATGCAAGTTTTTCTTTTATTTAGTATATGAAAGTATACATAGCTTAATTATATATATATATATATATATATATATATATATATATATATATATATATATATATATAGTAGACTTAATGTTAACTCCCAATGATTTACATATTACATAAAGAGATATATGTTTCTGTGCAAGTTAATTAATATATAATAAAAATAATATTATACTTTTAAGTATATCAAGATATTTAGCTTAAAAGATATGTATACTCAAGACACAACTGAAGAAACAAAATTTTGTACATTTGTTTTTATATTTGTTTTCCGGTTTGCATTTTGATAGAAAGTCTACTAAAGGCTGTAGGCTCTGGCACCCCAAATACTGTGACAACATGCCCCACAAAAAGGGTCAAGTTGTGATCTGTGAACTGTATGATTTATTTTCTGTACTACAGATGACTGTGAATGTCACTGACACCATTACAGCACATTCATTTTTGATAGCAAAAAGTCGCAAGTTTAGGCCTATCGCCTAGTCTGAGAGTTATGAAAATGATACAATGTTTTAATGTTGACAGGAGGCAAACACACACAGGCGCACTCAGTCTGGCACATGCTAGTAATTGTGACGATCAAAACAAACAAGAGTGCCTGCTTGACTCAGTGACCTTGTGAGGACCTCAGGAAAGCAAGAGTCAAGACTTTCAGAAGTTCACCACAAACTGGACAGGTGTCCAGTACTCCAGACAGAACACATTCCTGCCTGATGTCTTTAGATGATTCTTCCGTTGACTCAAACCGGACACGATGCAGTCCTCCTCTCTGACAAAGCATAAGAAGAGCATCCCTGCAGCTGACAGATGGTTCCTCGTGGAAACTGGCAAGACTGGATCTCCACAGGACTCTCCACCAGCAGCGCCTCCAGCACCTCTGCCTCCTGCATTCATCCGGCACCTGTGGATCTCACATGACACCTGTGAATACTCAATTTACAACTTTAAATAATAAATTCTTCTCAATTCATATTTTGTAAAAAAATTAGTAATTTGAAACAGTTTTGAGGTTTATTTTTGCTTTTATTTGAAGTGAAACAATGCTATAAGACCCGTGTGATATTTTATTTATTATTTATTGTAATTGTAAACTATGGGGTTAATATTCAGTAGTTCCTTAAGTGAAATTAACATCTCAATCATTAGCTATATTCATTAATATCTATACAGGCTAAGAGAATTAAATAATCCAGTTTTAATTCACGGTGTTGCTATGACAAACTGTCTATTAAAATGTGGGTAATTAAATGTTTCTGTATGTAAATCTTTCAGATGAACGAACCTATCGATCTCCTAAGGTTACTGTCCACCATCAAGATAGATGGCGCTATGGTTTTATACAGTCTATGGTAAAGACAAAACTCCTTCGCTTCTCTAAGGTCAGTTACCCTTGCGTTGCCAAATATTTATATATATAAAAAAAACACGGCTACAAATTAATCTCTTAAAATGATTTGTTTATTTTTTATTATTAAAAAATAACTTTCATTTACACCCACACATTTGAACGTTTCAGTTCAACCCGGTGTGGGATAGACCGAGGCAAATGTTACAATTCTCCCTTATATTAAGCTCGTCAAAGGGGGGTTTCAGGAGAAATCTTGGATCAGAGGGGACCAGTGATCCACGCAAATGAATCGCAATCTTATCGTAAACTAAACTTATTTAAATCAATACATATGTCCTATAGATATTAACTGCCGTTAATGTGCTTTTGAGTTACGTTTATTCCGAGATCTAAAAGCCCACCGTTTGAGGTCCGGCTGATGAAAGTCGTTTCGAAAATGTGTAACAGACCGGTGTCGTAAACTTTAAACTCACCATGACTCATAATGAGTAACACCACGTTGCGAGGTAAAGTCTGGGCGGCTGTGACACAAGCTTTTAAACTTCCAATGGCTCTCATAAGGCGGATGATAACAACACTGATCAACCGAGTGTGGATGAGGACGCTGCCGTCTCCGAAGATGTCTGCTCAGACGATGGTTGACCGTAACAGAAGGAAAATGGTAGGCCTACGTCAGATAGTCTTTTACTTGGCATTACCATGTTATGATAATTTGTTTAACCTGTTCCTAAAAAAAAATAACAGATGCTAAAGTTTGTGTAAATAGTGCATGTTTAGTAAATAACGTACTATTTATCTTTTTCAATAAGACTGTTCGTTTAAGTACTTATTCATTATATTCTGGTAGCCAATTCATACTGTAGTGTGTTTTCAATTGGTCACGAAACGAACACTCAAGAAAAACACTATTTATATATATATATATTTGTTAGTCGTTTTACCAATAGACAAGTATATTCAGTGATTTATAAAGTGGTATATACTTATACTGTATAACCAGTTTATTTTAAACTAGTTGGTTAATACTTGTTTGTAATAACTAGTATATTACAAGCAACATATTTAGTCAGTTAGCACAATAAACGTTTATATGAAGCTATAGGTAAAAAGTAGAGTAAAACAGGAATTAGCTAATGAAATATGGCTACGAATAAGTGTCAGAATAGGTACTAGTGTAGTGTGTATATAAACCTATGACTGAATCACATTGTGTATTGCTGTTGTGTTTCAGGTTGTTGGGCTGGGAAACCCTGGCATGAATGGCTCTCGACATAGTGTTGGTATGGCTGTGCTCACGACGTTAGCTGAACGATTGGGAGCGCCGGATAGCTGGAGGTCTGACAGACAGGTTTCAGGGGAGGTCATTGTGACACAGCTTCAAGACATCCAGTTGGTTGTCCTTCGACCCAAGTTGCTAATGAACATCAATGGCGTGAGTGTGGCAAAAGCAGGTGAGATGTATTGTCTGTAATAACAATTATATAATCCTTTTCCACTGTTCTTACGTACTTCGATCCTAGGAAATCTGAATTTATTTCTTATTTATTTTTATACATTTTTCCAGCCAGTAAATATTTAATTTCACCTGAGCATATTCTCTTGATTCACGATGAGCTTGACAAACCACTTGGAAAGTTTGGCATTAAACATGGTGGAAGTGCAAGGTAAATATAATACAATTTTTGTATTAATAACTACTTTTTTTCTCTCTTAATGTGTATATTGAGTTAATTGGTGACTGATTCATATTTTCATCCTTTCAGGGGTCACAATGGTGTGAGATCATGTGTGGACTGCCTTCATACTGATGTGAGTTAGCAAATATTTCCTAGGGCAAGACATCATCTGTTGTGATTTGCTGTAGAAATTAAGTATAACAACACATGCTGATTGTGCCCGCAGGTGATGCCACGCTTGCGTATTGGTATTGGGCGACCATCGGGGAAAATGCCTGTTGACCGTTATGTTTTAGGACGTTTTTCACAAGAGGAACAAAATGTTCTAGACTCTGTCATGAAGCAGAGTGTAGATGTTCTGCTGACATTTATCACAGACTCGCAACCCCAGACTTCCCCAGCAGAGGGAAGAAGAGCGTCACGAAAGAATAAATCCAGGACTCTTTCACCACCTCAGGACACCACAGAAGAGCAGAAACAGAGCTGACGGACACATTAGATGTTTGATAACTGTATTTCTTTTCTGATAGAGTTGAGTTTTATGATGCCATGTTTAGATCCCCAGAAGAGGGAAGGATACTGTCATAAAGTACAAAACCAAAACTGACATCAATGCATACTCATTTCTGATAACTCTGTACGGAAGGAGTTGAGCTTTGTTAGGCCTCTTCCATATTCCGTATTCAGTATATTGGGAGGCAGCAGCCTGCGTTTTATGCTCTATTATAGTGTTTATAACAGGTTTTCCCAATTTTGGTAGACCCCTAAAGGTTTCTGGAGGTAAATGCAGAAGAGTCAATCAATTAGAAATGCCAATGCAGTAAAAATGTATAAGGCTTTAAAAAAAAAAAACAACAACCATAAGTAAATAAACAACAGAAATTTGGCCAGTGAACATGTAAAGAAAAACATCAACATCATCATATTACATAAAAAAATTGGAGTGTTTATGTAAATAACTTTTTTCATATAGGTGTCAATTTAGCAAAAGAGTTTGGAAACCCCTGGTTTAAAACCTGGACAACACTGACCTCACTATGATCCTTTAGTGTCATTTCATCTGATTGGGTTTTCTGAAATGCATTCAGTGCTCTATATTGTGTTTTCCTCACGATGTTCAACGAGAGGTTTCCAGACACTACAAATAAATAAATATGAAAATACATTTTAAAATAAATATGACAAAATAAATATTTTAGATTTTAGGTAACAAATAAGTAAATTATGTAATTGATCATGTGGCTCTCATCCAGACATTTAGATGTTCTTTGGATCATCTCGAACCATGCTGGAGAACAAACGTGTTGAGTTCATTTGGGTCAAGTGCTGCTGTCATCAAAGCAAAACAGGCAAAAATGTGAAATTGAATTTTTAAATTAAACTTTTCACTCAAATATGCTTATAATTTGCAATGCTGCATGAAGTTAAAAAAATTCTAAATAAAAGTGTTTTGCACCCCTTTATATCATTATAAATATGTAAAATATAAAGACGGTATATACATTTTATTGCAACCCAACAACATGAACAGAAGTTATGTAGTTTTAAAAGAAACACTTGTTTCGTTACTGAATTAATAATAGCTGAATGAACACTCAATCAACAAAACACGTTCAATGCAACAACACATATACTGTACATAGTTTGAGTCAGTTTCCTGTCTCTCTGTCAGATCTTATTATAGGCTTCATGAGCTGTCTAGGCAAAAAGTTTTATTACACTTAAAAAAAAAACACCATTCCTTATTGGGCTCAGCACAATTATTAATTTATGAACCCACTCATGTAATTAACCCCATAACTGATTAAAAAAGGATACAATTATCAAGTAATAATATTGTAATAATTACTAATTTAATCTGAACCAGTGCTGTTTGGAGATTTCTGACAGATGTAGAGAATCCAAATCAAACTTGTGCCATACAAAGACTTCCATCAATACTTCAAAGACAATATCACTTGTGAAAGATTGTCAACATTCCAGCTACACTGACAAATATTCCCTGAGCAGTCCTTTACAATGGATCATTCCCAGCCTCTCTGAATGGTCAGGATCTCTTGGTCCACTCTCAGCTGGAACAATAGTAAAGGTCAGAGGTTACTGGCACGGCTGGACACACAGCTCACACAAAAGTGCAAATTTATTCAGGGTAATGTTCTAAGCCTACCAGGGGGTCTTCTCTGTTTTACAAAAATATTTAAAGTAATACACAATGCCTAAACTAGATCTCACTGAAAGTCATTCTACACAATTGAGTATTTTCATTATAAACTTTTTGCAAACTCAGTTCAGAGCCCTCTTAAATGTAATTATTTTTAATAATAGGGTCCTCTAACCCTATTTAAAGTATATATATATATATATATATATATATATATATATATATATATATATGTAAACATTGCTTTAAAATTATATGATTTATTAATCACTGCCTTTTTTTTTCGGACAAAAAAAGTGCTGTTATTTTCGTTACCTGTAATATAGCGTTTTAAAAATGGTTTTGTATCTCCAAATTATTTGCCTGTTTAAATAAAAGCCTAATATGATAAACCTTTTTTTTTTCTGAGCAATTGTTCAGTGGATTTATGGTAGTCAGTATTTTAAGGTGTATGGATCTAATACCGAAATTAACTTTTAAAATTAAATCTAACTTGATAAAAAGTCACAATTGTGACTTTTCAAATTAAAATAGAAAAAAAAGTTTTTAAGTAACCTGTCATGAATGAAGCAAGGATGGCATTCTTATTTTTATATGCCATTGATATTTGCCCATATTTTAATGTTTGCAGCCTGTAAAACCCCTTTACTTATGAAGGGTCCATGAACGATTCCTTTGTGGTAAAGTGCCAGGTAATCCCTTACACGAGTGGCTTTTGAGAGAAGGGCAACGTCATCGAGGACACAATGCGTAATGGCACTGTAGACACTACTGGATTGTAATTGCAATGGACAAAAAAATCGAGTGTTGTTTCTTTAAGAGGCTGCTGGTCCCAGCGCAGCTGCTGTTCACTACGCCGAATGAGACAGAGGATACTCATCCCCTTCTCACCACAATGGCCATTTATCACTCACTGGTGTGTTATTCAAATCTCGTACCAAGCGACCACCGACCCCACTCTCGCCCTCGCCGTTTATTTAGAAAGCCGCGCAGTTGTCACGCGAGCCTTTGCGCATCCTTCAGCCAAAAAACGCTGCCAGTGTGTTTTGCTCCTCATTTGCAACAGTCCTTTGGATGGGAGTGATACACGCCTATGTAGAAATGAATTTCGATCCTCCCTGACATGGATTGTGAGGGTCACGCGCATCGTGTCTTGAACACGTTGAAGAACTTTATTTATTCTGCGCATTGAAGTTGGAGACTCGCAGCGCCGCGGAACGAGACCTCTGCTGGAATTTTGACGCACATCACGATGTTTCTTTTTTTTAATCGTTTTTTGGTCTTCCATACTTGATCTGAAACATCTCACAGGTGCAGACATGGCGTGGCTTCTGAAGAAAGTGTCTGGTGATGGTGCAGCACAGCCTCCTAACGATCCGCGACCGCATCGACACAGCAGCACATTCCTCGATACATTTTGTGAATTGCTGTTGGTAATTTATTTAAAACACCGGAACGAATTAATTGATCATATTTTATAATTAATTTGGTTATTATCTGCCTTTTTTTACCCGGTAAGACATTATTTTATTTCGCCTTTGTTATTTTAGTAACCGAAAAATAGCTCTGTGGAAATATGCTATTGTTTTTGGTAAAATAGCATACAGTACTGAGCGTCAATTTTGTCCCGTGCTATTCTGACATTTCTCTAGATAACGAAAAAAAGAGGACCGAAAAATATTATGATGTATTTTTTACCGCCAACGAATCGAAATACAGCCGATGTACTGAAAGACTGCACGCCTGAATTATGCGAAGAAAAAACAATGTGCTTCAAGGCCTTTTTCCCACCGAGGAGCAGAAACTCACGAGGACCCGAATGCATGGATCCTATACAGTAAATATTCACGCACAGTTGTGCGGTTTATGGAAATATGAGCTCCAGCAGCTGATTGTCCAAACGCAATTCTTGTGAAATGTCAAGCGATCAGTCGAGAATTGTGCCTGGACATCTGTTGCTGGAGGCTCCCACGCGTCTCTCACATCAGTGGCTTTTATTAGCATCATTGTTTCTAAAATAAAGAAGAGCTGTTTCAAGTTGATGATTTAAAATGCAATGTTGAGGAAAATTTGAGTTGACTGCAATTGACATTACATTTTAATCAATAAAAAGATTAGCTTACATTTGCTGTAGGCTATTTTTCGTTATCATGTGGTAATGTGTTGAAAAAAAAAAACAATAGAAAATGGTTTAGCTTGAACGTTAAATGCATGCAATGTAAAACAGCATAACATTAGGCTATTTTTTGTTATTATTACTATTATAGCCAATTTCATAGCAGAATTGTGTCTGTAATGTCTGGATTGATTGGTAGGCTACATTTACATAGGCTAAATGTAACCTAAAATTCAGCAATACATTATCAGTTTTTTTTTCTTTCAAGTAGCTAATATATTTTACAAAACGTAGTTACATATTTGTCACATAAATATTTTTTAACTCTATAATTATATGTATGTTTACTTAGTAAATAAGAACGAAAAATGTTTATTAAATTCATTTGTTAATCGATTTAATTGTCGATGAAGTTTAATGAAGTTTGTATTTGTGAATATATTCGTGTCAATCGAGCTGACAGGATCTGACGATTTTGTCCGATTTCTTCTCGGTGTATGACGCGTCTGCTCCAGACTTTAGGACAACAAAGAAACTGCGTGTTAATCCAATAGGATTAAACAAGATTAGTTTTACACACAGGTCAGATCTTTTGATCTTTTACAATCAGCACGAGCACAGCATTAAACGAATACATAGTTGTCATCCATTTGCATTAGACTTTCATTTTTTTCCCTTTCCATTTGTGACTAATGCATATCGTTCAACTTCTGAAATGCATAAAAAATTGCAATAAATTGTTTAAATAAAATAGTGAATTAAGGATAATTATGCCGTTTTCTTATTTGAACCATATATATTAATAAATAAATAAAAGAATGAAGATTTGGTCCCATAACCTTAAAATAAACAAAGCATTAATATCGTAGCAAAATGTTCTTGTTTATTGTAAGACATAAAAAGACCCTTGACATTACAATAAAGACAAATAAAATTAAAAAATAATTGAATTATCAAAACGGTTTCAATAGAAAATAAAATATAGATTTTGTTTATAAAAATACAGCTTGCAGCAGTCATGGACTGCATGCAATTATGATTATCATCTGTCATGAAAAATTATACATAGCCTTTTTTATTTTTCATTCCGTACTTTTCAGTAGTTCTTTAGTAAATCTACTCTTCCAGTGCAAATGTGTTTATTTCAGGCTTTTGCATTGAAATGTATAATTTTTTTCTGCTAAAATGTATAAACAATCTTATTTAAATTGTTACAAAATCATAAACAGTTTCTTATATCTGAATGAATTCCATTGATCCTAAAGACACTGTCTTACTCTCCATGCACTGCTGTGTGAGGTTCATGTTCCCAGTTTCAGAATGGAGTCACTGATCTGATATGAAAGACTATATGCTGTCTTAGTAGAATTTGCACTTATCATTGCAACACCTCACGTGGAAGCAAATGAGGCCATTCATCATGTGGAGGGAAGAAGTGACAGTGTTAGCATCAGAGTCTTAGTTAGCTAGAGGATTATCAATCATTTCATGCATGCAAAGAAGGACAGATTTTGGACAGACATTTTCTTATAGATCCTCCAGAGGCCCATGTCCCCCACTGACCACACAGAGGCCAAGGGCATCCCTGGTGCCCCTCCACCCCTCTCCCAGCATTCCCCCCTCCTCTCGCCCTTTGTTCACCTGTTGTCCTGGAGACTCAATTGCTGCGGTAACCACACATTGTTTGGGTGAGAAAAGAGATGAAGAGACACACGGTCCACAAGTTGTCTCACAAGAGCACGATATGATGCAAGGATTGACTTTTGAAATCATGACTACAGAAAGTGAAATGTATTTGCGTATTTAACATCGTTTGGATGATAAAACCACACTCTATAAAGAGATTCAGGGGACCTGTCACCACAACCTAAAGAAATGCCTGCATACAGTGAAAACATCTAATTTATTAATTTCATATCCCTTTACGTTGCAAACATTACTTTGTGTTGTTCTGAGTTCTGTTGAAATAAACCTGAACATTACATTAATAAACTTAATACTGTGTGAATTATTATTTTTTGGCAAGACTCTATGAACAAATGTTCTTCCATTAACCTTAATGTATTGTTTGTTAAAAGTTATCATGTCTTTAATACATTTCTGATGTTGTTTGCATGTAACAGAATGTTAGCACATACAATTTATTTATTCATTGTTCATGGACATTCATTGAATTTTTTTTATACATTAAAGGATTAATGTTAGTTCACCCAAAAATTTAAATTAGCCTTTGTTTTATCCTAGGTGTATATGACTTTCTTCTTTCAGAAAAATCCAATCGGAGTTATATTAAAATGGTCCTGGCTCTTCTAAGCGCTTTCATTGTAGTTGGGCGGATGCTTCTGTTCAGCAGTCCAAAACACCTTAAATAAAGCGTGCATGCATAATAACTCTGATTGAATTTGTCTGAAATAAATAAATACCTGAAATAAAATAAATTATAAAAAGCCTTTTTTTTATTTCATCATTTCACATTATAATTTAGTTTAACTTGACTACATCTAAAATAATTAAATGTAAAAAAAAAAAAGGATATCTATTAATGAAAAAAATCTAAACTATTAAAAATGACAAAAACATACAACAAAATTGCTAATTCTTTAAATGAAATGAAACTGAAAATATAAAAATGTTATCTCAATGATACTAAAATAACATTAAATAAAATATTCTTACATAACATAATTTTGTTAGCTGCGATGCTTTGTGGATAGGACTCAATAAGGAAATTAAATGTTGAAATTAACTTATTTTATGTGTATGTTTTACATTAATAAATTGTTATGTTTGATATGTTTAAAAGTCTTTATTTGTTGCTAAATATCTTACATGTTAATTAAATTGACATGCTAAATAAATTACATTAAGCATGTGCTTTAACTGAAATAGATAAGATTAATTGGTTTTAGGACCACCACTCAATTAGTTGGAACAAATTTTTCAACACAAATGATCTTCGTTGGTTAAAACTTTTTTGAATTTAAATTGAATGAGATGCTGTTGTAACTCCAAAAGACTGATGCAAACTATTGCATTTAATTCTCATGGTTGTTGAGCCAAAACATCTGTTTTTAGGATGCGACTTTCTAATATTAAAACACTGTTTAATTAACAAGCATATTATTAATAATGACAATATAGTCTCTAAAACACAACCCCACAAAACGCAATCAAATAAGCGATGCACATCCAGAAAGAGGCAAAAGTTGGTTTAGCCAAGCGTCTCAGCTGAATGCACCTCAAAAGGACTTCACTCAGTGTGCTGATTGTTTTTCATCTCTGGGCCACACAAGGCCCACCGCATCCTCCATCCCACCCCTCGGCCGGCAGCTAACTCCAGCCTGACCCGGGCCGTGCAGATGAAAGCCTCATCAGCACTGTGGCTGGCCACATTTACAAGTGAAAGACCGCCAATAATGGGGTGGTTAGGGAGAAAATGAGGAGACAGAGGGGTGCTCACAGATGTTGAGGGGGGTTGGGGGTATTGTAGCAGGGACAGAGGGGACTGGCGGAGGGGGGGTGATGTTGTGCCTTTTTAGACCTGATTTAGGACAGAATGGAGAGGTGTCCGAATGAAGGGGCCAGTGGCCAGGCGAGGGCAGGCGCTTTGGAGAGCGTGTGAACGGGAGCACTGGGGTCAACTAAGAGCAGAGGTTTGGGGGAGGGAGATGGGTCAGTCTGTTGCTTTTTGTAACAGTTGAAAATCCTTCCTTTGACACCACCCAAGGTGAGGGCCTACACTTCCTCTTGGTATACTGGATGGGACAGATGAAGTCATCAAAGTGGGTATTAGTGCTTTGTACGCAGGTGAAACGATAGGGACAGCTTTAAGAGCTTATCCACTCAAATTCAACATGGTCTCAAAGGGTTTCATGTCCAGCTCACAGTCATGGTGTCCTTCTCGCCAAACCGGCAACAGACCAACTAACACCTGCTAGCGTTTCCTGCTGAGAAACATTTAATATCCTTTGGTAAGTGGAGGAAGACGGGCTGTCAGAGGGAGTGGGGGGGCTTTGTGTCATTCTGTCCATGATCAACAGTTTTGTGTTCCCACAGTAAGAGACTTGGAACGGTCATATGTAGGGTGGGACATAAGAGAAACACCCATGACATTCAAAACATGATGTGGGAAAAAAAGATCTTGAGGATTTAGAAGAGCAAACTGTTGAAAGATCTGAAAAGTTGACAGATTAAACTTGATTTTATTGTTGTGCATTGTACCTGCATTTAACTTTTGCATTACTGTACATGATTCAAATTAAATAAAAAAGAAAGACAAAACAAAACAAACTGTTCATAAAGACAGATATGACTGATCAAAGAATAGAAAAGTATATCATTATTTCCTTTACACTGCATACTATTCTAAATGAATGTGCAGAATAACTGTACAATGTAAACAACAATGAATAACACTGAAATTGGATATGCTTAGATTCCATTTCTATTTATATCAGGACAGTTCATGCATAAAGTAGCTTTCATTTTCCCTTTAGTGTTTTCAATTAAATAAGGGAACTGAATATTAGCTCTAATCCTTCAGTGAGTTTTATGAAGGAAGGAGGACAAAGAAAAAAAAGTAATATTTCAAAGCTGGTAATTTGCCTCAGATCAATCAAATTAGACAATATGGCATCTCAGATAAAAAGAAATAAGAAAAAAAATATATGCATAAAACATTTCTTAATTTTGATGTGGTACCATATAAAATTTTCATTGACTGTATTTTTGTAATGTTCACTCAAAAATGAAAATTAAGTAATCGTTCACTTTCTCCCTATTGTTCCAAACTTTATGCATACATATATATATATATATACATACATATAAACAAACACATATCATAATAATGTACCTAATAATTTCATTAAAGTGCAATTATTGAAGGGTTATATAGGAGCCTGATAAAAATGCTAATTTTAGAATAAAATATCTAACAGCACTTTCGCATCTTGAACTCTTCAAATGATGACAAGAATTCAGTTTGTGCGAACTCTGACTTTCAGACATTATTATTATCTTTGTACAAATACTTTCAGATTAATCTGGTTAACTATTTAAATACTAAAAGAAAGCTATTATACATTATTTACAAATTTAATATGATAAAAAAAATACAATGGTATTGTGGGACAAAAGAAAACCCTTGCTTCAAGTAGGCACTGCTGCCACCCTGTGGTCAGCATAAGAAATACAGCACTTCGTTCCATAGTTAAATGAATATCCCATGATGAAGTTCTGAGAGCACTTGATTTGTAGTTAACTGCACACTGAAACTGTGTGTCGTAGGCTGTTTCACTGGTCACACGGCTCTCCTTACTGTCCTTTAATTAACTAGCAACAGGCTTAATCCATGCTGGATTAAAAATGGTAAAACCAGAGCTAAATTATCAAATTCTGCTCACTCTTCATCAGACCTCATCCATATGGATGAAACATACAAATAAGAGAATGTCCCCAAATACAGGTGACTCTACTATGTAGCTCCATCATCAGGGGCTCTGTGCTCGGAGTTGCTGTTAAGATCCTAAAGGGATTTCACTTGGACCCTCAAAGGAAAAAGTTAACTTTAGCCGAGACCAATTTGCAGCCAGTGCTGGAGAAGTATTGGCTGTCATTTGGTGTGTAAGTCATGGCGCCCCCTACCGCTGATGCCAAATCTGCCCGCTGACACTCCCCACGCTGACAGAGCTCCCGCTGGGCACAGCGCTCCACGTGGCGCCGCAGCAAGGGGAGGAAAGGCACAAAACGTGTGATAAGCTTTTCTGTAATTACTCTGGAGTGGTAGAACCCACCTGGGAAACAAAGTTCACCCACAGATTAGATTGACTTAACAGAGGAAAATTGTGCAACATATAAAGCACTAAGATTAGCAGCTACAATTAACATGATTAAAATGAAGATCTATGACACGCACTGTTCTTGTTGTTGTACACCGCATCAGCAACACTGTCCTCCAGCTCTTTCGGGAGAATGTCCTCTCGATCTCTACCTGCCTGGCGGCTCTCCAGCGCTACTCTGTTAATTACCTCCTGCCCTACAGTACTGAGAAAAAAAGAAAAAAAGAAAACCGGTAAAGGGATATGGCAAAGTTCATCCAAACATGAAAATTCCTTTATCATTTACTCATCCTCTTGTTTTTCCAAACTTACAAGACTCCAGTTAATCTTCAAAAACATCAATTAAAATATTTTTTTTTATGAAACCTGAAAATTTTGAAAGTCCAAGTAACCAAAACTTAATCCAAAAAGGTCATAAAGGCAACGGAAAAAACTAATTTATATGAATTGATTAGTTTCAAACAAAGCCACTGTTCAAATGGATTCATTTTACGAAGCATATATGACCTTTTTGGATCCAACCCAGACTTTCACTGGAGGGACAGAAATCTCTCACGTTTCATTCAAGTAAAAGTCAAAGATTAACCAAAATAATAAGGGCTTGGATTGATATAATGGACAGGATAAGAGTATTTTTTTGGTGAACTATCACTTTAATACATAAAATTATTTGCTTTGAAATGTTATATTGCACTGAAGGACGGAAGCCTGTCCCATATACGCATTTAAAATAATATTCGATTGATTTACCTGATAAATATATAAATGGCTTTATGGTAGTTTGTCTGGAACAGAACATGAAAGGGGCCTAAATGTTGTTCTAAAACATCGATCACCCCAGGAGGCATTTTCTCCATCTCATCGAAGATGAAGATTGAGCGAGCACAAGCTGTGAGGTTTCCCTCGACCCAGCGTTTTAGATCTGACTGAGCGCAAAAAAAGGACAAGTTAATGAACAATATCTAAAGAACTGTATGGATCCAGGAACTAAACATTAAAGTGTTAACTGGTGTAAATATCAATAAACACACACATACCCTGTACTGCTGCACCCTGTCAGCCGAGGGGAAGTGTAAGGTGGGAATAAACTGATGGATGTATGGACTGCCCATCGCTGTTCCGTAGATGTGTCGTCCTATCATAGAGCTGACCAGACTTTTTCCAGTCCCAGATGCTCCGTGGAAAGACAGCACTAGTGGTCTGTCTGGGTTTTCATCCTGTAAAAAATTCACCACTGCTTCCGAGACAATATCCTGGGCCACATGTTGACCATAAAGGTTTTTATAAAGGTCCCACTCAAAACCTGGGAAAACACAGGCACGGTTGGGATGATTTCAATTAATATTGTTTAATATAATCACTGATGCATTTATTGTTATGATAAAATGTCTGTTACTCTAAAATATGTGTAATTTGCCCAGCTAAATTGATATGTATATAATTATGTGCACTTCAGTATTACATTAAAAAGTATTTATAAACATAACAAGTAATAATAAGTCAAATAATGGAGCAAACATCAGAAAGAATATATCGCAAATGCATTTTAGCATTTATTCTAGTCAAAAAGTGATCTGTGTACAAAGCTGCAGACATATACTGTGAACTATGCAGCATTTCGTTTTACATTTGTCATCTACCATTAATGGTTGAGTTAAATCTGGCGTATGTGGTATAAAGAAATAGTGTTTCATGTTTATCTTGAAAGAAATCCTTTGGTTTCATCTGCTGAAGCTGTAAGCCCCACTGAGTAAGTTACTAGAGAAGCTAATGCTAGCTGTCTTCATTCTGAAGAGACAGCTGTTCATATCCCACACACACACCTTACCTTTAATGTCTGGTTTGTAGTCACAGTAGCAGCTGTCAGATATTGAACAAAAAATAGACTTCATCTCAAAAGCGGTACCTAAGGACGTACAATAAATTAAAAGAAGTATAAGTATCATTGTAGCTATACCCTCGGAGCACCGCTCCAAGATGATGTGGCTGGAGGAAGCACAACTGTTACAGCTCCACAAGACACTAGAGGGCAACAAACTGATCTCACACATTCCCACGAATCGGTTCTTTCGAGCGGTTCGAGCAGAAGGGCGATTCACTGAATCTTTTACGTTGTGACGTAGTTGCGTAAGTCCGTGGCCCCAAAACAAAATGAAACCTTTTGTTTTTCTTTTCAAATAAGTTTCTTAACGGTATTAATTGTAATATTACGTGCTCCAATACCTTTTTTTAATATGCAGCCATGATTTTTGTCATAAAAATCATAATTTACAAACGAAATATGCATTTACAAACTGTATTTGCACCTCTTTGCAGAATTATTTAGCAAGTTTTAATAAAAAAAAATATTAGGTTAGACTATATTCTTTGTATAGCCTTAGTGGAAAATCAAGTGGTAAACATATTTCCAGTATATAAGTAACCTTTCCCCATATCAGAGCATGACTGTTACAATCATTACGAACCGGCATGAACGAGAGAAAAAAGTGTGATTATGATCAGCACGATAAAAATGAAAGTTCTTACACAAGAACTAGGGCTGTCTATATAGGCCATGACGAGAGAAAATGATTCTGAATCAATAATGTTTAAATCAATTAGACATTAAGAGATTCACTTCACCCAAGATTCACATGAATATGATGTGGCGACTGGTATCAAAGTACATGCACTATAATTACAAATCAGTAAATGTTTGACAATAAATCAGATAAACAAAATTTTTTTACTTGGAAACATACACCACTACACAAATGGAAGAAAAACAAAGAATAAATCATAATTTTTAAATGATGTGTAAGTATGAAATAATATATAGACTTCAAATCTCCAAAAACTGTACCAACGAGTAAATATTACCCATTATCTGATTATTATTGATTTTAAGAACCAATAACAGACAATTAAACACATAGTTCAAAGTTCAAAGTTAACGATATTAGCAAAGTTAAGGTTATTTTGTCTTGAAAATATAACTTTGGGTATGAATTTTATATACACTATGTAAATAATAACACTGAAAATCAAATAAGTTAAAATTGCAAGAAATGATGAGTTTATATACAGTGGCAGTAATTTATCCCCTTTATAAACCTATGAACAAAAAATAAAGAAAAATCAACATAACTAAATAAATTGATAAAACATAGTGGATCTTCTGAAAATAGCATGTGAGTCATCCATTCTGTCATTTTGCTGAGTCTGAAAGCTCAAGCCTGTTGGATAGAGCTGTTAGCACTTCATCAAACTTTGAATAACGTTCATCTTTATTTCTTTCCACTCCACGGCTTCCCCACAGGAGACGCATCTGAAACTCTGTGAGGAAGACCTCCCAAACATCTGCTTCCTCCTGAAATCCTGCGAATGAAAAATTCTGAAATAAGTAACATTATATATACCTCACCTAAAGCATAACGTTCACTGGGTGTTACTCAAATGACACCCAGTGAACTCAAATGACATTTCATTTATAGCATGCAAATTTTCTGATTATTTTTATACCTTGTCTTTAAAGCAGTCAGGGTTTAATAAATGCAACCATTTGTTGTCTTTATGCAGATATATTAAATAGTACAAAAATTCTGTACCCATTAGAAACTGTTTACGTAATGAAGCCATTACCCTGCAGTTTAGCCTCTGCATTTGCACTGAAAATCCTCCCATTGCATGCGATCATACGTGCAGCATCCAGATGGCTCAAGACCATGGCCACTCCGGTGTCTGCACTTTCCCATGACTCCTCAAGAGCCACACTATTTCTTTCAAGAAGAGACAGCAGAGGGAGCACATGGGGAAAAGTTGTGTCTGTGGGTCTACTTATCTCTGAAAGAGAGTTTGAAGTTGTCACTTGAAATGTTAAGCCAACAAAATCTTTAAAGCAACTTTGTGTGAATGAATACCTTCTCCGTCATTCATCATCCTCATTGAGGGTCTAAGGGTTTTCTCATAAAGAACAGCACTTTCGGTGTACTTCTGACGTAAAACTGCCCATGTCTCATCCAAGCGAGCAATCTAAAAACGAGAAGATTGATTCATTAGAAAATTATAAACACAGCATTTACTATTATCATTTTTTCTATTTATTCTTACGAAAAATTATTTTCATAAAAAATTTATTTTTATTCATTAAAAAGACTACTTAATAAAACGTTTTCCTCATAGTTCAAGAGAAATGTTTTCATCAGTCTTCCTAACCTGTGGTAACTCAAGGCATTTCATAACTGTGGCAAAGCCAAACAAATTGCCCAAACTGCTCTTGAGTTCAGAGGCCAGGCAGATGGCTCTGTGCAGCAGGGTGGCTCTTTCATCAGCACTTCCTGTGCAGCCCAGCAGCTGAACAGCCAGCATTATGGACATAGTGTGGAACCTGAGGGGCAAAAAAAAGAGTTATTTGGTGTCATTTAATGTACAGGTTGCCATCTCACAAAAATAATTAATTGAACAAAGTGGGGATCACCAACCTTTCAAGCAGATCTTGACGGAGATGATGTCCATGTGGGAGGGTAAGCAGCTCCAGTCCTGAACTCACCCCCATCCCTTTCATCATATCATCAGATGTATCCAGAATTCGAGCAACCTGCAGAGTGAAGATGAGTAATCATGTTATTCAAATGCACAAATGTCTTATTTGTCATTCATAATGTAACTGAAAAAAGAACATATTTAAATGTTCAGAAAATCAAGTATTTTTGTGATCATTTATCAATATGACTATAATAACAATAATAAACAAATTGAGAAATATTACCATTTTAATATTTCACCTTTAAAAATAAAAAAATATTTTAGTATTGAAGAAAAATAATAAAAACTGAATTATAAGCTGGTTGTGTATACATTTTCACTCTGAAACATTATGATTAACTGTGCAGGCCTTATAAATGCCAGTTATTTGAATGAATGAAAAGTAATCTAATCACAAAACATTAATGCAATCAAACTTGCCATGCAGTCAACTTTGGTGATATGTAATGCCATTGTCTTTATATCAACTTCAAACAGGACATGCTTCACTTTTTTCAGTATTGTGGTCTCCAAAGGTTTATTTTCTGGGGGCATCAATGGTGATTGGTACACAATAGGTTTGAAACAGGAAACTGTGTCCATGGTGAAAGGCACTAAATAATCCTCATCATACTCCTCTCTGCGATCCAAAGTCTGCATTTCATGTCTTACAATGGAATAATTTGTTGCCACAAGGTCATCTTGAGAAATTGCTAGGTGATTTTTGGCATGGTTTGCTACTCTGCTGTTTTGATGGGAATGTGTTATGGAGGACAGAAGATGCTCTGTTGGCTCCAGATATATGAGAGTGTTTTCAGGGGGAGATGAACAAAGCCGTATTTCACTGGACTTCTGGAGAACAGGTGATGAAGGAACTATCACAAACTTCCTGTTTTCAGAGGGGCTTTGTCGCCGCCTGGCTACTGGAGACATAAGCAGATGCACAGTCACAATGCTATTCTCATACTTTCTGGTTTTACTTGATTTGATGGGAAATGAATCTTACATGTGCTCATTTTTATTGGGGAGGATGACACTGCAACACACTGCTCTATGGTACCTTCAAAACTCCTCACAACATCACTGTGGAATACAGGACAGGGCAATCAATTATTAAACCAAAACCTAATCATTTACAGGATGAGAATTATGAAAAAAAAAGTTTTAATGTTTTTGACAGAAGCCACTTCTGCTTACAGAGGCAGCACTTATTTAAAAAAATACAATAAACATAGTAATACCGTGGAATATTATCACAATTTAAAACAACAGTTTTCTATTTGAATGTATTTGTGATTTATTCCGGTTATGGAAAGGCTGAATTTTCAGTAGCCATTACTCCAAGTGATCCTTCAGAAATAATTTTAAAATGCTGATTCTAATATGCTCATTTATTATCAGTAAGTATTGGTACTCCATTGCTGATTAATGTTTTTGTGGAATCTGTGATACATTTCTTTAGGACTCTTTGATGAATGACATTTTCAAGTGAACAGCAGTTATTAAAAATCTTTGTCTTTACCGACAAAGGAACTGTGTCGCCATCAAACATCGTTTGTTTAAGCACCCTGACTAGCCCAAAAAACCAATGGCTCAACCAATGGGATGTGTTAGGGGTGTGGCTATGGGTTTGACTGACCAACTGTAGTCATTATTTTTGTTTGTCGACGCTTAAGTATCAGAAACGACACAGTCCACTTTTAATATCAATGACTGATTTTCTGAACAACTTCTATCATGGAACTCACCTCTGTGGTCTTATCAGCTCAATTCCCAAAGCCTCTGTCACAGTTATGCTTTCCCTCTTCTTTTGGCTTCCCTTCTGTCTGGTTGGTGAGTTCACTGGGCTGTTTTCCACACCTGGAAGCCCAAACATGGTTTCTAGGTATCTGAGTGGAAGTGTCCTGTTAACTGGTGAGTAAATGTAGGCACCACTCTGCTTTGTCAGAGGCCTTTTATTTCCAACACAGGACTGGACCAGTGCTGGCAGAGAATCAAACGTTTCCTCCTCCAGAAAGTACTGTACATGAGTATATGTCTTATAAGATCTGAGCAGAACCTTGTGGATGAGGAAATGAAGAGCTTTCTGGTTCCAGCAGCAGGTTAAGACATAGTCTCCAAGGCTAGTGAGGGAGTCACGGACCAGAAAATCCCCATCCCGTTGCAAAAGAGACTCAGAAACCTGTATTTTAAGATGGGAAAACAATAGTCAAAACAAGAACATGTAAATATGTGAGGATGTTAAATATTACTCTCTTAAAATAATGGTTATCTATCGTTCCATGAACAACCTTTAACATCTATGGAAGCTTTCCATTCTGCAAACATTTTTACGATTAAAAAGGTTTCTTTAGAATACTAAAAAGTTCTTCACCGAAAGATAAAATGTGGTTCTTCTAAGAACTGGTAACTAAAAGATTATTTTGAGGGAACCAAAAATGGTTCTTCAATGGCATTGTTAGGAAAAAATCTTTTTGGAACCTTTATTTTCCAAAAAGAGTACAAATATTTACAAACTCACCTCCCAAGGTATGCGACCATGGTACCAGCCATGACTTGATAAGTTACAGCTGCTTAATTTCAACTCTTGTTCCAACTCTTGCTTCAGTTTGTCTGATGGGGAATTCAGTTGGCATGTCTCTTTAGAAAACTAAAGAAAATAAAGCAATGATGAGAAACCATAAGAACAAAGAAATCATGAGAACCTTCCTTTGAAACGAATGACTCAGATTGCGGTTCTCAGCTGTTAAGGTAACATCACTGTGTTTAGAGTTCTTAATAGACCAATATATATCACTGCAGTAATATATGCTAACAGCATTGTGTAGAGTCTCACAAGCAACAACTGGCCCCATTATCCAATCTATTTATATGTTCTTCTGGAGCAATAAAACTGATAAAGTTCGACTTAAATGATGGGAAAACGTCCTGCATGTTAAGTAACTATTGTGCAGAAAGATAAACGACAGTAATGGTGAAAATACTGCCTTTGTTCTAGATGCTACAACAACTATCAGTGGTATAATGTGAAACATTTTTAATTAAATGCGAGCCTGTATTCAGTTGCTCTAAAATAAACAGCAACATTTGGCACCGTTGGTTGCCTACAGTAACCCTGTTTGTCCTCGGCCATTCTGAAGTAATGGGCAGCAGTCCAAGCCCTTTTGTGTCACCCATCCTAATTCAATTAGAGTTTAATAGCGAAGCTCTCAAATTCCTTTGTGACCAACACTTTGTGTCACCAGCAAAACAAAATAACCTTCATAATGCAGCAGTTTTTAGCTTTAATTGCCAGTACTCAACCTAATGTTGAAGGGATAATTCATCTAAAAATGAAAAGTTTGTCATTTGTTTATTCACTTGCATGTCATTCCAAACCTGTGACCTCCTTTCATCTGCAGAACGCAAAAGGAGGTATTTTGTAGAATGTTGATAACTAAACAGTTTCAATTCTCTTTAACTTCTACCGTATGAAAAAAAAATACAATGGAAGTCAATGGGAATGGTTTGGAATGTAAATGATGGCAGAAATGTCCCTTTTGTGTGTACTATCCCTTCATAAAAATGATATATATGACTGAAAGCCATAAACCAAAAACTGAAAGTTTCCATTTAAATAAATTTCCGCATAATAATGTCACAATGTCACCCTAAAATCTGTCAAGATGTAAATTACAATTCTCAAATGGTAGCCTACCTTTACATAAACGCCACTGTTTTCCATGAGACCTGAATGCCTGTAAATGCAGAAAAGTGATAAAATTAGACCGGTGTCGTAACCAGTGTCAAAATATTGTAATGAGCTATGAGTCATGTGTTAGTTGCTGAGTGGAAACACTTATTCATTAGCATAACTTCACATAGAATATGAAGTGACAGTCAGGTGGCTCCAAGACAGCAAACTGTCACCGGAAAAACACATGCTGCTCTTTCCCATGAAAACTATTTCATCAGTGCATTAACTGTGGACCACAGACACATCTGACAACACCCAGTTACAGCCTGCTATGTCCATTCCCAAACAAAGAGCCTCCATGCCAGACTGCCTGAATATCTTAGAGATTACAACACCAGTTCCCTCTCACGGTTTCACAATCAGATATTTAACGTTCTGTACTGAACATGGGTTCAACCTCCTGGGGTGAAAAAAAAAGCTACTTAGAGAACAAAATGCTACACACATTCCTCAATGCAAATTCAGAAAAAAAAACACAAAAATCATGAAATCTGAATTTCTTAACAAGTGTTTTGTTGTTTTCCAGTATAAATGTAAAAATATATTTTTTTGGTTATAGAAAGTATATTAAAGTACCAATAATATAGGCCTACCACAATTTTGTTTGCATTGAAATGTAACATGTTACTTTATTAACTGGAAAACAAAACAAAAAAGCTCATTAAGCAAATGACTTTCCAGTACATTAAGACATGTGGCATAAGAAGACACTTCCACACCTTATGCTGATGTTTTCATTATAAACCAGACTTCTCCTATACAACAATAAATAACCTCCACTCAGAAAAGGACTTCAAAAATCACTTGTTCTCAGTAGAAAATCCCTCTGCTCACAAACACAACATCCTTTATAACTGAATGAGGATGAGCATGCTTTGTTGTTCTGTAAAAAAAAATACAGTATCAAAAAGTATATGGCATAAACATATTAAAAAAGACACTTTAACTCCTTAAACCAATAGTATTCAGACGTCCTTCAAACTGATTTTAATCATTTTAAAAACCATGAAATAACCTCCTACCGCGAAGGGATTCTCACCAAAGTCCTTCTCTTCCTAAAACCTTTGTTAGACCCTCCAGAAGAGCGACATGCGATGTGACAGGATGAGGAGCACGCACTCTGCGCACATAGTTTCTCTGTGATCTGCTCTCGCTGTGTTGTCGAACCGAATTCCACTGGAACTGGAGGAATGTCAGACTCAAAAAGCTGAGCGCGAAAACACTTTTCCAAACGGCAGTTACATAATAAGCAGACTCCCCTCCCTGAACCTCTCTACTCCTCTCAGACACTCATAAACAAGCACCATCTATCACTATAAACACAGAAGTCTTACGGACAATGTAACTTTACCCTAACATACCCATACAGGGAATGCAACTTCTATGATTAGAAGACCTTAAAGTTACATTTTCAAAGTAATTTTGTAATACCAGACCTCAGCGATCAGTGTAGAACGCATTGCTATAGAATTTCACTTTCATTCCATGTTTTAAAGTTGTTTAAACACCCTCAGCTGTCATTAACCACTACATGGCCATGAGGTTTGTCCCGCGGTGAGTGAGGGAGTTCATCGCTGTCATGTGTGCATTTCACGCGCATCTCTTTTGACCGCTGACGCGAAGCGCGGCTATCATTCTTTGCTACAATGTCATAGTGTCTCATGAATCATGAAGACATCGTTTTTTTCTGTTTCATCGTTTTTTTCTTTATCATCAATGCCCCTACAACTTGGAATCATCATCATACTCAGAAAATGGCTGTTATTGTACACCAAAAGCGTTTGTTTAGACAGTTCAGCAATTATTCGCAGATGCCCATGCTCTCATTTAAATCACTAGCCTATATTATTCCCTGTGCCAGTCTCTGAGTGGATCAGCTTGCAGATAAAGCACAGAGGTTTTTTTTTTTTTTTTTTACTTAAAAAAGCGAATTATTATTTAGCATTTAAAAATGGCATAAAATAAATAAATAAATAAATAAATAAATAACCTATAGGGGGAGACCTGGGATGATAGTAACACTTTTTATTTGAGGGTCACCAACTTTTAGTGGTTGTTTAATTATACCTCTCAAACTTTGATACATTGTAGCATGGCCGCCATGAGGTAAACGCGGTCCGGACCTCTGTAAATTTTTCATGTTCGTAAATAAAATGTGTTCTCTGATTGACTAATTTGCTGCTAGACTCCTCATATGAATGTCTGCATGTATAATTCAGAATGTTTAGCGTCCGTGGTATGAAAATGATCGCTGCGAGACACTTCCGAAGTGAACGAGTCTTCAGAGAGTTGTGAGTGAGAGCGCGAGACGCAGCCTCCGTGTGATCCAGCTTTTATGAGCGTTTTGTGATTTGTTTTTTTCCACTGTATTTAGTACTTTATAAAGTTAATAAAGTAGGAAGTTGCAGTTTAGAGTCAGCGATAACTTTATCATATCTAATTTTCAAAATATATGAAATAATTTCGGTTTATTTTATTTATTTATAGGTTTTTGTTTATTTTAATAACAACATTTGGCAACATTGCATCACCGGCATTAGTCTGGCAGTTTAAAAAAAAGGCAGCAGCTATTTACACTAAGTGCAAATATCTATAGATTCCATATATACTATATTCAAATAGCAGGATTTTCTGCTATTTATACTAGCTACTTACTGCAAATAGTGGCAATCTGCACCTCAATAGTACATAATAAAACAGTTTGCAATAATAACTAATTGGGTCTAATTCAATGGATGCCACCTTATTGGGACAATAAAGCCCTTCCTACTCCTAACCTTAACTTTTTGGTTTAATTAGAAAAGGGAGACATTTTTTTTGCCAAAAGGCGGATTCGAACCCGGGTCATCAAGTCAAAATATGTATGACACACAGTTTGTCTGTCTTTTGTATTCTTGACTATCCGAAAATAACACCTTTGGTGGGCAATATGTATGTTTGCATGAATAATAAACAACTGATAAAATTATCCACCCCATAAATATAGTATTAACAAACTTTGATGCAATAGGGCATGATTTAAAAATGAGCATCCCTCCAAAAACATCTACATTTCTGTCTCTTTTCAAGTGTTTGAGTATATTAGTTGTATTTATAGGGGTTATTATAGCACAATTCAATAATAAGGGGGTTATTATCACTAATTTTCAAAGCCTGGCAACGGCCATGCATTGTAGCCACATTTGTCTACTACAAATAAAACTCACTTGAACTTGTACTACACACTCAAAGATCATATGAGTTAATGTCAAATGCAAAGAGTTCTGTAGTTACAACCTACCCCACTACTGGGGTGAGTTGTAAAACTAGCTGGGGGTAGATGTAACAATAGGACGTACTGTAAATTGGTGAAACAATATCCACACTTTCCAGATTATGCAAGAACTTTATTGAAGAACAAAAATGAACAATTTAAACAAAACTATTCTGCAACTTTAAACTCAAGACTATAACAAATTGCTGTGTGTATGTATATGTGTGTGTTGTATTTTGTTAGAACTTTCATCTTAACATTATATAAAATGTGTGTGTGTGTTTCCTTTGGAACTTTAAACCTAACACTATATCAAAGTGCTGTGTGTGTCAGTGTGAGTGTGTATTCAGTGTATTTTTCATAAGGGTTCAGTCAGTCTCACAGTTGTGACAAATGTAGATGGCTACCCCTGGGGTGCAGGCTTCGTGGGCCCAGAACTGACCAATTGGGCTTTTTGCTTGTTTACTTAGTTTTTTTTCTTCTGTCTCTTCCCAGACACCAATCTTTTTTTTTTTTGCCCTTTCTCCAGTGTTCCTAACATTTTAAATGAACTGTTACAACTATCCCCAACCCTAGCAACCATTACATAGCTAACCCTTTTAGCATGTGGGTTTGAAGTTAGCATTAATATCTAGCATCAAATTAGCATTAATATCTAGCATCAAATTAAACTAGAGAAACTGCTAATTAAGATTAAGTAAACTTCACAAATTATTTTCTATACTCAAAATCCCTTTTTTGGTAAAATTGACAGTATTGCTCACAGACACGTCACTTCTCTTGTAAGCTCAAAATGGAGATGGGAGTACAACATATGATATGGATGACATCACCATAGGTTGTTTCTGACTGGTCAAACTGACAGTGTTACAACTAACCCCATGTTACAACACTCCCCAGTCTCCCATGCTAATACTGTTTTAAACTTATTTACTTTATCAAAATGTCATGCACACCAATGAAGCTCATATGTGAAGATTCGGTAAAAATATAGGCCTCCTATTTTAACATATTAATTGTTTATAACTTAGTAAATAAAAATGGGAGTTCCTTAAGGACAATTTAGGAAATTGCAACAGTTGTGGGCAGTGTAAAGCAAATTCTTAGAAATGCGTAAGGATGTGAACAATGAGAATGAGTCAGAGTCCTTTTTCTCAGAGTCATTAGTTTTTAAACTGGTTCTAGAAAACTGCTCTCATGTCAACCTCAGGTCAAATTTGACTCATATTAACATTTCACAACTTTTGGGACAAAAACTTAAAATCATTTATAACATTGCAAATCTGTCATAATAACCTCTGCTAACTGAACAGTGTAAATCTTAAAGCTTAAAATAGAGTAATAATAATAATAGAGTAACATAGTTAATTGTTGCACATTCTTTGCACATCCGTCACAACAATATGCTGTATAGTGCTATTAGTAGCTATGTTTAAAACATAACTTCACAGGGTGACCTTAAGCCCCATTGTGACCTGTAGAGAACAGAACCCTATGCATGAGCGAAATATTAGTAAATGCAAAATATCCAATTTTGATATAATATATATATATATATATATATATATATTCAAACCTCACATCCATGGCAACAAGAAACAATTGCATTTGCAAGTTTGTACTTCTCAGGCGGTTTCGTTTAAAGTAGGCTATAGCCTACGTAAAAACTCAATACCTCCGAAAAATGATGGACAGGGGACCGGAGATAAATTTTTTAAAAAGGAAAGCATGAATCCTGAGCAGAAAAACGACGAAGAAATGACAGAGAGTGACAAAAAGTTTTACCGGGCTCAAATACGCGATTTCGAGGAGCGACTGGAAAGGTGAGAGTCTTTTGCAAGTTGACACAACCTTTTTTTCTACATGGTTGTTTATGTTACATTAGTCACAAGTTTATAGGAAAATGCTTCTGATTTTAGGCTATCTCAGAAAAAACTCCCCAACCTAAAAACAAAAATGCACTCGTAGGCCTACATTCTAGAGTAATGAGGACCTGCAGCAAACACTCACCCAATGACGATGCTGATTTGACAGCTTGATTGAAGTCAGTAAGATAGTTTTGGATTAAAACATAGGCCACAAGATTTTAATAGCATCAACAGAATTTAGCTCATAATATTTAATTTGAGTTTAGGTTATTGTGCTGCTAATGTCTGTACCTTTGAGGAAACTAAAATGAAATAGACTTTGGATTATAATCTACTGTTAATAATTAACCATGGCAACACACTTCAACAAATATGTCATAACATATAGGAAGTACTTGCCTTTTATACGTTATTAAGAACTGTGACCATGTCTTTTTTTCTTGCAGATACCAGCAAAAATGTGATGAACTGGAGGTTCAGGAAGAGGATTTGTACTCAAAGATCAATAATGTGGAGAAAGAGAAGAAAGACATAGTTATCTACCTAAAACGCACACTAGCTCAAAAAGAAGATGAACTGATTGATCTGGCTGAGACGTTATCAAGACACCAGCAAGCTCAAGAGGCTGAGAGAGAGTCCTTTGAGTTACAACTGAGCCTGCTTAGACACGAGCTTCAGGAAAATAAGGAAAAATTCACATCATGCTTGGTACTTCTAAGGAGTCACATTTACACATAGAATACAAACATCTGATAAAATAAAAACTTCTATGAATGATCAATAACGGGATATACTGTATATTACAATTCAAAATGTCACATAGATTTTTCAGGTCTTAGCTGTACTGAGTCATTAAACATCATCAGTGCCTGGTATTAATAAAATAACCTTACAACCTAAAATGTGTTTATCTTTTTGTGTTCAGCTGGTAAACTGGCGTCTTTGGAGGAATTTTCTATGCAGAAAGAGAAACTTATGGCTGAATGCAGGTGTTTGGAAGAGCAGCTTCAAAAGCAAAAAGAAGAACATCAAGCACAAATCTATAATCTGGAGAAAAAAGCTGTACTGGACAATGACAGGTGAGCATGTTCATACTCATTGTTCAGAGATCATGGAAAGTGCAAGATGAATATGATTGGATAAATAATGAGTAATGACCACTTTCATAAATATTGTGCATCATTTGAAGTCTGAAGCCATCAGTGGCGAACATTAGAAATGTCACACATGTCAAATGGGTGATTGTTTTCCATTCATCTTCTATTTTCAATGCAAGATTGCAATGTAAGGCCTTATTTATAAATGAAATAATACAATTAATTGTTTTAAAAACACATACAATTCTTGATCTTAATAATGCATTAGTACATTTTTGAAAACAACATTAACTACGATTCATAAATGCTTTAGAAGATTTTTTCAGTGTAAGTTCATGTTAACTAAGTGTTACAATATTAAATATTTGAAATATTTATTATATTATTACCTTTAGTGGTCGCCACATGGAATGATCTGTCATTTGGCAAAGGTTTTAGGAACAAAAGACAAACAAAAGCTGAAGCTAAGAGATGGAAGAAAGAGCTTGAAGAGGAATGGATGTTAAGAAAACAGCTAAAAACAGTTCTTGAGGAAGCAGCAGTAGCTTTAAAAGAGGCCCTAAGGGTAAGAGTGAAAATAAACAGGTCAATTATCATTTGGTTTAACAGCAAAGTAAATAAGCAGTAGTTACAGGAGGTCCCTAAAGAGGAAGACTCAGAACTGAAGATTACTGTCAGACGAAATCAGATGATGCAGAAGCTGCTGGCTGTGCTGAACAGCCAAGCTCTTACTGACTTCATACCAGAGGCGACTTGCAGTCATGATCTCAAAAAAGCCTCTGACATTAAAAGGTACACATTCATTCATTTTAATTCAGTGTTGTGGATTAAAATAGAAATGTAACCTATTGCAAGACATGCTATTTAATAACAATCATTTTGGCAATGTGATTCAGTGACTCTCATGCTTGCTTTTAATTCCAGACCAAGTGAACTCCTGCAGAAATCTACTTCATATCTGTCTTACTTCAAAACTGGAGATCTGGGATTGGTCCCTCGCAAAACAGCCACTACATCATCAAAAACAGGAAATCTCTCTAGGAGTGCTTATATCTATGTACATAAGTAAGTATATAGGTTATGGCACATCAACAGCACACACAGCATGTGATTATTAATATAACATGAAATATTAGTGCAGATTTTGATCAAGCAATTTAAATATTTGACAGTTTTCTTGTCTTCTAGGAAACAATCAAATGATAAATAACCTTTTTATTGTTATACTTGATCAAAGGGGTTGTGGGAAGTTGGCTATTTTTAAATAAGGTACTGTTGAAGTAGGCCTGTGTGTCATTCCAAATTTCATTGTGTTATTTTCATGTATTGTCACTAGGTGACAGTGTTGTGTCATTATGGATAGATACGTGACCGTGGCCTGAAATAGAAATAAAGTGCCTTTTTTTAAAGGATAAGGTGTACCAATCTTTCCCCTTCTGGTTCAATGTTATAGTTATTCAATATCAAACAATAAAATGTTTTATTCTAGACTAAAAGAATTATGGGGCAAGCAGATGAGATTGTGGTTTTATACTAGCTACTTTAAACAGGGATCTTTCAAAGATTTTCTGCTTGGTACGGTCCCATCACCCCCTGCTGGTGTGTTGTAAATACAGCAGACTGGTACTAAAACCAGAGGCAATCAAAGCACGCTCTGGGATGAATGATAACCTTTACCAGGCCCGGCTCCAGGAATGAGTCTGTGCCCATCCGAATGACTGTCTTGACCACCAAATCAGAATTAGATAAAGATTAGCTTTTTTTGTGCATAGATTAAAACTTACCTGAGGCCGACTGTATTCTGAGAAGTTTAAGATATAGCTTGAGACTGCCCAAACAATCATAAAATAACTCCAGAAAATTGCAGTATATTAGCTGAATATAAAAAATGCTGAATTCACGCGCCGCTTCAGTCTGTTGCAGAAAAGCAAAGGCTGAAAACGGGCTGCTATCATGGGGCGTTATGAGGAGTTTAATACACTAATATGCAGTTTTAATGTTTTTTAAAAAAAAAACTTCATTCAATAAAGTGCGGTCACTACATGGACGGGACACAATACAGGTGCATCTCAATAAATTAGAAAGTCGTGGAAAAGTTCATTTATTTCAGTAATTCAAATCAAATTGTGAAACTTATGTATTAAATGCAGTGCACACAGACTGCTGTAGTTTAAGTCTTTGGTTCTTTTAATTGTGATGAATTTGGCTCACATTTTAATAAAAACCCACCAAATCACTATCTCAACAAATTACAATATGATAACATGCCAAGCAGCTAATCAACTCAAAACACCTGCAAAGGTTTCCTGAGCCTTCAAAATGATCTCTCAGTTTTGTTCACTAGGCTACACAATCATGGGGAAGACTGCTGATCTGACAGTTGTCCAGAAAACAATCATTATACCCTTCACAAAAAGGGTAAGCCACAAACATTCATTGCCAAAGAAGCTGGCTGTTCACAGAGTGCTGTTTTCAAGCATGTTAACAGAAAGTTGAGTGGAAGGAAAAGGTGTGGAAGGAAAAGATTCACAACCAACCGAGAGAACCGCAGCCTTATCAGGATTGTCAAGCAAAATTGATTCAAGAATTTGAGTGAACTCCACAAGGAATGGACTGAGGCTGGGGTCAAGGCATTAAGAGCCACAACACAAAGATTTGTCAAGGAATTTGCTGAACCACAGACAATGTCAGAGGTATCTTACCTGGGCTAAAGAGAAGAAGAACTGGACTGTTTCCCAGTGGTCCAAAGTCCTCTTTTCAGATGAGAGAAAGTTTTGTATTTCATTTGGAAACCAAGGTCCTAGAGTCTGGAGGAAGGATGGAGAAGCTCATAGCCCAAGTTGCTTGAAGTCCAGGGTTAAGTTTCCACAGTCTGTGATTTGGGGTGCAATGTCATCTGCTGGTGTTGGTCCATTGTGTTTTTTGAAAACAAAAGTCACTGCACCCGTTTACCAAGAAATCTTGGAGCACTTCATGCTTCCTTCTGCTGACCAGCTTTTTGAAGATGCTGATTTCATTTTCCAGCAAGATTTGCAAAACTTCCTGCTGTGTGACGAGTGTGCGCTCTGGTTTAGTCTGCGCAAGCGCCGGAAATCACCGGAAGTGATCTCTAGTGCGTGTACGTCACTCATTGTTTACACAGAGATTTCGGAAATCTTACCTTTCACTGTTAAGATCTAAACATATTTAGAAGTACAGGAAATCGCAATGTAAGACGATTTTGATGTATAAACAGACAACATTGAATTTTTTTCACAACCATATTTATTTGAAACAGAATACACAGATCAAGTACAGAGCGATGGAGGAAGCATTCGGTGCAGCAGCACTTCTTCAAGCCTCAGAGAGACAGAGTAAACAGTAAACAATGAGTGACGTACAAGCACGAGAGATCACTTCCGGCGCTTGCGCAAACTAAGCCAGAACGCGCGCACATGTCGTCACACAGCAGGAAGCACGCGTACACTCAGATCAGTTGGACGTGGTTGTGTACAAGAGTTAAAAACGATATAAATACTGTTCGTTTTACACAAACCGCTCGTTTCGTCTCTTAAGTCATCAATGTGTACTTACAGAATTGTTTAATTTGGACTTCTCTGTGCATGCTCTTTGAGGTGGTGACCATAGACCTCCATTATGTGAGTCACAGACAAGAACGGTTTGACCTAAAAATATCAAAATGGAAACTACTGCGGAAACAAAGACACATACATCAAGGAAGACCTTGAGGTAAGCTAAAACATACCAAAATTTAATTTGAAAATTAACCATCCCACTGCCAGCAAACTCACCAGACCAGTCCTTTTTTGTTTTGAATTGAAAGTTGGGCTTTCATTTATGGTAATTCATAATTATTGTGACGACAATAGCATTTTTCTGTCTTGCGCTTTCAATATATTAGAAATACAACTAAAATTGAATGGGTGCATTCAAAAAATATTACTTGCAGTTCAGATTGATTACTTTATCATTACCATAGTGGTCTGGTCTTAATATTTTCCTCAAAACAATAATGTGATGTACTAGATATGATTATGGCCTTGTTTGGTATAAATAAAAAGTTAGTTGGAAAAAAAATCACCAGTGTAGAAACAATGAGAAAGAGAACAAAGGTTTTATTTTTATTATTATTATTCAATAAAGAAAAAAAAGTTTATTTTGTTGTGAAAGTGCATGACATTCATGACATTGATTCTGAGTCTTCGCTCACAAGGTTATAAGCATGTATTAGGCTACTATGTGTTTGGAAGGCTTTAATCTTTCAAACACAATACAATGCATATGTTGATGTAATGCGTAAATTCCCCAACTTTCTTGTGATTTGAACCCTTTTCACCTGATAATATCTATTTGAAGTCCCCCTAAGATTTAAAAATAAATATTTGAATAATTAATATAAGTATCACATTTCCATGTTTATGGTTCTCTAACGTTGGTTAATGGTCACATGCAGGTAAACAAATATTTAATTTACTGTATATATATTTTTTATTTCTTTGATTGATGCCAATTCAAAATGATTTATTTTAACTTTACATTTTATGATTTAATTAATTATTAGCTTTTCATTAAACCAACGAACCCCCTTCAGTTCATTTCCAAACTTGTTTGGGAAACATTGACGTAATGCAATGTTTAATGCACTTCTTGTTGTTATTCACAATGAATGGAATCACTTTCTCAATATTTGTATATCAATATGGTACAAGATTATCCTATTTTAAATCAATGTGACAAAATAGTAAAAAGTAATCTATAAGTAATCAAAAATTAGTCTGATTATATTACCTCAAATGTGTAATGGGAGGTCATTACGTTATTAACTACAATTTTTTTGGATTTTGGAATCAGTAACGGACTACAACTTGTAAGTAATCTACCCAACTAATAGTCCATGGTAAGATTGTACATATTCTTGTCACTCTTTCCAATTGATAACTGTATAAAAGCAGCAGTAGGCTATTTTATCATTCACTATGCAGTAATATACTACAGTTTAATAATACACACGTCTATAGAGACTAAAATATGACATGATCTTTTACATGGAAAGAAATGACAACAGAACTGCTTACATAAGTCAAAAGTGACTGTCACTTTTTTTTCTTTTTTACATATATTCACGATTTCATGCTTGCATATAATTAGCTGAGGTATGGTATGCGTATTTGGCGTGCTGTCTGGGGAAGGGCTCCGAGCTTGGGAATGGCCCGAACCTAGAGTACCCCCCTTCCCCGTCTATTTATAAAGTGAAATCGGAAGTGAGGAGATGGAGTGAAGGAGGGATGCTGCTAAACCATCAATTTATGTGGGGAAGTCGTGGCCTAATGGTTAGAGGGTTGGACTCCCAATCGAAGGGTTGTGAGTTCTAGTCTCAGGCTGGATGGAATTGTGGGTGGGGGTAGTGCATGAACAGCTCTCTCTCCACCTTCAATACCACGACTTAGGTGCCCTTGAGCAAGGCATCGAACCCCCAACTGCTCCCCGGGCGCCGCAGCATAAATGGCTGCCCACTGCTCTGGGTGTGTGCTCACAGTGTGTGTGTGTGTGTTCACTGCTCTGTGTGTGCATTTCGGATGGGTTAAATGCAGAGCACAAATTCTGAGTATGGGTCAACATACTTGGCTGAATGTCACTTTCACTTTTTCACTTTAAATTGATAGAGGTAAGTCAGTGATATTTATACTGTGGTATTGATTACTTGATTGTGGTCCACCCGTGTTGATTAGGCTAAGTATCTGACGCGCTCCTCCCAAATCTTGTTAATAAAACATCATTTACAATATAGGAAATGACATATTTATATCCCAACACATTACAGAGTTGAATTGGATTGTTATGTAATTATATATATAATAATTATGGAAAGCCCTTTTTTTCACCTCTCTGTGAACTGACGTCATATGGTCAGAAGTGTGATTCTTGGAGATTTCTATTTTTGCAGCATTTTTGGAATAAAATGAGGGTGAGTGTGAAGATTGCAACATGTTTTTGTAATTTCTTTATTTAAATGACACACGGAAATGGCCAAAAAACAAGAACTTTAGTTAGGCAGAGAGATATAAAGACTGTCTGTTTCTGTGGTATCAATGATTTAATTCATACAACACTGAAATCGTTGTTCTTTGGTGTTTGCTGTTTTTGGAGGTAATGTTTGACCATAAAAACATTAATTGAAGAATATCCACCTTTCTTTCTTTGTTCGCTCTGAAATGATAGAACATGCATTACAGCAAGACCTCAAATGTACACATAGAAAGAACAGATATTTAACAACCTCCTTTGGCAAGATAAGATGGCTCCTGGCAGTATTGATCAAAACAACAGATATATTTCACAAGGATATCAAACAGAACTCTTTTTGGTCACAGCCACTGTTATAATTAACTTACCATGACGTCCAAGTCTTTCATAACAGACCCAATATAGTGGAAGATTCTAGTGTTCTCATTTTGATCAACAACTCCTTATTACACATTGGATTTGCAGTTTCTAACTGCAACATTCAGCTTTGCACACGCACCTTAACAAAGACATACAAAAATCAGTAATTATGACACAGACCATGTCAAACAATTACTTCTGCAGTCAGATAGGGCTTATGGAAATGCATATATGTACTTAATGATTCAAAGACCTACAGTCGAGTGATATAAAGCACTTTTAACACCATGTCTGCTATAATAATATAATTCTTGTGCCTTTAATGTTCAAACAGGGCATACTAGAAGATAAAGGGTTAGAAATATGTTTGGCTGAAAAAAAACTTTTCCGTTTTAAAAATGTATACATAAATATTCCCTTTTTAAGTCTAAAAGGCACATAAGTTAAAAACATTTGAGAGAAACAAAAATCTAACCACAGGAGATAAATGCATGTGAATTCTTTTACGGCCCCAAAATACCAAAAAATAAGATATGGGAGGTAGACGTTTACATGTTGCTTTTCAAGTCTGGATTCCCCTCGACTCATATTCTGGCGATGAATGAACGCATATGTGTGTTTTTGTATGCATGTTGGTTATCTGAGGCTTTAACAACAGACCTGCTGGTATACACAAGTACACACAACAATGAACCTGAATGAATGATTTAAGTGACAGTAAACCTCAATTACCTAGAACAGCCAAACAGAAGATTCATCTTTAGAAACAAAAAATCTGTTCATTCTCTATTGCACTTTACAGAAAATATACAAACACACATGTACAGGTATAAATACACGATCATGTATAACTGTAGAATACAAAAGAAGTACTTCATTGAAAAATAAATGTCTTAATTGTTCCTTGTCCATGTGGATCACGTGGGAAAAACACAACTATGAATAAATTAAGACTTCTATTAGAGTTTAAGAAGCACCTCTAACCACATATCCAGGCCTTGTTTCCAATCTGAAAAAAACAGCTCTGAAAAGAAAGAATCTGTCATCCCGAGCTGCTCGCATAGGAAGTCTTGTTTTCTCCGAAGCTGCTCTAGTTCCCGCTTTTCTCATGTTTAAAGGCTGCAGTCCATGCTTGAGAGGAGATGTACAGTCTTGTTGGCCTCTAGGCCACAGAGAGGCTCTGTAATGGCTGCTGATCGGGGTATTTAAGGCTTTCATGGTTGCTTTCTTTATAAAAAGCACACAGTGCCGACTTCAAGGTGGTAATGTGAGCCAGATTTTGTGCTGGGCAAGTTGTAGACCTCCACAATAGGCAGTAAGTTTGGGTCTTCTGTCTGGAAAATGAACTGTGTCTGATGCCATCGGCCATCTGTGATCTGAGAGGACAGAAAGAGTGGAAGCATTTAGTTGTGATAATGAGGTATCCTAATAATGACGGGTAAATGTTTTGTTTTTTACATTGCCAAACAGCATCAATCAAAAAAAAGTTACAATACTAATTCTGGTGAAATACTGGTGAAAAGCTGTAAAATTGTTAGAAGTTCAATTATGTGTGCAATTAAAGTAAAGAATAGTGCACGTTGCGTTCCCAAATGCTAATGTTAAATTTGCAGCACGTGGACAGATTTAGCAGTTTATGAAAACACTGTATCATAACACAGTGCCAGGCTTCACTCTGAAACTGTCACAGTGTCTGGGTGGTGTTCCCTGGGTGTCCACTAGATGTCCTCTTCTCCCACGGTGTCTGTCACTTCATTAATCACATTCCTCACGTCCCTGCTTAATTATTGCACCCAGCTGTCACTAATTACTAATCATCACACTCTGTCAGTTTCCCATTAGCGTTTGCCTCTCCTTGTGTATTTAACCCGGTCTGTCTTAGTATGTGTCACGGAGTCCTTGTGAATTCATGTCCGTCTTTCAGTCTTGCCTTTGCCTTGTGTTCTTGTTTTGTTTATGTTTGGATTGCTCTTCTGGTTTTCGACTCATGCCTGGGGCCTGTTCTTTGTACGTCGCTTATTACATCCGAGATCAAATGACACATCCAAGATGATATGATCATGCTAATCATGATCCGGCTAATTGGGTTCTTCCAACACACCTGTTGTGTATGATTAGTATCTCTGGATTGAGTTATCTGAGATAATTGCGCCTTCATGTGTTGGCTTAAAAGGGGATATGTATCGATACTCGAAACCATGATCAGCAGTGCAGCGATTGGCTGGTAACAAAACAGTGATGTAATGACGTCATATAATTTAAAACGACACCTGACGAAAAACTTGACAAATTTCTGGACTTTTATAAGGAAACAGCCAAGCAAACAAAACTACATAAATATGATAATAGATACATGAGACAGATAATAGATACATGTTTTTATTTTATTAGAATTTTTTTCATGATTCCCAATTATTTAGATTCGCAATTTATAATAGTTGTGCAGTCTTTACATTTTTATTTCAATGTAGAAATTATCTATTCATTTCATTTTATATTTGGACAGATTTGTTACGTGAGAGCATTAATGAAAGTTTCTTAAGGGTCAATATCATGTTATCTGCATCTCCGGCGCTCCATCAAAACACTCTTATAATAGCAGTCATCACTCAACATAATGCACGACTCTATTATCTGTAGAGCATGTGTGTAAGACTCTAATACAATTATGAAGTAATAATTTTATGACAAATAAATATTTCAGTGAGTAAAACTGGCTGTGTCTATATGGACTACACAGCATTTTTATATTATTTTTAAATAAATTTTTTAATGTTTATTATTTTAAATTATTGTCCCTGGATCAATACGATACTCTTGTAATAAAGTAGCGGTGGTAGCAGGCATATTTTGAGTATCATTTCTGGTTGAAAAGAAGCGATCTAATCCTGTTTACATGAAATAAGCTGCTCCCGAGCAGGTTTAATCTTACAGACCTGTTGCTATTTCGAAGAACCAAATGATCTAAGATCATGCTAAATCGTCAACAATCAAATCCAGCTAACTGAGTTAGCGACGTACGAAGAACGGGCCCCTGGACTGTTTATTCTCCTTGGATTACCCCTTAATAAAAACATGCTCGCAATTGGTTCTTTCTCTGTGGTTTCCTGTATCACCGATCGTGACAGAAACACACAGTGCATCAGACTATAGTTGTTTTAATTTTACATTTGCTATAATTAATTATTAGTTTTTTTATTAGCTCACAAACCCCTGTTTGGGAGTCCTGAGCTACACAATAAATAAAAAGTTATTCACTAAAAAACAAGAGTGTTTTTTGAATATAACTTTAGGCATACCCAGCAATCATCCTTTATCAGCTCAGGCTCGATGAATCCCCCAGACTCGATTATCTGTCCGTTCCAGGCTTTAAAGTACACCGCACTAGAGGAAGGTGTTTCGGAGTCCCCTGCTGCCCAAACAGAGACGTTCAGGCAGTGAATGGTGATGATCTGCACAGCTTCAGAGCTCAGGAGGTGGATGAAGTTCATCTGGATCAGACTAACTCCAATCTCCAACTTCAGGAAGGAAATAACCACATTAAAGAGAAGAAATCTTGATATTTTCACTGAACTATTTTGTAAAGGAATGGGCAGGAAAGCAGAGTTTGCTGAATTATGGACATTTAAATTGAACAGATATCAGTATTCTGCAGATTCAGTGCAATCCTGCTCATAATGTCACTCATAATGGCTAGTTGTCAGCTTTACAGACCTTGGAAACAGCGACTGGCTTAAGGCAGGTTTGACCTCCACTCGTGAAGTTGCAGGTCACTTCAATATTGTCAGAAGAGCAGCCCAGGTTAGGATCTATCCAATAAGTGCCTTTAGTTAAATACAAAATAAAAACAAAATGAATGAGTCCATAATTGGTGGTGTTGATGTAGCTTCAGTGATAAAACAAGTAAATTTACAATAATAATGTCTTAGAAATGTCTCACCGTCGTTCAACCTGTGCTCGCATTCAAACAGATCTCTGCACATTCTGGCAGGATTCTCCTGTGTTCCCAGAGGATTCCTGATGCTGTGGATTAGAGTGCTGAGGTAGTGAAGAGTCTTAAAGATCTGGGTTCCCTGGTCCAGCATTAGAAGCTCAGTGTCTTCATACATCTGTAGATTGGGATGAAGCAAAGTCATGTCTATGATGTCCTGACATAATGTTAATGTTCCTTATCTAACCTTTAATTGATGCCATGAAATTGACTGTATAAAATGTATAAAAACAAATGTCTGTAATTTATGATTGTTTATGCATTCAAATTAAATTAAAAGTATGTTGAAGATGGTTGGCACTTACCTCGGACCGTAAAGTAGAGCGGGAATCCACAACAACATGTAAAGCAGCACCAAGAGCCTCATTTTCCTAAGAGATGACAAAGTAGAGCAGGGACGTCAAGGAAGTTGAAAGTAAACTGATTTTAATATAAAAAAAGTGTATTAGATCACGTTTAATCAATTCATAATATGTGATGTATCAGCTGTCATGTAGGTGTTGTTGTTTTTATTTTATCATTGGTGGACAGTAACTGTATTTTAAAAAAATCTACACACACCTGTGGTCTTAATGACAGCTTTTACACTTCAGTAAAAAACAATGGAAATACAGTATGTAATGTAAGTAGACAAGCGGTCAAGTATAAAGAGCAATTTTTGCATTGGTTGGTCGTTTTATATGATGAAATAACCAGTAAAATTCAGGACAGGTTTTTAAATCATTTTTGGAAGTGTACCTTAATTTTTTTTTTTTTAAATTGTAGTAAACAACAGTAATTATAGTATTGCACTTTATTTCAGTGTACCAGGCATGCATGTATACATGCAGGAAAAGCACAAAATGGTGCCCTAGGGTGATGAGAATTGTTGACTGTTGTTGTTATTTTAGTTTTCTTGGCGCACAAAAAGTATTCTCATATAGCTTCATAAAATTACAGTTGAACCACTGATGTCACTTTGATGTCTGATGTCACTAAACATTTTAATGATGTCCTTCCTATGTTTCTGTGCCTCGATCGTGGTAGTTGCATTGCTGTCTATGCAGGGTCAGAGAGCTCTCGGATTTCAAAAATATCTTTATTTGTGTTCCAAAGATGAACAAACGTCTTACAGGTTTGGAATGCCATGAGGGTGAGTAATTAATTAAATAATTTTCATTTTTGGGTGAACTATCCCTTCAACTTTTTTCTTTTTTCTTTCAGTTTTATTTATTATATACATTTTCAAACCTAAAGTCAGCAAGCTTTTATTTTGGTGAGTTGCTGGGAAGAAAGAACAGTATATGCATTGCTGGTTTTCATGCTGCTGTAAAGCGTGTCAGGAAAGGAAATGTCACAGTTTTGTGTTTTGCTCCGCAACTGGCAGCACTTATTTACCCCCCAATTTTTTTTTATTTTGCTCGTGTCTTGTACAAATAATTATAAAATGCTACAGACTGCGAATAAGATTGCAGTTTCACATTTTGCATATGCATTACAAAGTTAATTATTTTCTACATGCAATTATAAAAAATGAAACCAAAAAAGATTTGTAATGAAGATAAAATATGTAGACAAATAAGAATAATAATTGCGCATCACATTCAGCATCATCCACGCCACGGAACAATTTCTTGTATTTTAAGAAATAATATACATCCTGCATTTAAATATGGCTGCATTGTTTTTAATGGTTTAATTTAGACTGTATAAAAGCAAGTAAATGATAACTTGTGGTTAAAGTGCCACTCAGCATTCAAAAGTTGCAAATGCACTTTGCAGCCGCGGCGGCACTCATAGCAGTAGAAGGCGCACTCTGATTGGCCACCTACTGTACAATACAAGGCATACTTACATGTGAAAAAGATACACCAGGAAGCCCCTATAAACCAAAGAGAGATAAAGAAACAGAAAGCGTTGATTACAATCAGCTTCAGCTAAATGCAACTCAAGCATGAAACATACTGTTCACATGGTTGTTAAAATGCCTCAAGACTTCTTACTGGAGGTCCAGGTGGTCCACGAGGACCTGGAAGTCCCTAGTGGAGAAGGAAAATAATTTTATTTATGTTGGTTAAATAGTACCACTTAATTCATCCAAATGTAAAAAGGCTAGTAAGTTTGAAGGGCATTTGGGGAAACATACCCTGGGTCCCTGAACACCCTGTTGAAAATAAAAGGAGAAACATAAAATTAAATTTTTAGTAGGTAACCCTTTGCAACCATGAATTCAGTTGGAAATCACCCCGAATTTGTTCCCGCTAGATTCTTACCATTTCCCCTCTATTTCCTTTGTCTCCTTGTGGTCCCTAATACAAAGAGAGGAAGAAAAGGGTGTTTTTCAGAGTATGCACCTAATTAAAAACCACCATCAAGCTTCCTTAAGTGACTCATGTCATACATACTGGGTTACCACTGGGACCAATGATACCAACAGGTCCGATGGCTCCTTGCATACCCTTAAAAGAAGAAACACCTACAGTAGTTGCTGATCAAGAACTCTTCATCCATCTCAATCAGGTTTTCAGGACAGTGCTCACTATGGTACTTACCATTAAACCATGAGGACCCTTTGGGCCCTGGATACCCACTGGGCCAAGGTCTCCGGGAGGCCCCTGTGAATGACAGAAACACTTTGGTCATAACTGATTGGCCTTACAATATCAGAAAATCATTACACCACAGCTTTTGCTTGGTTATATTGTCTGACTAGCTCTCTTAAAGCTGCTTAAAGACACTATTTTTCATCTTAAGCTATAGTGCCTGTACAGCTGTAATGAAATGCCAGTTTGCACTGTTGACTTCAAGGCTTAGCATTAAAGTAATCAATAACTGCTTGCCTGATTAATTGGATTTTGGCATATTTTATAAAGGCACACTTTCCTTTCAATTTATACTGTTTATTAATCACAAGACCATTCACTGATCTACTTAATGTAAGCATCATTACATATTATTAAAAACCTAAAAACTTAAACAGGTTCGATCTGTGTTGTAATTATTGCATCTATCAGTCTCTTTGATAGTTTTGGTAAAACAGTAATTCATTTGAATATCCTCAGAATACAGAAGAAACCATTTTTCTTCTATAATGCGAAATTGCCATGTAAAACAGGATATTTACCTAGAACAAATATACTCTATATAGCAGTTTAAGATGGGCCTGGTAACACCAGTTAAAAAATGACATGGAGGAAATGATTACCTTTTTAAGAAAGATTGTGAAGACTTTTTTTATTTAGAATATTTAGATTAATCATTCATAATAAGACAATTATATTAATCATTCAATTACATTAAAGCAAACAGGATACGTTTTGATCATCATTTGATAAGTTGACTTTCCGTACTGTATATGCTGACGGTGGTGGAAGAAGAAAGTTTACCTTTGGTCCAAATATTCCAAGAACTCCAGGAAATCCCTGTTCACCAGTATCACCCTAAAAAAAAAAAATAAACTGACGATAAATAGATGAAAAAATATAAACCGATATCAGTAGTAGAATAGAATATGAAATTATTCTTCAGGATTTGTTAAACAAATATATTATCATTTATTCATCAACTGTTAAATAGACTGTAAACTACCATTTAGAAAGTTTAATTCCAAATTAATACTTTCATACAGCAAAGATGCAAATAAATGGATCAAATGTAACAGATCAAATGAGACATTTATAACGCATTTATATTTACGGTTTCTACATGTATAAAACAATGCAACTGTTTTCAATAATGATTATAATAAGAAACGTTACTAGAATGATTCTGGACTAAAATAACTAAAGATCCATTCATTGGTGTGTTTTTCATATTTGGAATGGATCAAGCAATATTTACAGGTTGCCCTTTGACCCCTCGGTCACCCTGTTTTCCAGGAAATCCCATTCCCCCATTAAATCCTCTTTTGCCTGGAGCTCCAGTTTGGCCAGGGATGCCCCTTTCACCCTAAGTCAGAACATCGAGAAATATTTCAGCTAAAACCAGCTAATACTGTTACAGATGGAGAGAATGATGACACACAAACATAAAAAGAGTTAACCATGTATGCATACAAGCAAGGTACCTTTGGGCCAAAAGAGCCTTGAATTCCTGGCAGACCTGGTGCACCTGGGTTTCCTTGAGGACCTGGTTTTCCAGGCAGACCAACCTCCCCATCGCTTCCATGCTCACCCTAATGTGAATAACAGGGAAAAAACAAACCAAAACATCACAAACAACAAAACACACCTGGGCGATTTCAAGTGTTACATTGAAAACATTGAGAATTACATTCATTGTCTTACTGGCATTCCTTTAACTCCATCTTTCCCAAGGGCTCCTTCTACCCCAGGGTCACCCTCAAGACCCTCACGACCAACAACTCCTCTGGGGCCAGGGAGACCAACAGGACCCTATGAGAGAAACACAACTGTTTATATTAACATCAGCTTTAGGTTCTGTTATGATGTGAGAAAAACTTACAGCCGAGCCTCGATTTCCAGATTCACCACGTGGACCATTTTTGCCTTTTGCACCCTAAAAAACAGTTATTCACTTGGAAATGGATATTGTATGGTTTGAAATAGAAGCCATATTTGTGCATTATTTAAACAAAACAAAATCCACAATATGTTTGTCTTGGTAAAGTCTTACTTTATTGCCTTTAGATTCTTTAGGCCCTGGAAAACCTTTTGGTCCTGCATTTCCCTGTGGTTAAAGACAAAGAAAATAAGATGACGAAAATATATATTTTATAGCTCAGCTTAAAGCAGGGTTATTATTAATTAAAATGAAAACTAAAATCATAAAAAATACTTTGATTACTTTTAATGAAATAAACATAGTACAGAATGTACTAGATTTATTTTTTTGAGGTATTTGCCAAGGCAACATTTTTCATTTAACTTTAGTTTAAGTAACTAAATAAATGAACTAAATAAACTAAAACTTCATAAAAAAATTACAGATATATTTAAAAACTAATAAAAAAATTAAAATGACAAAAATACACAACAAAATCACCAAAAAATACAAGAATAAAATGTAACTGAAAATATGAATAAAACTATAACAGCAGAAAGATGTCATTGTTGGTAGATACACTCACAGGGAGTCCAGGAGCCCCTGGGTTTCCTCTTTCCCCGCGAACACCTTCATGACCCTTGAGATTTGCAAATCGAGATTCGAAATTGACATAGAATGTATATTTAATTAGTGATCTATTTTGGAATTGTCTAAAAAATATATTTCTAAAATCAAAACTCACTGGGTATCCAGGGTCACCTGGCTGTCCCCTTTCTCCTCTGTTGCCAACAGGTCCCTAAACCCAAGTGAAATCCAAACACATTGATCAGGCTGCCATAGGGCTGCACGATAAATTCCATGCCATTATCATGTGCATCTCGTCAGTAAAGCCGGTTCTGTGATAAGTAGTAAATCAAATAGAGCAGCATTTAATACATGAAGCTGTAGTTACGCAATATCACATTCATTATCACAGATGAATCGCATTCAATTATGAACACGATATTGCGTAGCTTGTCCGTGATCTACGGCTCTGTGTACTAAATGCCACTCCATCTGAAAGCATGTGATGGAGTTTTACTACTAATCACAGAAACCTTTTTACTGTGTTGGTTGGCATCCAGAATTTGTATAAAACAACGCAAAAATGTGTTATAAATCAAGTGGACTGACTCACGATGTCACCTAAAGGACCAGGTTGACCTTCAACCTTCCCGTCTTCACCTGGCTCTCCCTGAAAAGCATAGAAATTCATTTCAGTATTGATTTCTGGATAGGGCTGGGATAAACGATTATTTTTTAAACGATTAATCTAGCGATTATTTTTTCGATGCATCGATTAATCTAACGATTATTTTTTTCAGACCGATTCGATTTCGATTGTCTCCCCATTAATTGACTACTAACAATTTATACATGTTGATTTACATATCTGAATGAAAAAAACATGAATTCCTTAACATTGCAATATATGTTTATTGCTCTTAAAATTACAAAATAAAAGACTGACTAAGAATGCATTACTTTGCACTTGTATAGAGATAGCATTTATTAAAACCTTGAAGCCTTGAAAACACATAGCTTACTGAAACAAGTTTACTGAACACATGGGGCCTAGCTTATTGAAAAAAAGTTCTTCTTTCAGATGAAAATAACAACAACTTGATGTCTAGCATTCAATAAACAAGGCCACCCAAAATACTTGTTTAGAGCAATTGAAAGAATACAGTAACCAATGTAAACTTGAGGGCTTTAAGCTAATACAAGATAGTGCTTTTCCAAAAAAAATAAAAGTAAAAATAAAAACTAACAGTGGGAGCCAGCAGCCTGTCATGGAGAAAAAAAAAATATCCGAATGCTCCACGTGAAACTTTTTTGTTCCGCCCTTTTTCTATCATGTCTAATGATTTTGGTTAATATGCACGAGGGAGAGAGAGAGAGCAAGACAGCGCTAGTGTAGTTTGAAGACTGTTAGCGCGCGAGCGCGCGTGAAACTTTGGTGTTTCGCCCTTTTTCTCTCGTGTTTAATGATTTTGATTAATATGCACAAGGGAGAGAGAGAGCAAGAAGCGCTCGTGTTGTTTGAAGACTGTGATTGTGCTCGGGCAACCGGGGCTCTCTCTCTTACACGCCCTGTCAGGTGCAGCAGTCATTCTATTCTACATCACTCACTGATCAAATAAGGCTTTGACAGCCGCCAAAAAAAAGATCAATGCAGAAAAACCCCTGGATTGGTTATATAACGTTGTACAGAATGTTGATCCGGCCATCGCGTATATTCAGTGCACATAAGGTAAACGTTTTGCAAACGTTTTTTAGAGAAATAAAAACAGGTCGACGAATCGATGCGCATATTTTGCGACTACGTATTTTTTGCGTCGATGTCATCGATGACCTTGACGCGTTGTCCCAGCCCTATTTCTGGATTTTTCAATCTGGCATAAATTTGACCTTGTGCTATGGATATGCTAAGGTTACATTAATTTCCAAATTAATTTGGATTTTTGGAAAAAGACTGTTTGTTTTTGTTATACAAATACAAAGAACACTGCTAAATGACCTTCTGGTTATAAGGCCTTTTCATTTTTTACCTTGTCACCTTTTGGTCCTGGGGATCCCAGTGGACCTTGTGGTCCTTGATGACCCTGCAATAAATGAGGAAATAAAAGAAGAAATAGTGGAGTATGGAACCAATTGAATGCTTAAAGACAGGTAACTAACTCTAACAAGCCTTAGTAAATTAAAGGGGTCATACGATGCGATTTCAAAATTTCCTTTCTTTTTGGAGTATTACAAGCTCTTGGTGCTTGTGGAGATCTGTAAAGATGCAAAGACTAAAGTCTCAAAACCAAAGAGATATTCTTTATCAAAGTTAATGTCACGGTTCATGAATTCGCTGTCTCTCTCTCGGCTTGTTTAGTGTGCAGGTGTGGGTCTGTGGGCGTGGTCCTTGATCACGTCTGATTAAAGCACCACCTGCGTCCCATTGTGTGTGTCTATTCAAGTGCAGTAACTGGTGTTTCATGTTGTCAGATCATTTGGTTCTTCCCTGTGTTCCGTTCTGTTCCCCTGGCTGTGTTGGATCGTGGATTCCCCCTGTTATTCTTCGTCATGTCTTCTTGTTCCCTGCACCGGAATCATGAGCAACTTCACTGGGATTACAGAACTGGATCACCCTGCGTCATCCATCATCAGAGCTTGTGATCGTCGCCAATCTCCATCTGTGTTTCATTATTCATTGTAGTCTGTTTGTCTGACCTATTATATATCTTGTCATTAAATTGCCTTGCACTTGCATCCTGCCTCTGTGTCGTGATAGTTAAGACTTGGCCATGCCCCCCTAAAACGGCTCATTCAAACACCCCCCCACATGTCTACGTCACTATGTGGCAATATTTGCGTAATGCCGCCCAAATGTTCATGCAAAGAAAGAAGACATGGTTTCAGTAACCACAGTTAGTGTTGAAGCAGCCATGTCAGGGAGATGCTGTGTGTATCTAGGCATAAGCAAAAGCACTTTATCTGGCCTTCAGAAAGTAGATGCATTTAGGAATCTTTAAGATTACTTACAACAGAACAGCAACGCATTTTATGGATGACCGTTTCGTGAACCCAGGAGAGAAGGTAATTCTACCTTTGCTATGACAACCTGGCACTTCTGACTCAGCTACTGGAAGTATGTTTTGTTATTAGTTTAAGTATTTGCTGTTGAATGATTAAATGCTGGGTTTTGTGCATTGTGTGTGTGTGTGTGTGTGTGTGAGAGAGAGAGAGAGAGAGACGGTCACACAGTGGAGTCAGCTGTCTCAACCGTCCCTGGATTGTGTACTGTAAACACATACGAGCTTCATCACTGTTTCTGTCATGTGACCCTGTTCCCCTTTCGGCTTGAACTGACGGTTAAACTAAGGACATTATTAATTGTCATTACATTTATTTTGAAAGATGAAGCTTGCTATTATGGAAAGGGGTATAACATGGCTGACGAGTGACTGGCCAATCACAATGCACTGGGTCATATGGCCAATCAGAGCAGATTGTGCTTGTCGGAAGGAGGGACTTTGAGTGAGGCGGAGCATAGATGACCTACAATAATGTACAGTATTTAAAAAATAAAGTGGTTTTTTTTTTTTTACTTTAAAGCATGTCAACATATTCTGTTACACCAAATACACTTAATAATGATCATTAAAAAGCATTATATGACCCCTTTTAGAAATTCACATAAAGTAGAGCAGCTGTTTTGATTTTGTACCATTTTTGTGCTAAGGTAAAATAAAGTCTTATAAGGGATGTCTGTTAAACAAAACTTACTTCATATCCCACTAAACCTGGTTCTCCATGCTGACCCATTTTTCCCGGAGTGCCCTGAAAATGATAACCATGGGATCAGAGTTAGCTTCAGATAGCATAATCAGAAACTCAATTTTTGCCTAAACGAAACACAATTAAACGTTACATTTTCTTTTGTGTATAATAACATAAGTATCAGCATTTTCTGTGGTTTGTAAATTTTGTAATACAAGATGGTTAAAATATATCTCTGGCAAAGGAAAGGCTATTTCAGAGAAAAGCATCTGTAATTATATATTTCTTCTTTCAGTGACATCATTAGACCTTTGTAATCAATGGACCTTAAGTCGTTTCGGTTTGCTAATAACGTTGAACGTTTAAAAACATTTATTTTTTATTTTTTAACCATAAACCCAGTAGTTCCTCTGCTTCCTTTTGGCCCGATGAAACCCATGGCAGCTTGTTCTCCCATTGGTCCAGTCTCGCCAAGGTGACCCTGGTGACCTTTGCTGCCCTGAAATGAAATGAAGCATCATTTATACTCTACATATGGACATACACACACACACACACACATTGATATCTGATAATAGGTACTGACGAGAGAGTAGTGACGGCTAACCATGTAAACTAAAATGTCATAAATGAAATACCTTCTCTCCTGGTTTTCCCCTCTCACCAGTTTTTCCAGGCTTGCCCTCAGGGCCCTGAAATTACATTACAGAGTTGACACACTGCAAAAATGAATTGAGAGACATCTCTGAATGAACACATTCAGTGTGACTAATGGCTTTAATCATTCAGAACTACCACAAGGAGGTGTAGTTTGTCTCTGCTGTCATCCAACATCACTTTGTCTTCAACAAAACCTTAAAGCATGTACTATGAGCAATAAAGTGCTCTAGAGTGAAACGGTTTACACCAGTCCAGCTGAGAAACTGCTGAATCCAGTTCAAAGCTTATCCAAAACTTTCTACAAATAAAATATGGCAAACCAAACCAGCCTGACTAGATGAAACAAAGAAAAATTGTTAATACTATTTATTTTTTTCAGCAGGCAGTTTTATTTATTTTTGTTTTATTTATTTTTTTAGAATTGAATACTCAGCAAAATATCTCAACTATTTAATTTTCACTGATAAATCCACAAAATCAATAGCACTATGGGTGTGATACACATGAAAACCTTGACAAAATGATCTTTGATTTCGCACCTTGACACCTGTCAAGCCAGGATCTCCGACACGGCCTTCTGTCCCTTTAAATCCGATGGCTCCTTTTTCACCTGTTTCTCCTTCCATACCAATGTCACCCTTTTCACCCTAGAGACAACAACACCCATTGAATCTTAAGCAAACAAACATAATGTCTACTAACATTTTTAAATACATGTTTAAACATTTTTAAATAAACATTTAAAAAAAAATGTATTTGGTATTTTTCGGACCTTAGCTCCATCAGGGCCACTCAGACCAGCCTCCCCATCAAGCCCAGGGTCGCCCTGAACAAGAACTTCATTAAAAAAATTCACTGAACTACTTTAAAAAGACTCAAATGTGGACTTTAATCAGGGTAGATGCCATATTTAGCTTGACACAAATGAAAACAAAGCTGTGAAGGACAAATGTGTTGAGTTTCTAGGTTGCATGTAATAAACCATCCCTTGTGAAAAAGAAGTACACTTTAGTCATACTTTTAAAAAGATCACTTGTTATGGAAATAATATATTTTTGACAAACAGATCAATGAAATCATCAGAATGATGAAACTTGAGGATGATCTCTAAGATTAAGCCATTTTTATCCCAGAAAGATTTGGAAAAGGTTATTCATGCATTTATGGTTTTGAGATTAGATTACTGCAACTCTCTATATTATTGAGCTCAAATTAAAATTTAAGACGGATTGCAGATGGTCCAAAATGCGGCTGCAAGAATTCTCACAGGCACGTGTAAATTAGATCATATAACCCTGGTGTTAAAATCATTGCACTGCTTGCCTGTTTCTTTTAGCATTAATTTTTAAATTGTATTATTTGTATTTCATTCTCTACATCGCATAGCTCCATTGTATATTGCGTATCTATAATAATGTATTATAATTTAAATGTATTTAAACTCAATTCAATTAGCTAAAATTTCAAGAGCTTTTCTGACCCACTGCAGCAGGACTTAAATGAATCTTTAAATAAAACTGCAATTACAGATTTGTAATAAATTTGTACAAATATAACATTTGTAAAATAAGTGTACTTCTTTCAAGCACAATAAGATTATTAAAACATTTTTTATAATGTACAATGCTGTGTATAATGTATTTTATGTATGCAAAATCTACTTTTAAGATTTGAAGCACACATTCAATATAATTAAGCACATTTAATAATAGCACATAAGCGCCTCAGCGACTGAATGATTGAGACTGAGGTATTCAACAGTAAAACCCACTGAACTGACAGTGAATAAAGACTATTACACCTAGCAAATGAACCTACTCGAGGTCCAATCCAGCCTTGCTCTCCCACATTCCCAGGAGATCCATCAGCTCCCTAAAAAGTGTGGAAAAAAAGTTAAAACTAATTTCAGCATAATTAATTTGTGCTTTGTATAAAACATCTGCATATGACCACAGTAGCCTCACTATGGTACATTTTTGACATGACATCATTACAAATCAGCATTCAGTAAAATGTACAGGATAAGAAAACACAGCAGGTGTTTCACCTTCTCTCCTGGTTCACCTGGTAAGCCTCGCTCCCCATCCTTCCCAGGTAAACCCTGTCAAACAAACCAGGAAACTAATGAACTCGGACTGTTTCAATTTCTGTATCTTATTACAGTCTTTGGTCCCTCACAGCTAAGAAAACATGTGGGAATAATAGAAAGGTAATTAGAAACAAAGGGACAATGTGGGACAAAATCTGTCTCTTATTTGGTTTCATTCGTTAAAGTATTTTAATTGACAAAGCCAAGCTAAGTGTTTTCTAGTGCCACCTGAGGACATTGTAATTGTATACAGGAACCACAAATAATCTGGCATTGGCTAAATTAGGGCATAAATAGAATTGTTTAGCAAAAAAGTAAGAGAATAATAGGACAGAGGGGTACAATAAGAAATAACCGCAGCTGGAAAGAGCTGGAAAAATAGACAACTGATCTAATAATGCTGGAAGTACAATATAAAATATCAACACATATCTGAATATTACGGCAAGAATCTTACCACTGCTCCAGTCTCACCCAATGGACCTAATACTCCCGATGGCCCTTGAGGACCCTGTTTAGAGACAGAAAACATATGGCTGTCATATCAGCTACTGAAACAATGATACAAATCTGAACACTGGTGTTCAAAAGATTGCACTCAAGTCCAATTTTTTTGAACAATTGTGTTTAGATTTGTTACACTAATCAAAAAGAAGGGAATTTTTTTATTTATAGTTTATTTATATATATATATATATATATATATATATATATATATATATATATATATATATATATATATAGTTACAAAAGAGTTCAATTTCAAATAAATGCTATTCTTTTTGATAATCAATGAAAAAATACTTTTTTGTGCTTTCCACTTTTTAGTACCGTATTTTTCGGACTATAAGTCGCATCAGTCCAAAATACGTCATTACGAGGAAAAAAACATATTAAAGTCGCACTGGACTATAAGTCGCATTTATTTAGAACCAAGAACCAAGAGAAAACATTACAGTCTACAGCCGCCAGAGGGCGCTCTATGTCTTCAGTATAGACTACAAGAGCACTGAGCAACATAGAGCTCCCTCTGGCAGCTGGAGACGGTAATGTTTTCTCTTGGTTCATTTCTCTCGGTTCATCTCAAATTAATTTTGATAAATAAGTCGCACCTGACTATATATATATATCGAGTTCTATATATATATATAGTTCGACTTATAGTCCGGAAAATACGTAAGCTGCCCAACTTTTTTCGTCCCTGATAATAATGTTTACTGAGCATTATATCAGCATATTTCTAGAGGATCATGTGACACTGAAGACTGGAGTCACATCACAGGAATTACAGGAATAAATTAAACTATAATATTTCACAATATTATGGCTTTTACTGTATTTAAACAAACATTTGCCTTGGTGATTTCTTAAAAAAACATTTTGAAAAATCCTACTGCCCCCGAACTTTTCGACAGTGGCATATGTTTACCTCATATTTATCATTGTCATTTAATGTGGACTGGCACATCATCTCTGTATTTTTTTAAGCAAAGTTTGATGTGATTTTATAGATTTATTTAAATATGACTAAAACAAAAGAAGATATTTTGAGAAATGCCTTAGTTTCTGTTCAAACAATGGAAGTCAATGGGCACCAAAACTATTTCATTCAACAACCTATTTGCTACTTTCCAGACCATTTAATAATATTAACCCTTAGCCAAATAGCTATTCAGGCCTTGTTTTTGCAAACTCTTTTCCAAACATGGCTCCGTTCTGGTACGGAACAGTAACTTATCACAAATCACTCATTTCCAGATGGATAAAATTAAGTGCTTTTTTTTTTCTTTTATGTTTGAGATTCTTTTACTCAAGAATAAATGCTGCCATTAGTTGTCACATCACACTGACATCATCAAATCCGATATGCCACATGCAATAGTACCATTTTAATCGGATCTGAACAGTGGAAGAGAACATAGCCAGTTATTAAAGGCTTAAATTTCAGTCTGAAATTCAAAGGAAAAAATTGACTGCTTCATAAACATTTAATGGTGGTTTTTTGCTGTTTTGGAGCTTGACAGTCCAAACCCTCATTCATTATATATGAATGATGTACTTACAGGTTCTCCTAAGATGCCCTTTGCGCCAGGAGGTCCTGTTGGCCCTTGAACACCCTAGAAAATGGATGTACATATTTACTTAAAAAAAATTATATATATTATAAACTTTTTTCCATTTTTTTTAAACTTTTGAAAATGTTTTTTAAACAATCAGTTACTTACAGGAAATCCAGTTGGTCCGGTTTCACCAGTTTCACCAATTTTACCCTATTACACAAGAAAGAATCTCAGTGTCTCTGCATCTGGTCATTGGGGCAGTTCCCAGTTCTTTACCCTTAAAAGATGCATGGTAGTACCCTAAGTATATATTACTATCTTAAGGGTACATATAACTACTGTAAGGTACAAATATGCACCCTTTGGGCATTAGGTACAAGGTACAAAGGTGTCCCTTTTGAGGACACTGCCCCAGTGACACGCTGTTGTACACCTAAAGGCACAATTTTTGCACAATTTTTACTTATTTATTTTTTTGACAGTGTCAAAATTTAAGAGATAGGCCTGTAAAACAAATAGAACTCTAATTTTACCATTTGTCCATTGAAGCCTTGTTTTCCCAGTGGGCCTTCAGGACCCTGCAGAAAGAGCACAGTCACCAACTATTTTCCATTGCAACAACCAAAATCTAAATATTCTTTATACTGTTTGATCAAACCAAAACCAAGTATTTTGGAAATGTTTTGAGACAACCTTCAATGCACCCTGTTTCCAGGATTGTAAGGTTGATAAAATGTTGTGCTGACAATTTAGATGTGTTTCATATGTTGTTTTGTTCTGTGGTAGGGAAAATGAGGTGCATGCCAGCATGGAGGAAATCGAGTACTTCATCTTGAAAAATAGCATAGCATTACTACGCCGCTCTCAACAAACACCATTCACTACATTTTGGAGTTACTGACATCTCACGAGGATACAATTGCAAACAATTACTAAGCTAAATGTTTCAAGATCTCAATATCAACCTGCCAGTGAAGATTAATATCAAATGAATCATATGCAGCCCTAACTGTACTTATAAACAATAGTGAAAACAAGGAAAAATAATGTCTTTAGTACAAAAAGGTGACTATTACTGATGAAAGTTTAGGACTATCTTTTAATCAGTATGATGACTGTAAGATATCATGCAGGAACTTAGCTCTACTAGAACCATTGCTGAATATTTCACCTTCATTCCCATCACTCCTTGGTCTCCGACTGGTCCATCTGAGCCCGTCGCACCCTGTGTAGAATATAGAGAGATGGAACTGGCATCATGGAGCAAACACATTTGGGTGTAAAAAATACAATGAAAAACAGCAGATGGCACACTTGTACAAACAAAGACATCAGTGGTAATACTCCGGGTCAAGAGAACACGTTTACTATCATATATATCAAACCTATATATGTCAAAGTAGTTTATATTACGTATGGTTGTGAATGGGTCAAATCTCCAGCACACCAGGGGCAAAAACCTCAATGAATACAGCATTAGCCTAAAAACTTCTGTGAAACATTAGCCTTTCACATCAAGGAAGTTCAGTCACAGTAAAATGGAAAGCTGCCATTATATTTCCATTGTGATGACTCATAAGGCTTATGAAAAATGTAGAGCCACAGCTGGGTGATCTCTGACTTTGAGGGATTTCTTTGTCTGGAAGGTGGAAACAGTGATCAATGGGCATATTATGATGGCTGCAATGGCTGTGGCTCCTGCTGAAGAACAGACGTGTGGTGCTCCTTTTGAGGGCCAGTGCCACACTGCTGCCTCTGTTCTTGTGATCTGATGTCATTCAGCAAACCTTTGACCTTTCAGGGGCTAATGACAACATTTGGACTGATTGGAATCAGGCCTGGACAGAAACTTATATTATAAAAAGGAAGTCAAAATAAAACCTCAGAATCTGAATCCTTATTCTAAATAAAAGTCCTGTCCTTGTTTCAGTGGCAATGGTTTGTAGATTTTCAACGAAAGCATTTTTCTGTAACACTTTATTTTAAGGTTTCCTTGTTACAAAATTACTATTATAACAACAATAGATAATGCATATTTACATACAAGTAACCCTAAGCCAAACCCTAACCCTAATATTAAGTACATGCAGTTAATTAATATTACTGAGTACTTAAATGTGGTATAGTTACACTGTAACAAGGAGACCTTAAAATAAAGTGTAACCCATTTTTCTTTGAATTTGATGCTTATATAGTTATTGCTATCTTATTATAAAAATTAAAAAGTTTTTTATAAATGGTAAAAATGTATTTTTTACACCATAAGCATCACCAAATTGAACTGCAAAACCTACGACTGGTTTCCTGAACATTCTCTGATTTTGATTAGAAGACTGATATCACTAAAAATCACTTTATTGGTTATCAGTGTTGCTTTGTTAAGCTGATTAGAATGCTCTACAATTGTTATTTACAATAAGACAAGCTGCTTTTAAAACGAAACTAAATTGCATGTACAAAATACAACAGTATAGTGAGTTCAATTAACACCACCAGCATAAATTAAATAAAAAAATAAAGCAAAAACACCTAATGTGCATTCTTTCATCATTTATAGAATCTTTCTGTATTGTAAGAAAGGTACATTACCATCTTGCAATGCTGCAATTACAGCTTCCTTACTCACAAATACAAACTTTCAAGGACTTGAATGTCTAGGAAGTTTTAAACATTTGAGTTGATCTGACAGAATGCCCCATGAACTTTTCACTTTATGATCAATATTTCAAACTATTTTTAATTTGACTGTGAGGTGAGAAGACTTTCTATTCTTCAGTAAATTACATGAATATTGGTCTCTAAAGAGCAGCGAGATAAATGGATCTGTCTGTGGGAACTAACAGAACTGAGCATTTTGAAAATGACAAGGCTCAAATCCCAGACCTCCACGTTTTCCATCAGTGGTAATTCAGTCCTAACTGCCTTTCATCTTTTGTTTGTTGAAGGATTAATGTTTCATTTGTAATGGTAAATTAAGTTCATGAAATGTGTTTTTGTGATGCGAGTAAAGACGGGAAGCTAGAAAGCTATTGCAGATTGTATTAACACATTATACAACATGAACTTATGTGAAATTCATTATGAGTGAAGCTTCAATGCAAATGTCCACACTTAATCATAGTGGACCCTATTAACTTTGTTCCTAGTCTTACTGTGAACAATATATCAATGCAGGTTATTGCAAAGAAATAGAAACAACGTTTAAACAAACTAAAATAATAATACTCAAGTGCTCTTTTCATCTAGGCTGTGCAAGCTATTGGATAAGGTTAACCTAAAGGCCCCGGTATACTTCAAACAAAGTTCATTTTCGTTCTTCGTTTGGGGGCAAAAAGAAGTATGAAAACGCGACGGTATACTGTTTCCAAACATTCCCTTCACACCCGCACTGCTGGAGGGGGGGGGTGTAGATTAATGTAAACAAAACTTGCGATGTTTGCGCATATCCCCTTAAAGCTGCAGTCGGTAACTTTTGACGCTCTAGCGGTTAATAAACAGAACTGCTTGCGTCTTGCGGAAGAACATTGTAGCTGGATCTACTTCTCTCTTTTTATGTCTATGAAGAATCACAAAGGTTACTCCACCGCGGTACCCCCGAAGCAATCTAAAATTGTCAGAATATAAACACTTATTATAGGTGTACCCTAGTGATTCAGGACAAGCTAAAAACACGGTTTGGAAAATGGATTCATGGTATAGTCACTTATTATATACATTTTTCTACATTTTTAACACAAACAAAGTTACGGACCGCAGCTCTGATTGGTTGTTTCTTACAGGAGCGATGTATTTCTGCAAATGGCAATAGGACCACTGGGAGGAGCCAGAGGAGCTTGATTTTTTCACAGATTATCTGTCTCATATTCTACTGTCAGGACATAATGACAGGTTTAACAAATATGTAAAAAATATATTTTTACAAAAGTTACCTAGTGCAGCTTTAACACAACAACTATGAAATTATGAAGTGTAGGCAATCTAGGTGTGAAACGGGCAACAATGGTCACAATATTGTCAACAAAAGAATAATGTAATACAAAAGAACTTGTCTCGGATGTTTATCTGAGTCGCTTTTTGCATTACTCTGTGTCATCGACACCAAGCTTCATTGCTATTTCTTTCTAGGAATTAGTGCTTTCTTTGAATCTTTAAAGGGTTATTTCACCCAAAAATAAAAATTATGTCATTAATAACTCACCCTTATGCTGGTCCAAACATGTAAGACCTCCTTTTATCTTCGGAAAACAGTTTAAGATATTTTAGATTTAGTCCGAGAGCTCTCAGTCCCTCCATTGAAGCTGTGTGTACGGTATACTGTCCATGTCCAGAAAGGTAAGAAAAACATCATCAAAGTAGTCCATGTGACATCAGAGAGTCTGTTAGAATTTTTTGAAGCATCGAAAATACATTTTGGTCCAAAAATAGCAAAAACGACGACTTTATTCAGCATTGTCTTCTCTTCCGTGTCTGTTGTGAGAGAGAGTTCAAATCAAAGCAGTCTGGATATCCGGTTCGCGAACGAATCATTCAGTTCATCAAATCGAACTGAATCGTTTTAAACATTTCACATCTCTAATACGCATTAATCCACAAATGTCTTAAGATGTTAACTTTTTTTTTATGTGGCTGACACTCCCTCTGAGTTCAAACAAACCAAAATCCCAAAGTAATGCATGAACTCAAACAGTACACTGACTGAACTGCTGTGAAGATGAACACCGAGCCGAGTCAGATAATGAACAATAGACTGACTCGTTCACAAGTCAAGAACTGGTTGCATCGGTGTTCGGATCACCAGTAGTTCTTTCGGACAGTTCGATTCAATAAACTGGTTGAAGAAAACGGTTCACCGGTTCTTTTGTGCTCAATGGCGTCTTTTGCGATGATTGCCCTTGATTCAAGCCTTCGGTTTACCCGCACCCATAACACTAGCACAGAATCAGTTCAGAATCAATCATCAAAAGAATCAGTTCAGTTCAGACGCTCTGTGTGTCAGTCTGCTTCACGCTGAATCACACATGCGCAGTATCATCAGCTCCTCGGTTCACGAATCGGACGCGTCTGACAGAAACGGTTCTTGACTCGTGAACGAGTCAATGGTTTGTTCGTTATCTGGCTCGGCTCGGTGTTCATCTTCAATTCTCTCTTCACAGCAGTTCAGTCAGTGTACTGTTTGAGTACATGAATTACTCCGGGATATTGGTTTGTTTGAACTCAGAGGGAGTGTCAGCCACATTAAAAAAGTTAACAGCTTAAGTAATTTGTGGATTAATGCGTATTAGAGATGCAAACCGTTAAAAACGATTCAGTTCGATTTGATGAACTGTGATTCGTTCGCGAACCGGATATCCAGACTGCTTTGATTTGAACTCTCTCTCACACAGACACAGAAGAGAAGACAATGATGAATAAAGTTTTTGCTATTTTTGGACCAAAATGTATTTTCGATGCTTCAAAAAATTCTAACGGACTCTCTGATGTCACATGGACTACTTTGATGATGTTTTTCTTACCTTTCTGGACATGGACAGTATACCGTACACACAGCTTCAATGGAGGGACTGAGAGCTCTCGGACTAAATCTAAAATATCTTAAACTGTTTTCCGAAGATTAAAGGAGGTCTTACATGTTTGGAACAGCATAAGGGTGAGTTATTAATGACATAATTTTTATTTTTGGGTGAACTAACCCTTTAAAGTCTTTCTACGAGCGATCTTGCCTGACCTCCGCTGAATGAGAAATGAACCAAAAAAAAATATAAAATTGCACGTCAAAGAAGGTCTAGTTTCAGAACACACCCACCAACTGCATAACCGCCACGGACCAATAGAAACTCAAAGGTGTTTAGGAGCCGAAACAAACAGAAAGTTCGCTTTGGTCAGCTGTTTAAAACTGCCGAAACAAACTCAAAACGAAGATTGTTTCAGCCTGATTCTGTTTGAAATTACATCATATCAGTTCGTTCTTCGATTTCGTTTGAAGTATATCAGGGCCTTAAAGCCAATTAGGTCATAGAAAGGCCAGTTTACTGAAGGATAAAATCCACCAATCCTAAATTTTTTCTCATTGAATATTGTGTTTCTCTTTGAAATTTGTCACATTACAGAAGTAAAATTGGTGCAAATGGTTTTCATATTGACTTGAAAAGTTTTTTGAGTGTTCTTATCTGCTGAAACATCATAAATCTGACATCACTGACATAATTTCCCATCAGTACTTGAAGGCTGAACTCTTTAGCAACCCCCACGTTCCTATTACCCATAACACCCATAACCTATGACACACGCTAAAACTCGACTTTCACAGTAAATTCGAAATGCTTCAAGCTGCTCATGAGTATTGCCTCTTCTCCACAGCTGATCGGAGACTGTCTTTTGTTTGCCCTTAACTCCCATGGCTCGCTTTGATTCGGAACAGATCCCTGTGGGAGGCACTGATTCCTTCATTGTGTTAGTACTTTTTCACTTCTAAAGAAGTCTAACTGCAGCTGGACTTTTTTATATATATAGTTTTTTTTTTTTACATTATGTGAAATAGATTTTTTCCCCAATCATTGAAAGGTTTTTCCTAATGTTTTGTGCTTGAGCTTTGTAGACAGTATCATCACTGTGGGGATTATCATTACAGTTGTGGGGATAAAACTAAAATACAGGAAATTTGAATGTAGAAGTGGCGTGTCATTTAAAATGTTTAATTAGGTTTTAATGGTAATGTAATAGGAGCTGATGTAAAGATACCATCTGTCAAGCTCTTCTGCCATGATGCTGTCACTGACTGTAAATACAAAGGAAATATAGCCCAGTATAGCTTCCAGTAACCACTGCATTAGCAGGATGCAATACCATCCAAAGATGACAGAACTATATATATATTTGCCAATGCAAAGCTCATTACAGGCCTTTGTGAACTTCAATGGCCTCTTCTTAAAAAAAAAATCTTGAGTATACAGTGATAACGATCTAGAGAGATTACAAAAATATGTTAATTTAATATAGATTTGTGAAATGAAGTCTTCTGCTGATGAGCGTAGCTTGAACATTATACTGTTTTACAAAAATACATCTTACTTCCATCTTACATTCTTGAGCATTTTGACTTTCCAAAGCACATGTTCATGTAAGGACCATCATTACTAATAGTCAAAATGATCTGTTCTTACCATTCTGCCTTTGGGTCCTCTGGTGCCGCTGTGGCCCCTAGACCCGGGAGGCCCCTGAAAACACACAACAGAGTCCTGAATCAGGCAGCAGGAGAATGTTCCCTGAGAAAATCAGTTAGAGCTGGCAAGAGTCTCTGGCAGGCAAACAAACATCTCTTGACCCGATTACAACTACAGGGTCAAAGCTCTGTCCTTCAAAGGCTAGTGTTTATGTTTGTACTCCGCTGCACTTTTTGCCCTCCTCATAGGGTCATCAGAGTGCCTTCAAAAGGTATTTCCTGCCAAACGTTTGCATGATGTCAACATTCGTGTGAAAAGAGCAAAGAAGCCCAAGGAGTTGTCAGGTTTCATTCAGTAGGACTCTAATGATGCTAGTGTCTGAGTCTATCATCAGAGTCCATGGACAGCTCTAATGAGAGAATGTAAATAGTGCTGTGTGGAGGCAAAATGTTAATTTGATTACTGAATAAAATGAGACAGACTTGGCCGGTTATGATGTTTCTGTGATCTGGATTTACCTGACGACTGCACAAGACGTGGAAATTACCACAGAAAAGTAAGACGCAAAACAGAGCTGATTTGTGCTGATGTTACTTTTTGCAGAGACTCTTGGCCAGGGATAAATTAAGTCAGTTTATATATACTGAATACATAACATTGACTTACTGGTGGACCTTCTGGTCCAGATGGGCCTCTCTCACCCGGGGGCCCTGGGTGTCCCTAAAACAACAATCACAGACACATCATTATAGAACAATCTCTATTACAAGAACTAATTTCTACAAAACTCTCACTCAGTTGTGTTTGCTTTATTGTTCCGTTTCAAATTAACAACTCTACACCATTGCAAGTTACTTTGGTGGTGTGGCAATTTACACAAAAAAGCATGTGATACTATTATTAAAATATTTGTGCAGCATCGAAGAGCTCTTACAAGCATGATGCAGTAAACTACACAGAGAACAACTCCTATGTTGTTCGTTGGCAAGCGCTCTTAATTAACAATGGAAATGAAGAAGGACTATTTTTTGAATTGCCATGGACAACTAATACATACAGACAGTTTTACGTGTTATAGGAACTACTGAAACACTGAAATGACGACAAAACTTCTTGGAAAGACTGGAGGGCTGCTGTTGGAGTTCTTTGGAGTGGCTTGAATTTGGTTTCAACTTTGACATTGTTCCCAAACCACTTCGCGCAGCAAATGGCTACAATTTTCTTATGTCATTGAAAGGGAAACGACTCTTGCAGTGGTCTAGCTGATTATCTCATGAATGGAAAATGGCTGATGAGGCATTTTCCCACATACTACTACTTTCCAACCATTGTGATCTGTGTGAGTTATAGTGACTGCCCAAGGTTCCCCTGAGAGCGGAGACGTGATCCAGACTTACTCCTTACCATCGCTCCCTTTTCTCCAGCTGGCCCGGGCAGACCCATCTCACCCCGATCTCCCTGAGAGCACAAGAAACACATCTAAGCCAAACAACACAGCAGAAGATAACACTAACATCAAGGAAAGACAGCATTGACCATGATACAAAACCAACATAAATGTCTGATGATTGATTTAAAACACATGCCATATATAAACAGGAACCAAGATTAATCTGAATTTAACATGATAGATTAGGCGGAATGCTGTGAAACTGCTGTGAAACAGAATGCTGACCTTTTCTCCAGGAAACCCCACCTCCCCGACAGGTCCGACAAAACCAATAAGACCCTATGGCGCACAAAGAAATAAGGAAAAAGAAACTCATCGATTATTAACTCAATGTTAAAATGCATAGAAATATAAACAAGTATAGGAAAAATCCTTTACCATCTCACCAAGCATCCCAGGATTTCCAGGAAATCCAGGCTCTCCCTACAGTAAAGGGACACGATTTGCAATTCAGAAACTCAGATGTTAATGTATTCATTAACAACATAACAATCTCTAATAAAGAGGACTCATTCACACATTATTGGGAACAGAAACAAGTAAAAGGTGTTTCTTCAACTATGACACTATATTGCCCATAATTAGGTTTATTCCGACATTAGTGTGCTTGTTTACCAAGGAGACAACAGCGTCAGTGAAGAGCTTGGGATGAAATAAGACACATGTGATGTGTGAGAACAAGAAAAATTAAGGGCAAATGTTACAAACATAATTTTGTAATTTAGTCAAAAGTACACAATGTGTAGAAAAAATATTTTTTCTATTGTATTTAGAATACATTTTTGAAATTAGTCTTAAATACTATATTTATTAAAAACTATTTTATTAAAAAAAATCTTTTTACTTTCAAATTTTGTATTCAAATGTCATTTTCATCACAGAATGCTGTTAACTCTACTGTATAAAGCCATCTGTATGCAAACGTCTAAAGCCTCTAATTATCAACATTATTAAAACAACATCTACTACATTCTTCTGTTGTCTGATTTTAGCTTATACTTTTTTGCAAGTAAAACATTTAGTAGTATAATTGTAAAAATGTCCAACTTCAGGTTGTAGTACATGTGTCTTTTTGCTATGAAATATTTACAGATTTTTACGAAGTAAATGAAGTAAACATAACTTTTAAAAAATACCTTTTAGTACTATTTCAGGATGGACTGAAGCAACTTCCTTGATTATCCATACATAAAAAAAACTGATTAACAAGCTATTGATGAACATTTTCTTCTATCTCTTAATCATCATTGTATTGCATTTCATTACATTAATATTACAGAGCTTTGATAATAAAACTAAACATTTAAAAATCTTATAAGACATATTATTGGAAGACACAGAGTGACCACTGATATATTTATTTACAGTATTTTTATGTTTTTTTGTAAGGAGTCAATTATGGAACTTATAACATAGTTACCGCACCTCAAATATTGCTCAGATGTTGCATTTAAAGATATTCATCAGGTTTTTGTCCTTAAAGCGCTCCTGTGAGTAGGATTTATTTAGTACATATCTCATCTACAACACCTCCATTGCTAATTCAAAAACGTCACTTTAGACTTTGTAACGGAGGATTGAGTCTTTTATAGCAGACTAATGCAGTTCCAAATACTTAATAATGAAGTTGTTAGACGGACAGAAGGATAGGGAAATTAAGCATGTGTAAAACACATGTCTGTGCGCCTCTCAATAGTAACTAGCAGCAGCATCTCCGCTAATAGCCAGAATGTAAGTTTATCTGTTTTAGCGGTTTATCTGTTATCTCGTTGTTTACTATACTAAATTGCTTGGTCATTGTCGTTGTGGGGTTTGGTTCTTTTGTTGATGTAAATTATAAGGACCTTTGAAATAACAGCGAAGTGATATGGACATGTTATGTGGTCAAGACCTGCCTGGAACTATTTTATCCGTGTGTTTCCCTGAAAAGAATTGCTCACCTTGGAACATTTGTCAATCAGATTCAAGCAGTTATAAACTGGGGTGCACATAATTTTTTCAGCCTGGTTCTCATAAGAGAACCTGCATATTTGGTTTGGTCCTCACACTGCAAATACTGTGACCCATTAAATATTGGGACCCATTGAATATTATATAACTATAAAAAAATGAATTATTATTATTATAAATAATGAATTAATATTATTGCACTATTTTATTTAATTTTTTTTTAATAAAATTAACTAAATAATAATGTTTGTTTACTATTATTAAAAACAAAAGGTAGGCCTAGTATTAAATACAAATACAATTATTTTATAGCTAGTAAATTTTAAAATAAAATGCTAATATTTACTACTACTTTCTTGTTTGCCTCTTTAAGAACAATCACTTTATGTATTCCGCAATTGTACGTCGCTTTGGGTAAAAGCATCTAAAAATAAATAAATAAAAGCTTTTTCATAATTTTCTAACTTAAAATCTGTAGGCTTTTATTTTGAAGGGTTGCTTGCAAGTAAGTAGATGTGCTTCTGGATTTAGCGCTGCTGCTGATTAAAGAGCGTCAGTAAATGAGTGTTACAGTTAAAAGCATGGGATAGCCTAGATTTATGCTTTCAGTTTGAAAATATATATCGGCATCGGCGAGTACATGAACACATATACCGATCCGATACCATTTTCTTAAACAAGACCTAGTTATGAAAGCTAGCTTTGCCTAACCGCTGCACGGTTCTTCTTCGCTGCTCAGAATGAATTGCAAACACAGGAAGTTTTGCTGTGTTGCCACAAGCAACCCCTGTTTAAAGCAGCGAAGAAGAAATGAAGACGCGTTAGCAGCACTGATCTATATATGACTGGATCGCTCATCGCGTTCTAAACTGCCAACAGACAGTGAAGCCGCTTCTATATTATAGATCAGTGTTTAGCAGTATGTCTCTGTAGTACCGGTAGTAAGTTACAGACTCCCGAGTATATTCGGTACCCGACTCCCGAGTATATTTCGGTATATATATATATATATATATATATATATATATATATATATATATATATATATATATATATATAATATATATATATATTAAGCTACTGTTGTAGCCTACAGTAGATTTAGCTGTGTCTCTATGTAGTAATAATAATACGTCTCTATTAATAATTATATTTATGCCTAGACGGTTGCTTGTTTTTTTATTTGTTTTGTTGTAACGAGATTTTCTGATTAATATATAATTTTTTATATTCCTAGACTTATTTGTTGCCGTTTTTTATACAGTTATATTGTAAAACTAAAATACCTTTTTTAGTTTGCGGTGTTAGATTTTTGGCTGCATTTGAAGTTCTTTTTTGCTTAAGAAAATAAATAATACTGTCAAATTTATGTCAGATAATAAAAATACTGCAATGAATACAGTAGTTCACCATGTATTTGTTCATGTTTTATTAAGGGATCAGTCTGAAGCACACCATAAAATAATTCTAGCAATTTACACAGGGCTAGTAGTATATACAGCTGTATATACAGATACACACCCAGGTATCGGATCAGTACTCGGTATCGGCCGATACACTGAGCCCAGGTATCGGTATCGGGAAGAGAAAAAGGGTATCGGAACATCTCTAATTATATAGAACAGTTCGTCAATCTAAAATGGTAATTGTTTATTAACAGCTTTCAACCATGTTGGTACGCAATGGGCTGTCAGTATTTATTTATATAGCGCATTTTTTATTTTGGTCGCGCATGCGGCCATGCGGACCACTTATGTGCACCCCTGGTTATAAAGATCTCACTGATTTACATTACTAGCTATCAGAATTTAATCTTATTTCTCTCCATCAGTAACTGCATCAAATTGCATATATTTTGGGCCCCTGAATAAAACCGATGCCTTTATGAACTCTATTTTCTCCTACGCCATACTATATTAGCCATAAATGCCTCACGTTTCAAGAATGATACCTTTATTAACACAAATTATCTTGGATATTATTTCATACATTAGGCTTTATATGGTTAACATGATGTGATGATGAAATAATGTGGTGAGAATTTTCATTAAGAATAGATTACTTTTAAAGAAAAACCTATGGAGATTGAGAGTCTAAAGATTTTCCATTTGGCCAAACTTGGCCAAATAGTTGAAGAAACACATTTAATGGACAATTGGAGTCTAAATTATAGTAGCTATTTGGCTGTCATTAATTCTTACCTTCATTCCATCCTCCCCTGGTTTCCCAGGGAAACCCTTCCTCCCAGGTCTGCCCTGAACAGAAAGTAGAAATGACCCATAGTACTGGACTCCCAGGCCTCTAAATCTACTCCCTGACATCTCATTAGCCCCTGTCCCTGGGACCAATCTCCTCCATTCACCAACATATGAGCTCTCCCAGAATAATTCAGAAACAGATGCATCACCTCCAGTCTCACAGATCCAGTGAACAATACTCAGAAGTGTTTATGTTGGAGCTCTGATAGTTATCCCCTGGTCTTCTCTTAGCTAATGTCTGACTCTTTTGCATCATTAGCTAAATTATCCACACTGGCCTCACTTGGACAGACTCTTTGGCAAGGTTTGTACATGAAAAACTGGGTTAAATGCAATGAACTGTTAATTCGAATCCATCTCTTGTTGTCAGGTACAGGCAGCTGTTTGTATGACAAGCTTTGGCATGAGGACAGACATTTTATTTTATGCCATCATTGCTGAATCAGAGTCGAGTCTGTATGGTGTTGTGAAATTGGTTTGGGAGAGAGGGAGATTGTTGTATTTGGAGGATTTTAAAACTAACACATTATAAAAGTCTTTGCTGAGTGACATAAACCAACAGGAGTGCCTGAAGTCTAATACTATATTACACTAAATGCTCAACTGTAACACACAAAAATTAGAAAATTATAAGAAAATATGAACCAGCATGAACAACTTTAAAGGAAGCCTCGAGTCAGGAGCCGTAAGGTTCCTTAGAAAGTCAAAAGGCTATAAGTCAATGTGATTGCTAAGATGTCTAATTGACATCTAAGTGTATCAAGAAAGCACTCACCTCTAGTCCTGGACCCCCTGGTGGTCCTAGTGGGCCCTGATCCCCCTGTGGTTTAAAAAAGAGGCGTTGTCATTTTTGAAGAAGCATCTACAAAATGATACTGATTAGGATATTAACCTTTTTGATATGCATATGAGCAAAAACCTTTTGAAAACCCCAGTAATAAAATGACATCTTAGATTCTAATAAGCTTTTAATAAACTATGTTTTATATTTAAAACTGAATTAAGATTGTTTTAAAATGTGGTGTTGCTTATTCTTTGCTATAGAAATGTTATTTTCAACACCAAAAAATGCAGAATAGCTCTAAACTGGTCTTGATCATTTGATTAGATTAGATTTTGTTAAAGTTGTGCCTCATTGTGTTGGTACAGTACTAAGTACTAATAAACAGCAATAGTCATGCTAATAAACAACTAGGTAATAATGAGAATCGGTCCCTGTACTGATGTGGTATCCAAAATTGAAACATATCTAGTTGTTGTTTGCATTAATGTATCACCTGTAAATTGCATACTGTAATATATCATAGAAAAAGTATGTCTATTCCATGGAATCTCAAGACTGTGTAATGGTAAATAATCCAGGTCTTGATGGGTTTACAAAATAATTTTACTGGCCTAGCACAAAAACGAATGTACGCCAAACATGGATATATTTGGCTTTACCCAAAGGCTTATATTTATCAATGATACTTCCAACTGGACATATTAGATGCTGTTTTTGTGACTACAAATTGCTTCCTTGTATATGCCAATAGACTTGCAAATGTAGCTGCAGCATGAAGTAACTTTTTATGTTTTTTAAATGACAGAAATACAGTTATGCACAGATGATGATTATCACATAAACATGTTTATATTACACACTGTTTATAACTATATATGCAGATACTGCATATGGGTGCACATTCCGATTTACAGCCATTAATTTATTCCTAAACCAAAGAAGGGTCAGAACTTGTCCGGATCCTACTGTACCTCAAGTCCAGGAACCCCTCCAGGGCCTGGAATCCCTCTCGTTCCTGCATTCCCCTGCGAGGTATTAAAAAATGATCATATTTGCCCCATTTTACAATTTGGGACCCAATTATACATTTTGGAAAGGGGACCAAAAGCTTAAAGAGGAGAGATTCACACCTTTGGGCCCTCAGCGCCATTCTGTCCTGGTGGTCCAAAATCCCCTGGAAACCCCTGAGAAAAGACAACAACACTAGTCTTAGCACTACATTCATTTTACTTTATCTAAGAAGACTCCCTTAGCTACTCAACTACAACTTCTCGCTCTGAAAGCTATTGGGAGGACTGTGTGAGTTTCTAAACAACTGCAAATGAATGTCCATCTCTCTGCAGTTATTTTAAATTAACACAAAATGAAGGAACTACAGCCAAGTGCACTACAAATGGACCTTTATGTTGTAAGTGTGCAAGTTGGATAAGTTTTTTTATGCCAATTTAAGACATAAAATGTGCACTTATGTGCAGCTAAAAGACACTGTGTGATGTTTTTATGCTATTTTACTATAGTTTATTTCTTGTTGGTTTGTGCATGGTTTTGTTTGCGAACTAAACTTCAGTAGGAAGAATTGAATCTCATAACAGACACAGCTGATTTGTGATTAGATGTGTAGTGTAAAACAAGAAATCATTAGTCTTTAATTGTACACAAGGCAATGACCTTCTGTCTTTGTAAATTTGGCCTGAAATGAAAGCACAATTACCTCAGGGCCAGATGGGCCTGGCAAACCATCTGGGCCTTTATCTCCAGGCTTCCCCTGAAAGACAAAAAGCTATAATTGGACTCTTTGACAAATCAGAGCTAAAGATTTAAGATTAATCAACCTGCTAAAATACAATGAAATAACAAGAATCATTAAAAAGTTGTATGAATTAACCTGTGGTCCTGGCTTTCCTCGAATTCCTGGTAAACCTGGTGGGCCCTGATTACCCTGGAAAATTCAGTTATTTATAAGTACATAGTTAGTTAATTTAAAACCTCTGTTCGGGTCTTGTAAAGTTGTAAATAAAAGATGACTGCAGTATGATTTATAAGAAAATACAGTCTTTCTATTTCAAGATTTCACAGTTAATTCAATGATAAGGTTTCTTTGTACTGAACTGTGAAATTGAATAACAGTTTCTACACTATTCTTTATTTATTGAACAGTTTTTTTTTATATTACTCACTGTGTGAACACATCAAAAGAAAAGCTGTTTTCTGAAATACCTTGTCACCTTGAAATCCAGGTTCTCCCGGTTCACCTGGAAACCCGACTTCACCCTGTCGACAGAGACAAAACAGTGACAAAACATCACTCTCCGGCCTTTAAGTCAAGATGTCCCAGCAGTTCAATCACAGCTTTAGTCCAGTTACTCCAGATACTGTCTCTATGTCTGTATTGTATCTGTACCTATGTTACAATGTGTCTGTAACTGTAGACATGGAGATCAGAAAAGCTGGCCAAAACAAAGCCTTGTTAATATCTAGCAACAAAATACAACATTTGAGTACAGGGCTGCCAGCACCTGTCCAGCTGGCAGACAGAGAGACCGACACAGACCAGCGTCCTCTAATATTAAATCTTGCATAAAAGCACACCTCAGTAACAATATTATTGCTTTACTATTTTGCTAAAACATATTGATCAATACTTGATAGAATAATGTTCATTACTGTTTGAATTTTAAAGCAGATTTTATTGAAAAGTCACACATATCTGAAAATCTCTGTCTGTTTGTTTATTTATTTATGTACAGTCACAGACAGATAGAGAGAACTCTTCTGAGTTATGTATGGATTATGTGTCATCATATCGAATCAATGGTTTTGAATGGTCACTGATGCTCACCAAGCTTTATTTGTTAGATCAAAAATATAGTAAAACCAGTACTATTATGAAATATTACAATTTAACTGTTTCCATTTATATATTTAAAAATTTAATTTAATTTTGTAATGGCAAAGCAAAATTTTCAGCAGCCTTAACTCCAGTCTTCAGTATCAAACAATCCTTCAGAAATAATTCAGATATGCTGATTTGCTGCTCACGAAACATTTCTTATCATTACTATTCATGCTAAAAAACAGTAGTGCTGCTTAATTTTTATCTTCCATGATGATAGTTGAACAGAGTTGAAATCTTTTGTAACATACATGTCTTTACTGTCACTTATGATCAATTTAATGCATCCTTGATGAAGTGAAGTGCTTTAAAAAATTATTCCTCCTGACTCTTAACTTTATGTATCTGTGACTGACAGCATCTTAGCATGTTACAGCTAATCTCAGTCTCTGTTAATAGTGGCTCTGTGCAATCAAATACAGAAGAAGCAAAAGCTAATAAAGGTTATTCAAATCACCTTATCACCTTTCAGTCCAGAATCGCCTGGGTTTCCTGGTATACCCTGCAATACAACAAACAGACAATTGTTGAAAAGAAGAATTGGTAAAATTGTTTTATGAATTGAAGGCCATATGTTTTAACCATCAGCAGCTCCTTAAATGCAAACCGAACTTGTCTGTACAGTTCATTTATTAAATAGTGTTGCTTAAAACATTTGTAGCTATGAAAATAATCCATATTAATATATGTCACTTAAATAATGTGTTGAGAATTGAAGTATTATGTACCACTGTGTGTGATTTCAATTGTTAAAATAATAATGTTAACATGTATGTTGTTATTCCAGTGTAGAGTGCAAAGACAACTATAAGAAAGCAATTTTGTAAGTTAATTTCCTCTGATTTCTCCCAGCCTGACCAAGCTGGTTAGATTGGTGTGTTTTTCTTGTTTTAGAAGGGTTTTGGCTACTTTTTAGGCTGGGAGACCAGCCAAATCATGCTAAATCAACTAAAACCAGCAAATCCCTTTAGGCTAGTTTGAAATAGTCTTTTCAGCATGGATGTTCATAGCAATTTCAATGTAATCACCTTTGGTCCTATTAATCCAGGAAGACCCACAATTCCAACAAGACCCATATCACCCTGCCATGAAATATAAAAAGCATAAACAAGCATGAAAATGTACAATGCACACATTACATTCACAGGCCAACAGAAAAAAAAAAAAATTTTAAAGTTAATAAGTGAATGTTTGTTTACTCACAATAAAACCAGGGATGCCAACAGGACCTGGGGCACCCATCTCGCCCTGTGAGAAACAATGAGCAGATACTTAGTGTTACTGGCACATCATTCGCTCTGAGGATGCTGGATCTGTAGTATGTGGTGTGGGGGTGACTGGCCCACTGATAGCAAGCTAATCTGTTGCCTGCATCTACCCCTCAGTGAGCCAATGAAAGAGGCATGCTGTGGAGTACAGAGACAGGCTTGTTGTGTGGCGTGACTGGCCCGCTGCTACCTGCCATACCTACTTCCTCTTTCAGCAGCAGGCCAAAAAAATCCCCTGTGTATTTTCGCTTTCCTTGTTCTTTGAAAGTGAGCAGATAGATGTTACGGGGTCGGCTGCTCTTGCTGAGTGACCACTGATGAATAAAAAGGATTGAGGTGAAGGCGTGCGTGTCCTCTACGTTTGCGATATGGTTAGGGTTACACTACTGCAGGCAGTCAGGCGGTCTGCCTAGCGCTACGCTAAGCTAAGCTACTGCCAGCTCAGCTTTGGGAAAAAAAAAGTTCATACAAGCGTATATTTGAAATGGGCTGTTTCCTAAATTCCCAGGATTTTTTTTTAACAAAACTTCATTGTATGTGAATGGTGCACCTTCCGCGAGCTTTCTGCAGTCCTCTCTTTGCAAAAAAGGCGCAGCACATGCAGGTTCTACATCAGAACGCCGGCTCCTGCGTCAGCAGCAACACATGCAGGCGTCATGGAACTTTTGTGAATGTACGTGAAAGACACGGAAGAGAAGAATTGCAGAATGAAGTCATTATTTTTGTTTTCTTTGTGCACAAAAAGACTTCTCATAGCTTCATAAAATTACGGTTGAACCAATGATGTCACATGGACTGTTTTAACAATGTCCTTTTCGGGCCTTGAACGTGGTAGTTACATTCCTGTCTATGTAGGTTCAGAAAACTCTTCATCTAAAATATCTTAATTTGTGTTCTGACGTGAGGGTGAGTAATTAATGACACAATTTTCATTTTTGGGTGAACTATCCATTTAATGGCTACTAGGATGTTGCTAATGCCGAGTTCACATGGTGCAATTTTAGCCCCGATTTTCACTGGCCGACAAGTTTTGGGAAATCACCAACAAATGCTTGAAATCGGAGGCAAATCTGTGCTTGTTCATGCAAGTGACGATCATTCAGTGTGTATTATCAAATTATTGTTGATTGGATGGGGACAGATGTGAACATGAGCTTGCAGTCAATTGTAAGAAAGAGTAGGATTTAAGCAGATGAGGATTTACTCATTCTTGTGACTGTCTTTTGTCTGCAGAACACAAAAGGAAGTAACCTAAAAAATGTTCAGTGGGATGAACTCAATAGAATGGCACAATGGCTCACATCTCTTTAACAAACCAAAATACTGGATGTTCAAAACAGAAATTGTGCAGGACTATCTGTAGTCTAATACTCAAGGTTGAATAGTTTTTTTTTTTTTAATTCCTAACTGTAAGAATGAGCAACAGTGACTGTAATTAAAGGCTTAGCAAAGGCCACTAACAAGCTGATGAAATGTGGTTTTGCATTAGAATTTTCTGCTAATAATTTTTGACAATGCACATTTTATAGATTGCTAAGATACTGTATTCTACTTATGTATATAAGATGTCATTTCCTAATATTCAAATCAGTGACAGAAAAATGACTTGTCTGAATATTATGGTACATGGAAACATGAATAAGATGAAAAAAGAGGTAAAGAATATGGCATAACGTTCAGAAGTGAAGCAACCCCTGTAATGGCTAAAACAGATATCTGCTGTAGACTCCGGTAGTGACAGCTGATTTCCTCATTACCAATATTACTCAATGCTGAGCTGCACACACTGGACGCCCAACTGGCTTGTGTGTGCAATTGTGGTGGCACAAATCAAAGGTATTTATAAGAGTGTAGCGGTTTGCGTGGCCCGGTCAGCTTGTATAACCGTATGTGTATAACAGTGTATGACAGGAAGGAAAAGGGCATGCAGAGGCTAGGAGACTTTGGGATGACTTTTTTCTCTCACTGTGCAGCAGTATTCTGATACATTAAACCTGATAATAAAATAACTCCAAACAACTATACTTAAATCTCTCTGAGTATTAGAAAACTGGAGTTCCCCCAAATGGCAGTTGGCCAGGTGGTTGATGTAGCACTACTTACTGGGTTTCCATCAGGTCCTGGTGGTCCTCGCTCCCCAAAATCTCCTGGAAAGCCCTAAGCACACAAATGTGAGAGACAGCAGAGTTTAGCAGAGCGAGACTTGAAGAAACCGCACTTAGACTCAGGGCAGATACCATTTGTGCATTGCTCTTTCCAGTTGCCCACATGGTAAACATTGTCCCTTCACTCTAATCCTGCGCAAACCTCTGTAACTCCAAAAACACTCCATAATCATGGGATATTGAAAAACTGGATCTCAAAAAATAAATAAATACAAAAAGCCACAGGAAAGCAGCAATAGGATAGAATAAGTTCTAACCACCAACTATATCTCCTATACAGCCAACACGTTCTAGAAAACTGGGAGACACTGCAGCATTGTTCATTTTACAAAGGTGGTTTTGGATTGAGTATATTAGTGGCCAGAATTGTTTTACCACTATTGAAGTACGTTAATAAAACAGGTTTTTGTATTACTATTTCTACTGTGGATAGTAAGGTTGAGTAAGAACTATTTTTTATTTTGCTTTTGAACTTTAGCCATGCTTTCCATATAGGAAAGATTAACAATAAATACTGACAACACATTAAATGTTTTAAATTGTTGTAATGTGTGAATGAACTGCTCTATACGTAATGAAATTTTATCTGAAAAAGTGATCAATAAATCAATAGTAAATGTGAGTATACGCCCCAAAAAATTAATTAAGCAGCACAACAGTTTTCAATATTTATGCTAATAGGAAATGCTATTTGTGCACCAAATCAACATATTTCATAAGAATGATTTCTAAAGTATCATGTGGCTGCTGAAAGATCAACTTTGCCATCACAGGAATAAATAATATTTTAAATCTTAAATAGTAATATAATTTCACAATATTAATGTTAATTTATATTATTTTAGATGAAGTATTTGCAGTCTATATAAATAGATAAAAGTTAAAAAAAAAATGTGTAAAGTGAAATATTTTAAAGGATGCCAAGACAAAAATACCTTTTTTACAACAACAATTAAGAATGTACTAATAAAAATGTAAGAATGTGGCTGCGGCTGCCCTGAAGTTTTGTTTTGTGAAAACAGAGCCTGATGCCGAGTCACAGAAACAAGCAGTTCTCGTCTCTGTCAGCCCTGCAGGAAATTCCAGTGTTTCCTTGCACTGGCAACGACCAGGAGCAGCGAGAGGAGGACCGGCAGGGATTCGCTGACAGCGCTGTTTCCCCTCTATCTACTGTTACGTTATATAAGAGGACAAGAGCTATGACGTCGCACTTCACTGTGTGCTAAACCTGTGCTTGTCTCGAGGCCAAAGTCAACACTTGCGCTGTGCGGAGATCTTTTTTTGTCCTCGGCAAACAGTGAGTTGCAGCCGAGGTGCATGTGCTGCCTATCAAACAGAACTGCAGAGTCTGAGAATTGCTGATTAAGAACAGATGAATCTGTGCTTTGGCACTGCATGTGTGCCTTAAAGTCTAGAAGGAACTGCACATAATTGGAAGTTGTTTTGGAAAAAGATGAGCCTGAATTCTTAATGTCTAGTTCTTTTGAAAATATGCAGACTTAGAGCACCAACGTCATTTTGGTAAATAGAAAATGTTTATGGGTGTGCAGATGGAGAAAACTTTGTAATTAATTAGTAGGAAGTTAGTATTACTCATCTAGACAAAATAAAACAGCTACTGCCAAGACAGACTCTCAGCAACAATGAAAAATATCTATCCATCTATCTATCTATCTATCTATCTATCTATCTATCTATCTATCTATCTATCTATCTATCTATCTATCTATCTATCTATCTATCATGTGGAATGTCAGCTGCAATGTGATCATGATTTTAAAAAAAAAAGTCACAAAAATGTTAGTTTGCTTAAAAATATAACACGTAGATGAGTTTGTTTGATCTTTGGAACAGATCTGGAGAAATTTAGCATCAATAACTCACTTGTGGATCCTCTGGAGTGAATGGGTGCCGTCAGAGTAAGAATCTTAACAGCTGATAAAGAAAGTGATGTGACATTCAGCCAAGTATGGAGACCAATACTCAGAATTTGTGCCCTGCATTTAACCCATCCAAAGTGCACGCACACAGCAGTGAACACACACAAACACTGTGAACACACACTCGGAGCAGTGGGCTGCACCCGGGGAGCAGTTGAGGGTTCAGTGCCTTGCTCAAGGGCACCTAAGTCGTGTTATTGCCGGCCCGAGACTCGAACCCACAATCCTAGGGTTAGGAGTCATACTCTCTAACCACTAGGCCACGACTTCCCTAAAACATAAAAACATCATAATAATCCACACTACTCCAGTCCATCAATTAACGTCTTGTCAAACAAAAAACTGCTTGTTTATAAAAAAATAACTGCATCAAGATGTTTTTAACTTTAAACAGTTATTTCCGGTTAAAATATAAGTCCTCATTCTAATGGCCAATCTGTTTTGATGAAAAAACAAACTCATCTACATCTTGGATGGTCTGAGGCTGAGTAAATTTTCAGCAAATGTTCATTTTTGGGTGAATTACTCTAATGTATCCATCCAACTGGCTGTTGAGCAATGGTTGAGAAACCCTGCTTTAAGATTGAAGATAATGAGGGTCATAAAGTCAGCGCATACAGAATCAAACTCTCTCACACAAATCAGAGGCAAGTCATTCACATCAGGTTTCTGTAGATAGGATGGTGAAAGAAAACTTTACCGGCCTACCCATCTTGCCCTTCTTCCCAGGAACACCAGGTAAACCCTAAGAGAAGACAACAGATAGAAGGAGAGCATGGAAAGACAGGTAAAAAAGAGAAATTAGAAAAAAAGCACACAATGAATTAATCTATTACCAATCCCAAGACTCAACAGACTGTGTGAATGCTGAAAGGTCTTAGTTTCTGTTGTTCTGGACACAAAAGGGTCTCTCAGATCTCTATGAACTCTGTCCCTCTGGGCCTGAAAAGAGGAGACATGATCTGGCTAATCCGCAGCAGGCCATATTCCAGCTCCCGGGGGCTTATATTGCTATTTCCACAAAGTATTGCGGGCCGGAATTCACCAGCTCGAGGTTCCTGAGCAAATATTGTGAGAACTGAGACTAACTACTGTTTTGAAGGGGGATCTCTGTGGTTTTAATGGAGCGTGCCCCTTTCACCAGGATTCCTATTCAAAGCAAGTGCTCTGGATTTACAAGCCACCATTATAAAGAAGAATGATACATGGAAGGCACAAATGGAAGTGTGTGGGCTTTGCCTAAGTAATATTTCCTCTAGGGGAATTTAAAACCAAGACTATACATCTCCATTATGCCACACTGTTTTACTAAAAACTAGAGATCATCGATGGACTTATAATGCACAACTTTAGTAACAGTTTTTGTTTGTTTTGTTCATACATTTGGTGTGTTATCTTTTTTTTGTTTTGTTTTCTGTGTTCAGATTTGTCTAAATCTGTGCATCATTTGAATATTTCTACTCCATTCAAATTCAAACTATTTGCTGTGCATTTCTTTATGACATCCATAATTAGCAGAAAATCACTTGAGTGCAGAAACAACAGCAAAACTCACTCTTTCTCCATCAGGTCCAGGGAGACCGAAGACGCCTGGGATTCCAATGAAGCCCTAAAAATGGGGAGTGTAAGAAGACAAGAAATAAACAGAGAGACTTAAGAGTGGTATGGTCGGAATATCCCTTGATAAAGTGCAGATTAACTTGCAAAGGTCTTTTGAGGACAGTGGACGCTCGGTGAAGATCTAGGCCTTGAAGCAAGTGTATATGCCCATGGACTGCATGGTGCTGGCTTCCACGATGTAGTCCAAGGGCACATACCCTCACACCAGGGATCACACTGGCATTCAGCTGGATGGCTAAGGTTGGGGCACAAGGTTAATACACATGAACATTCAATAAAATCATGAAAAGAAAAAGACAAAGACTGATGAGAGAGTTATGCATTTTATGATACAAAGCACTATAAAAATTAAAACCATTAAATATTAACTAACTAAATGAAATAAAACATTATTACAAATATATTTATTACAAATGCATTAACATATTCTTGAATACAGTTAAAAAAAAAAACATTACCACTAAGGGAAATAATAAAAAAAGGCTTTGGATGTACACTGCTGCCATATACTTTACAAGACCAAACTGGTTTTAAAACGTTAGTGGAATTATAATATAAAACCCAGCTGACAGCGGTATACTTTCAGAGTTGATGTTCTGAGGTTTTATAATGAAAACAACTCCCAACAACGGATCCTTAAATGTCTACAACCATTTCCTTTTCTGGTGCTTTTCAGAGTTTCCAAACCGGAAAAAAAGGGTTTCAATACCAAAAATGTAGCAGTCCTTACAAAACTTCCTGAACATAATAGCTCTATCACTTTTAGGCAGATTTATAAGTAGGAACAAACATGGAATGCAAAAACATCTCATCTTAACTGAACTCAGCAAAAACATGAAGACTCATTTATAGCCAACACAGTCTTAATGATTTCAGGTTAAAAACATATATCAAGACAATACAGGTATATCAAAACAGGTAATAGAGAGTCTCATTTATGCCTTACCCATACACCTTTTGGTCCCATATTTCCTATAGGCCCCGGCAAACCCTACCAAACAAAAACACAGCAGTTATGATGAGTTATGTTGTGATTTTACAAATATGCTCATGAAAGCGAAAACTCCATAGTACTCTGTGTATAATACACTAAAAAAGTGGAGAAAAAATGGAGTTGGTGCTGAACAGGTGGAAAGTAGCAAATAAGTTGATCTAGTGCCAATAAATATGTCCTCCTGAAGACTTATCAAGTGTTTGGAGGACATATTTGAGAACTGTGAAACAATTCTGGCAACACCTCTCACAATTCCCACTTTAGACTTGCCAAACTTTAAACATAAACTGAACTGGGATGTATACTTTTGTAGCATGTACTGATTTTACCAACCTTTGCCAAGGATAGCTCAACCAAATATGAATATTCTGGAATCAGTTGACGGTACCCATTTACTTCCATATTATTTTTTCCATAGGAAGTAAATGGCTACCATCAACTTTTTTGTTACCGATATTTTTCAAATATTTATTTTGTTTTCAGCAGAAGACAGAAACTCATATAGGTTTGGAACAGCCTGAGGGCAATTAAATGCCAACATTTTTGGGTGAACTATCCCTTTAAAAGTTAAATCAGCTGATTCTCTGAAAGTCCACAAAAAAATCTACATACATCTAAATTCCAATATGATTTTCTAAAACAGGCCTCATTGTGAAGTTATGTAAGACTGGAAACTAGCAGAATGTTTAATTGGTAAATTGCATATGTGAATCTGGTAATCTGGAAAAGCTGGGGCTGATCACATGCAGACTCAGCACAGGGAGAACATCTATCAAAAGTGGGAGAATCATTCTTTGCAAAATACTTTTCCAAAAGATCAGGTATTATTCATGCCTTTGCACCCAAAAGATGATCAGTTTAGTGCTAGCACACTAAGCTCAAAATATTAAATTTTCATTGCCTTTTAATTCCAAAAACAATTCTCATTTTTCAAAATGATGTCAAAATAAGTAGTCACATTGGCAGAGCATGCTGTTTTAGTCTAAAACAAGCTCTAAAAAGCCAGCAGCACAACAGAAGATTTACTGCACCTGCCTGCCAGGATAACCTTTGGCACCCGGGCTTCCATCCGGTCCTCTTTCTCCCTGTGGAGAGAGGAGAATGAACAGAATACAAGCAGGAAAAAATCCATTACAATAAATATGTCATTAGCATTGGAAGCTCTACTTGTGGAAAGCCATAACAAACAAAAAGAAAGATAAAAAAGCACAACAGAGAGAGAGAGAGAGAGAGAGGAGTGAATGGCCTTTCTATTAAAACAACATGTTTTTCTTCTGTGTGTCTGTAAATAGTTTCAGTCTTTTTTCATGTGTTGCCATTTTTGTCAATATGACAAAAATGGAGCGTGTGTGGCCGACCACAGAATTGTGAGATTATGAAACAAAGATAAAAAGCATTAGATATTATTTTTATACTACTATAACTCAACAACTTTAAATTCCAAATATCTGAGGAAAGTCTACATTTCTAAAAATTTTTAATATATATATATTTTTTTTATCAGTTCTACAGTCTCTTTTTAGTTTTCAATGTGTCAATTGTTAAGCATGTTATTTATTATAAATGCATGTGTGGATAATTTGGAATGCATCTCAACTGAGTAGCAAAGAGTTTTGGTTAGATGAAAGATTTGTTGTCACATGCATATTTTACAAGGGATGTCAATTAATTTACTGTCTCTAAAATCTTGCAACAAAAGAATTAATGCATTTTAAATCATTTGTGTGAGTCTGTAGTCTGCTACTTTCTTTAATCCTACAATTTTTCAGTTTTAAAAAAAGTACTCTTGAGCTGTATACATACATTCCATCTAAGGTCTCAAAGGATCTGAAAAGTTCTAAATGAGAGCCCAACTGAAATCATCCTGTCTTCTAAACAGACAAGATGATATTCAGAGCTAAGGTGTGGTTACATCTGCACAGTCAAATTTCCCAGGCAAAAGAAAGCCACAGATATAATAATGGGAATAATGACATAATAAAACCAAGCTATTCTGCCAACCACAAAAATAAAATTGCATAAGGAAATCCTTCCCAATTCACTTCAGAATGAATGGATTTGCCCTTTCAAAGTTTGCAAAGCAATGGTGAATGTGATGGCAGCTTTGGGCTTTTTACTTTGGTTGTGTAAAGATCATAGTTTTATCAATCCTCTAGTTTTATAAATTCCTTTAAGTCTCCTCTTGTGGAAAGTTTAAAAAGTAGTGGCATAGGAACTCACTTGATCTCCGGGGTGGCCAGACGGACCAGGATGACCTTTCTGTCCCTAAGCAGAGACAGAGAGAGAGACAGCTTGAGTGTTGCGAAAGGATATAAACACTCCCATTTCTAGTCTGTAAAAACAAGAGGAGGTAAACTACAAGAAGGATAATGTGCCTTTAAGGGAGTCACTTCTCAAACATTTGCTCAGTCACATCCTGGGGGGTTTCCACATACAGAGCGAATAGAAAATAATCATCATTTCTGAACTTAAGTAATTCTAAAGGAACTTAATCATTTCCCACAAACAGCTATTAAATGACCATAAGCTGACAGTATGCTCTCGTTACACAAGTAACGTCATTCTTTTTTTGACATAATGAAATGAAAATTTGCTTTTGCATTCAATGTGTCTGCCAGTGAGTCACAGGAACAAAGTGAAACCAGCATGTACAATCCCAGCGGTTTACAAATGTTCCCAGGACGGAGGGATGGAAAAGTAATAAATGTAGAGAAGCATAACAGGTCTCAGAGTGCACATCAGCAGATTCCACTCTAACAACGAGCCACTTCCGAACTAATACCATCTCATTAACGGCTGAGCAGATGCTTAAATGATCTGGGGACAGGCCAATTAGCTCTCATATCAGCCCATAATGAGGGGAGGACAACATGTTATGGTTATTTGGTAGCTACCTCTCCAGGATTTATATTTATGAGTTTACCGCATGAACTCAACTATGCACTGTAATTGCTACATTACAAATTTCTCGTAAAGGGCAAAAAATTGTAGACGCGTTAATAGGTTACAGTATATATAAATACTGTAGATGTTTCACAGAATGTCCCAGCTGCTCTTTTCCATTTAATAAAAGTACAGTATATTCAGGATTCCGTATTCAGTATATATTGGAATCACTCCTTTCATTCTTGGGTGAACTATTACATTAAGAAGAACAAGAACCAATGAACAAAAACAATTCAGAATCGTCCTATGGAGCTCTTCAAGGTCCAAAACAACAGGAACATTCATGGCAGTCCTCAACTCCTCAATGTGCAGAGGTACCACTCTAAGAATCTTTCCTTCTACCAAGACATCTAGGGACTGTAAATTTAATGAAGACATCATCGACACCTTCACAGTGAGTGAAAAATCATGTGGTGTTATGTGTCTTGGCTGGGTACTTGGCAGTAACCTTTGGGATTACAATAACAGAGAGGAAACTTCTATTGACTAGAATTCAAGAAGAGGAATGGAAATTCTATGGCAAGGTTCAGCGCTCACTGAATAACACTCCAACACAAGTACAGTATGCATAGAATTTTTTTTCTATTGCAGAACATATATATATATATATATATATATATATACATATATATATATATATATATATATATATATATATATATATATATATATATTAAAGGATGCATTCAATTGTTCAAAAGTAACAATGGTAAATCTTAACTGTCAAATAAATACAATCTATTCATTAAAGAATCCTGACAAAATGTATCACGTTTTCCACAAAAAAATATTACTCATCAACTGTTTTCATCATTGATAATAATAAGAAATATTTCTTGCGTACCAAAGCAGCATATCAGATTGATTTCTGCAGGATCATGTGACACTGAAGACTGGAGTAGTGATGCTTTTACTGACCTAATAAACTCCTTTGGAGTCAAGCAAAATGTCACCGGGCCCACTCATCGTTTTAATCATACACTAGATTTAATTATATCGCATGGAATCGATCTTACTGCTATAGATATTGTACCTCAAAGTGATGATATTACAGACCATTTCCTTGTATCGTGCATGCTGCGTATAACTGATATTAACTATATGTCGTGGGTTACCGTCTGGGCAGAACTATTGTTCCAGCCACCAAAGAAAGATTCGCAAATAACCTGCCTGATCTATCTCAACTGCTAATTATACCCAAAAATACACACGAATTAGACGAAATTACTGACAACATGGGCACTATTTTCTCTAATACATTAGAAGCTGTTGCACCAATCAAATTGAAAAAAGTTAGAGAAAAATGTACTGTACCATGGTATAACAGTAATACTCACTCTCTCAAGAAATTAACTCGTAGTCTTGAACGCAAATGGAGAAAAACTAACTTAGAAGTTTTTAGAATTGCATGGAAAAACAGTATGTCCAGCTATAGACAGGCTCTAAAAACTGCTAGGGCAGAGCATATACACAAACTCATTGAAAATAACCAAAACAATCCAAGGTTTTTATTTAGCACAGTGGCTAAGTTAACAAATTACCAGATGCCACCTGATTCAAATATTCCACCAACGTTAAATAGTAATGACTTTATGAATTTCTTCACTGATAAAATAGATAACATTAGAAATACAATAGCGAATGTAGATTCTACAGCGTCTAACACTTCAGTTTCATCCATCGCACCCAAAGATAAACTGCAGTGCTTTACAACCATAGGACAGGAAGAGCTAAATAAACTTATCACTGTATCTAAACCAACAACATGTTTATTAGATCCTGTACCCTCTAAATTACTGAAAGAGCTGTTACCTGTAGCCGAAGAACCGCTTCTCAATATCATAAACTCGTCGTTAACTTTAGGACACGTCCCAAAACCATTCAAGCTGGCGGTTATCAAGCCTTTAAGAAACCAAAACTAGATCCTAGTGTACTGGCAAATTATAGGCCTATTTCAAATCTTCCATTTATGTCTAAAATCTTAGAGAAAGTTGTGTCTGCTCAATTGAGCACCTTCCTGCATAAAAATGATCTGTATGAAGAATTTCAGTCAGGTTTCAGGCCCCACCATAGCACAGAAACTGCACTTGTTAAAATTACAAATGACCTGCTCCTTGCGTCAGACCAAGGCTGCATCTCATTTCTAGTCTTACTTGATCTTAGTGCTGCGTTCGACACCATAGATCATTACATACTCATAGATCGATTACAAAACTATACAGGTATTCAAGGGCAGGCTCTAAGATGGTTTAGATCCTACCTGTCCGATCGCTACCATTTTGTTTACTTAAATGGGGAGTCATCTCATTTATCATCAGTAAAATATGGAGTGCCACAAGGATCCGTCCTAGGTCCCCTTCTATTTTCAATATATATGTTGCCCCTTGGTAATATTATTAGAAAATACGGAATTAGCTTCCACTGTTATGCTGATGATACTCAGCTATATATCTCAACGAGACCAGATGAAACTTCCCAATTATCTAAGCTAACAGAGTCTGTTAAAAATGTAAAAGATTGGATGACACACAATTTTCTCCAATTAAATTCGGATAAGACAGAGATACTAATTATTGGACCAAAAAACACTACACAGAATCTTGTAGATTACAATCTGCAACTAGACGGATGTACTGTTACTTCCTCTACAGTCAGAAATCTGGGTGTTATATTAGACAGCAATTTGTCTTTTGAAAATCATATTTCCAATGTTACAAAAACTGCATTCTTCCATCTTAGAAACATTGCCAAGCTACGAAACATGTTATCTGTTTCTGATGCAGAAAAGCTAGTTCATTCATTCATGACCTCTAGACTGGACTATTGTAATGCACTTCTAGGTGGTTGTCCTGCTTCATCAATAAACAAGCTACAGGTCGTCCAAAATGCAGCAGCTAGAGTCCTTAACAGGTCAAGCAAATATGATCATATTACCCCAATTTTACAGTCTCTGCACTGGCTACCTATTAAGTTCCGTATCAGTTACAAATTATCATTACTTACCTATAAGGCCCTAAATGGTTTAGCTCCAGCGTACCTAACTAGCCTTCTACCACGTTACAACTCATCACGCACCCTAAGGTCACAAAACGCTGGACTTTTGGTAGTTCCTAGGATAGCGAAGTCCACTAAAGGAGGTAGAGCTTTCTCTCATTTGGCTCCCAAACTCTGGAATAGCCTTCCTGATAATGTTCGGGGTTCAGACACACTCTCTCTGTTTAAATCTAGATTAAAAACACATCTCTTTCGCCAAGCATTCGAATAATGTATCTTTTTAATTGTGAGTGTAGTTGCATCTGTTCAAAGGTGCATTTTTATTCATTAACTTGGGTTAAACTAATTTTACTTTGTTGGATCAGCAGCTATGCTAATGATGTCTGTATTTTGTTTCTATGTTTCGCCACGGGATTTACATCCCGTGGTAACTAGGATTTACACAAGCTCCAGTCTGGATCCAGAACACCTGAGAAGAGATGATGCTGACCCTCAGAGGACCCCAGATGATGCTACCTTGAATCAACAAACAGAACTAACAATTATTGCTAAATGTGTCACTGAATCATATAATAACTTAATTAATAATATTGATAGTTCATCGTCTAGCTGACTACGTCTTGTATTATTATTATTATTTTTATTTTTTCTAAAATCCTGTCAAATGTGCACAAACTACTAGCTACTACTAAATATTGTAGAAACATAATTTTCTGTAAAGTTGCTTTGTAACGATTTATTTTGTAAAAAGCGCTATACAAATAAACTTGAATTGAATTGAATTGAATTGATGCTGAAAATTCAGCTTTGCCAATACAGGAATAAAATACATTTGAAAACATATTTAAATAGAATACAGTTATTTTAAATTGTAATAACATTACAACATACTATTTTCATGGTATGTTGATCAAACATTAGTAAAGCAGTATTTAGCTCTGTGAAAAGTAAAGCCAGTACTCGCCATAAACAAATCATTAGCTATGCCTTTTGCCTGAATAAACTCCTAATTTTCTGCGTATTAATAGCTAGTAAAGTCATTGTTAAATTCAGGTTTTGGGTAGGATTAGGGATGTAGAATATGGTCATGCAGAATATGTGCTTTATAAGTACTGATAAACAGCCAATATGTTAACAATGTTAATAAGCAGCTAGATAATAGTGAGAACTGGTCCCTATACTAAAGTGTTACATACTGTATGTATCTTTATAAGTACACTTATTAATGTATTAAACAACTTAAAACATGAACTATTTTTTGTGAAAAATCTTTCATTAAAATAAAAAAAAATGTTCATTTGTTTCTGATATTTTGTTATATAATTCAATCACATTTATGCATTTTTAAGTATGGTTTCAGCATCCAAATAGATTTTGTAGCTATATACTGTATGCAATTTAGAGCAAACAGTCTACCCACAACTACTGTGCCAGTATCAACTGTTCCATCGACTGTTTTCGGTGTTTATTTGTGCCTGCTGGGAAAGATCTCTTTACAAAACACTGCTTATAGAAGCTTAATTAGTGACTCTTCTGAGTAAACAAAAACAAATCATAGTTTGGCACAAGTGATCAAAGACAGGTTAAATGCATACAACACAGTCTTGTGATCTCCACACTGGAACTGAGTGCTCTTCTGTGGAGGACAATGAACAATGCCCTCCCTCCTTCTTAACTATGGAAATATATTGCATAAGGGGAGGGAAGTCCCCAGTGCAGAACTAAGAGTCAGAGTAGGAATCAGGGCCAGGATTCATTGCCATGAAAAAGAGAATGTGTCTTGCCATTGGTGCTTACATTTGTACCATGCATAAACAGGGAACAAATAGATTGCACATGTGTGCGCTATAGGGAACGTAATAAAAGGAAGCAACTGTTTCTGTGCTTGTATGATGCTGTATATGTGTGGTGGACTTCAGAAATTCCGAAGATAAAGCCTCCATTCTGTGTTTGCCTATTTTATGTCATATTTTTATTCAGTTAAAAAACTTGGTACACTATTGTATCTTTTATACTATGATCATTATCAAGTTATCAACACTATACTTTTAAACTATCACCAATAGTTTTCAATGATTACAACCAAGTCATAACAGCCTCATGTTTTTTTTTTAATTGCAAAAGCATTTTCTTTTACATTGTTTAAAAAAACAAAAAAACAAAAACAAACTACAGTAACTTATCGACAAGTATTTTTTAGAAATTGTTTTCTTTCTTACTAAAACTGATATTATTAATAATGATTACACTCATTTTCAGACCATTGCCATTAAAACTGGCAAACCGGCAAAACTGGCAATTACTTTTGCATATTTATTTATATGTATTTTTTTATTCATATTTATTTAGTTTCATTTAATGTTAATGTCTTACTTTTTGACATGCTGTATTCCAACTGGCATGAAATCTGACATCTGAAATACAACCTGATTTTAATCAGATTTTAAGCCATAAGTAAATATGGTTTCCAAAATTCAGATTTCATGCAGACAACAAACAAACAAAAAAATTCTGCATGGCTTCACAAAGCCCATTTGATGATACAGTTGAACAGCAGACAGCAGACTTAATACAATATCTCAGTAGCACTCCATTGGGAACTTGATTCATAAATTTAAATCTCAAATGCCTATTTATGTGATTTCTGCTGATATTGTGTGCTACTAAATAAACCAAGAAAGCTTAGCTCTTAGCCACTCAATTTAAACTTGATTTAGTTCATCTTTAAAAACATCTGACAGTTGGAGTTTTGGTCCAAAACAAAGACAATCCAAGACAGTCTGTAGTATCTGAACTGTTTTGCACTATTTATGTTATGTAATCCTTAGCTACAGAAAAAGGAACAAATATGTTTTTTTCTCTATTGACCCGAGAATGTAGCTTCACGAAACTATTGCAGACACAGATGTTCTTCCAGGTAGCTATGAATGGACGCCTCCAATTCCAAAAACGCAGCTTGTTCTATTTCCATTTCACAGTCTGGGCCAAAGGTCTTCCTCCCAATTGGACATTCACCTCTTGCTGAGTAAAAGCAAAATGCTTTTTTTTTCTTTTCCTGCAGTAACTGCCTCTTTTTTTCCATCCCATTCAGTAAATCTGTGACGACAATAAAGTTTAATATAATTACACTATTACAACCAAGGACGTCTATGAGACTGATATCCAGTAACAGATGTGGTCAAGGGGCTGAGTTTGTTAATGTTGAATGAACATATTCCTATTACTCAGGTGGCAGGGAATGTGTTCAAAAGGCCAGTTATAAAAGAAAGAAAAGCAAGACAATTTTTAGCTGAGAGAACTTGGAGTTAACTATGTTTTATAGCACTCTCATCCCTGTCGAAGATTTATTTCCAGCCAATGCTTAAGGTCCAAATATTAAGAAAATTTTCTTTCAATAATGCTAAGTTTTCCACTTAAACCATGCCACATAATGTCAGCACAAGGTTTTTGAGTCTACTGTACTGTTTTGATGCAGTTTAATAATGGTTTGACTGTCTTCACAACCAGGTCTCTTACTGGCCTGAATTTAAAAAAAATTATGAAATATTATAGACAAACACAAGTGGTTTTGCCCAAATACATTTTTATATGCAAAGCATAGTTTTTTTTAAGTGTTTTCTTTCATTGCTATTGGGTTGCTAGGACATTTAGGTGGTTGCCAGGTGGTTATTTAATGGACCACATCAAAAACTCCATCCTATACTTAAAAGAGACAGCTTTAACCAGCCTCCAAGCCAGACTTAGCTGGTCTTTAATTTATATACTGTAGCTGGGGTCTAAGCCTGTATTAGAAGTGTCCAAAAATTATTTAAATCCAGCAAACCAGAATTTTATTTATTTATTTGGCCTGTTTTACAGCCTTCATGGGAAAATCTGTGTCCAATCATAAAGAAAAAGTATTTGTACACTATTATAAAAAAAGGAAATTTACATTTTTCACAAACATGTAATGGTAAGGGTTCCATTTGTTAACATTAGTTAACTATTAGTTAACTAACAATTACAAATACCTCTAAAGCATATATAGTAACAATTTAGATTAGAATATTTTCCCCTCAATAAACTGCTAATTTGCTGCTTATTGATAGAAAGTAAGGTCATTGTTGTAGTACTCATGTTTAGGTATTGGGTGGGGTTATGGGATCTAGAATATGGTCATGGATTAATATATGCTTTGGAAGTACTAATACACAGCCAATATGCCAGTAAATATGAATAAACTGAATAACTGCTAATAGTGAACAGGTGCCCTTATCTAACGAGTTATCACATTTATTAATCTTACTTACTTTTAGCATTTACTAAGACATCATTAAAGTCATCTAAAATAAATGTTGGTAATATTATTTAATGAACATGAGCTAATGAAATAAATAACATTAACAAAGATTACTATAATGTAACAAATGTATTGCTCATTGTCGCTTCACGTATTAACTAACATTAACTTCAAGGACCATATTGAAAAGTGCTACTAGTTTAATACTTTGGGTAAGGAGTTTGTTGAGATCCTTTTACTTCATTATGAGCACTAATAATAGTGTTGCTTGCCTTAGATGCTTTGCTTTGAAAACACACAAACTGGTTCAACTATGTCTGAGAACTTAGATAAGCAATTGAGCACAGAGCAGCTGAGTGTGATATGAGTAAGAAGAAAGGAATCTGGAGCTTGTAATGACGAATGACGTGGAGTCAGCTCTACAGAAATCACTTCAGGACACATCACAGAAAAAATACTAACATTTACATGCCGTGCAACGGTTCACCGTTCACATCTTGGGTCTATAAAACAGTTACACAAACCAAATGACAAATATAGTGTATAAACGAAGATTGCCAAAAGGGTCCCAGTGAATCTAAGTGAGAAACAGAAGGGGAGGAGCATTCAAATCTCCAAGCAGACGTTAGTAGCCCACACTCATCCTATTACAGCATACCGTCCAGCTGTGCCAGAGTCCACATCTGCTGATCCCCAGAGCACGAGTGTGAAGCGATTGAAAGACTGTACATGGCTTAATATTTTTAAATTAAAAGCATAAACCCCAATCGATCATTACCTGCTCATATGACCAAATGTGTCACTGCTACTTACTGTACATGTGTTACTTCACAGTACATTTGAGCATTACATTTTTCATTTATTTTATTTTTACAAGATTTTGTCTTTGGCCACGGCCCATGGATGGAATAACTTTATGGTTCGTTGCCAGCAGTAATTTAGCACAAGTAGTGTCTGCAACTATTTTCCACCAGCTTTTAATATTTTGTTTTATATCTGTGGCCGTGTGATTGGAAACACATGTAGAAAAAGAAAATGCCAGGTAATTCCATTACTTTACAATGTTTCAGGGAGTCGTTTTGATCCAAATGTTCAAACAAACACCATTGATTATAAATATATGTAAAACTGATGATGTAATACGACGCACATGTATGGGTCTCTTTGTGTGTGTTGCGTGACTGCGTGTGCTACTCAACAGCACATAAAATGACTTCTTAGAATGCCAAAGTACCCAAAGTAACCCAATTGAAAATGCCATCTGTGAAGGTTTTCTAAAAGCTAAATAGCAAATTTTCCCCTTTGGAGAAAGTGAATATGGGCGTCTTTTCAATTGCAAATGGCTGTCTGAAAGTGTTAGTAGAGGAACCTGGCAGAGCCAATTTCATCTCATCAATGTAGACAGTGTATATATTCACTGGAAATATGACTGTTTGAAGCAGGACTTCTGCCCTGGCCAAAGTGTTGTCTGTTCATTTGATTTGGAAGCAATTACCTCTTCTGTTGTACTATAATGACACCTATTTGGTCCTGTTAGGTAAAGAACATTTCAAAACAAAATGCACACACTACATGGAGGTAAACCACAGTATTTTAAAATGAATTTTCCACAGACAACCCTTGGAATTGGGCTACAATGAGGTCATGCGCTGGCTATCCCATTCAGAGTGGCATCCAGGACATCAAGGTCAGGTGGACATGTCTGAAACAAATTGGGTTTCTTTCTAGAAAAGCAGGGGAAATGCTCTAAGCTTCCGTGAGGTCTACTACAAGAACCTTTTCCAATGGGATTTCAAACAACTGATTTTAGGAGGAGTTCAACACATGAACCTGTTTCACATTTGCTGAGTTAGACTGATGTCTCGCCATCCAGAATAAGCAGTGGTATGACTGAATGTAAGGGATTACTTTAGCATAGGGCTGATAAAGCAATAATGTTTCCTGGAAAAACATGATGCTATGCTGTTGCAAATTAAGTGTGCTGAACATTTCCAAACATCTGGGTTGGGAACTATGCTTAGATTCATTCTGTGACGTGACATTGGTGGAGTTTCCCTAGAATCAAAGAATGACTCTTACCTTCCGACCAGCTTGACCGGGTAGGCCGGATAGCCCTAATATCCCAGGGTCCCCCTAAGAAGGCAAAACACAAAAAAATACTCCTGGTATGGTAAATTAGGCAGTTTTATCATATTCAGAGACACCACACATTGTAACTCAAGTTCATAGTATACTTCACATACTATTCTGTTACACGTTGACCCTTGCTTGCGCATTAAAAGCCGAAGTATATGCTACTTGTTTGTTACTACAGTATGTGATTCTTATATCTTCACAATTCATGTTTGATCACACAAGTCTACATGAGATCTCGTCTCACAATGAAAATGATACTACAATTGACAGGATTATAATTTTAAATGTCAATTAAAACTGTGGTGGTCTCCACCAGTTTTAAAACCGGTCAAGATGTCCCAGGCCTTAAGGTAGGGGTGAAAAACTCAGCGCCACAGCCCTAAACTCTAATTAAACACACCTGATCCAGCTAATCAAGTCCTTCAGGCTTATTAATCGTGGTTTCCACATGGTTTGGAAAACTGAGCACCAAATGTTCTCTTTTCTTGAGCAGCAAATCAGCATATTAAAATGGTTTCTCAAGGATCATGTGACACTGATGAATAAACTACATTTATAAAATATATAAATATATACAGTTAAATAAAATACTTATTTTTTCTATTTCAGTTTTTTTGTTTAACACGTCCTATAACCCTACCAGCTGCTATTTTTTGTTTTTATCTTTGGTTGATTAATCTAAGAACTTCTGAAGAACTGAAAGAAAAAGTTTGTTAGTGCACATACTTTATTCTATTTGGTTCTGTTCTTTATTCCATTATTCCATACTTTAAAACCCATACCTTTATCCCATTTGGTGCTCTGCCAGGTGAGATTCCAGGGTCTCCCTTTTGTCCCTGTAACACACAGAAGACAAATAACTGATCCAAACTACCACTCATAGAACAATGGAAAATATTAGAATGAGGTGTACTTAGATTATACAAAGCTTTCATATAAATTAAACTGAGTATACCATCCTGAAAGGCCTTTAGATTAAAAAAACTTTTCTAACTACCTACTGTACAGTGACACACCACTCACTTTTGTTTTGAACCATGCATACAACACACAGGAAATGAGGAGGTTACTGGGGAATCATTGTGACCCCTGCTCTAAAATCCATTCCAAACAGAACACAGTAACATAATTCCTCTCCTAATTTTTCCATATAGTCTACATGGATAAGAGTAATGCAGGTTTGCAAAGGAAAGGAGAGCTGTTTACACAAGAGAGTGACCCATGTACGTTAGTGAGAATAAGTTTACAGTAAGCCTCTGCAATGACACTGGGGTTCGCACACTACATTCTTCTGCCTTTTCAGGCAATGGGATGAAGCCATGCTTCATGGTTATGATTCAAACACATGTACAAAGTGGTGGCATATTTTCTCCTCCAATCAATCTAAGCAGATAATCTGCTGTTTTTTGTTTGACAAAGTTCCTGCATTGTTTTGGCGGCTGTTTCACCAAAGTAATTATGTAAATAAGGTGCAAAACATGCCCATAAATCTGTACTGAATGCAGTTTGCATGGCATAATCTTGTAGGTTTTGAGCATGGTTGTGAAGAATTCACCAGGCTTTTACATTGCAGTGAATGTACAACTTCACTCCAACGCTGCAATTCAGACACACCAAAATTGGCTCTTAAAAGCCAAAAGTGTGCTTGTCTACACCAGTTATAATGCTCTTATCCATCATTTAATGGTTTAACGCTCAATGAATGACAAAATCATTGTTATTTGAATACATTTATAGAGAGAAATGACTGCTAGGAAGCCAACAACAAACACACTGCACTGATGTGTTCGTTTTGTGGGCTGTCTCTCTCATTTTGCTCTTCCCCTCATTCTATTTGTCTCATCCTTGTCCCAACTGGCAGTAACAGTAAGTGAGGGGAATTCAAATTTGGGCTCGCCTTCATATGGCAAAGAAAGATCTTTGCTCCCCTGGTCTAGTGTAAGACTTCCACAAGCAGCCATATGTGGTAAAACGAACAACTGTGAAAAACGTGAATGGAAATAAACAGGTCCAATGATGTCGTCAAACTCATACTTCACCAATATTTCTTGCCAACGTTCATCAGAATTCAGTTACTCGTGTTTTACTGTTTCTCTTTTAATTGAAAACAGCTAAATGTAGATGGCAGAGTTACTGGTTTTCTATTAGTCCCAAAGCAGTATTTTTTTTTAAATGGTAGTAGTCTACTGACAAAGTCTACCTTGTGACATCAATGTTGTAAAAATACACAATAACCCATTAAAGTGCTACTTAAAGTGCATATGGCTCATAATTAAAAGCCACTGAGTAGATCAAAGCTCATGCATATGTTTAATGATCCCCTTTAAGTTTCAGGAATTCGCTAATAAGTTCAAGACTAACATCTTACACGCATGGGTTTTTGTTATGGTATGTCCAAACATACTGGTCAACGTCAACACAAATCGCTTCGTAAAACAAAAAAACAAACAAAACTAAACAAGAACAGACAAAAGTGGGGTTAACACTTTATTTTGATTGTCCACTTTAGACATTCTACTAACATTAAGTAACTTTACAGCTACATGTCAACTGCAGTCACTAGAGTATTAGTAGACTGTCTGCTTAATATCTTCTAACACTTTGTTTTGATTTGTTGTTTTCCACAACATACAACATACCAACTTTGAGAAACTTTGCAAGTATACAGTATGTCAACTTTCTCTACTAACCCTAAACCTAACTTAACAGTATACTCTGAAAGTCAGTAGACTTGAAGTTGCAAATTAATTCAAATTAGTTGACATGTAGTTGCAAAGTTACTAGTAAAATGTCTTAAGTGGACTATCAAAATAAAGCGTAACAAAAAGGGGCTTCACAGTTCCAACAAACTAGTTTGTTAGCATCCACAAATGCATTACAAATATGTATTCAGTGGTACGTACCTTGGGTCCGGGGGTCCCTGGATAGCCTGGGTTTCCATGCGGACCAGGGGAACCCTACAAAACAACACAAAACATGTTCACTTGTATTTATGTGCTGTCTCCTCCATAGTTACTTTGCAGTCACTGCAGGAGACTTAGGCTGGGTCATAAGCCTTGAACCACATTACTCTTTTTTCTGAACAATAAAAGGCCAATAAAAAGACAAGAAAGTAAAGGAGAGGGGCATAAAAGAGAATAAGATGTACAGAGAGAGAAAGAGTCAGTGAAATGAATACTCGTGTTCCAGACTGTTTTAGAAGCAGATGACGATGACCAGTCCAAAAGCTGCTATCAGGGTCCCAAATTAACACTCACAAAGCGCCAATGTGTGCAAAATTGGCTTTGGCATGTAAAACGAGTAACTTCCCCAGTAAGGAACAGCAATAAGATTTAAATCAAATTATAAAATGATAATATATTCGAACCTCAGTGATGTAAGCGCCATAAGCTAATTAAATCAAAGACAATCCACTTATTAAAGAAAACATCTGTCAAAACTGATCCGTCTTCAAACAACTTTTCCCTTAGTGGAAATTATATTGTCAGGCATTTTGGAAGCCTAAAAGTTATTGTAGTGACACATTTTGCTCAAATTGTTTCTCTCCCAAATCTCCCTGGGTTTAAGTAAAAGGATAAATGAATTTGTTATTTTTTAACAGATCAGGTAAAATTGCATTTCTATGCCAGTACATGTATAAACACATAACATGAAATTAAACCAGTGATGAATCCGCTTTAGCAGTCCCATCTGTAAATGCCTCATAAAAATATATATTGTGCACTTAAGCAACTTTATAAAATTCTGACAGAAACTTGGAAAGAATGATTGCCGAAAATTAAAAAAAATAATGTCATGGCACTAAATAAAGACTTATAGTGGATCCCTTAATTCTTACAGTGATTCAGGACCTCTCAGCTCCCCAACCTTTAGATCAAACCCTGGAAAATGTTTATTCCTTTAGTCCCCTAAAGTTGCCAACCCTGTCAGAATCTGAGGGTAGCAGCTTAGTCAAATTTTGGGAATGAAGCAATGTTAAAAAACCTCATCCATTTTTCATTATTCTGGCCCTCATGGTAAGTACTATACATAAGTAGCAGTTTGCCCAAGGCATGCATTCAGAAAATTGCCCTCCACTTAAAAAGAAAGTGTTGTGTTTTAAAGGGTACTTCTGGCATATGCTTTTGGCATATACCATATGGACATGATTTTCTTCATTAGCTCACTTTTCCAGCAGCGACCAGGAGGTTTGAGTAGAGAGAGTGCAAGAAAGCTCCATAGACACTGATTTATATGCTCTGTTAGTAAAGCAGACAAAATGGAAGTGATCTTAAACAACAAACTGCAAAATATTGTCACAATCCAAATGGGTGTCACTTAAGAGGTTAATATGTGGCAACTAAAACTAAAGGCCAAACTGATAGGGAACAAATATTGTGGGGTGGGCTTGATTATGTTTATGCACATGCTTTCTGCATTGTTTAAGCATCCTTTTCACTCAAGAATAAATGCAAATCAGTTAAATAAGCACTCCTCCTAAGCATTCCTTATCCAAAGTAAGCTGTAAAGGATGCAGCAGACTGCAATAAGGCATATTTCTTCACTCCACTGCTATGATGCAGAAAATGTGCACAACTACATTTCATGTCTTTATATATACTGGTTATGCTGGTTATAACTCTTCTCTATTGTTTAATCATTATTTAATAAACTACTGCTGCCAAGATCACTAGAAAATGTACACAAACATCTCTCATAAATTAAATTCTGTTTACAGTTTCTGGCACAGCCCTATTTCAGCACATTGAGCGGCTACTTAAAATGGATCTCTGGTCAGTTTTTGTGCTGAAAAGACTGCTCAAATGTTTACCCTGTGTTTCCTAATGTGTAAAATGATTGCAGCAAATACCTTGATATGTTTTTAGATACACTCCAAAAATATTTAGGCCTAAATTAAAGTAATATTTCAACGGAAAATGTAATTTCTCCAAATCTGTTCTCACAAAGAAACAAACTCATTTAAATCTTGAATGGCCTGAGAGTGAGTACATTTCAGCAGATTTTTCATTTTTTGTTTGAACTACTAGTTTAAATACAGTATTTATGTATTTGACTTGCATATAATAAACAAATAAATTCCATCCATTTGGATTATACAGTATTAACATAAAATGAATGTGATGATTATTTGTCAGTCATACATCAATTAAACAGGTTAGAAACAGGTACACTCAAAAACGTCATGACATAGTTTATTAAAAACTTTATGCATATATTAGATTTTTTTTAAACAATCATATTTTCAAATTGCATTTATTCAAATTTGAATACATAAGAATCAGCATAAATTAGTTTAGAATCACTATAGTTTGTAAAACTGTGTAATCCAAATGGATGGAAGTTTTATATGAAATTAAAAAACATACATCTTAAATCTTTTTTGAATGATAGCTGACAACCGTCAGGGAAGTTAGTAACGCTGTAGAGCAAATAACAAGCAATGGTGAGATTCAAAGACTAAAAGCCGAGAGTCAACGCTAAGTCTACTTGTCAAGGAAGCGCTATTATTTACATATGATCCACCTGGGGTTAGCCATGAGTGGGGCTCTTATTCATTGCCCTTCCTGCCGAGTACACACAAACTGGCCATATGGTGATACTTACAAGAAGCTGATGTACAGATTTCCACCTCGTTTTTATGTTTAGTCAGGTTTTCCACATGTGGCCGTGGTTAGTGATCAGAGGAGAGTGAGAGGGGGTATCAAGAAAGCCTATCATGTTACATATTGGTTAATCTCTCCTGCTCACTCTCAGATCTCCAGCAGGCACTCGTGTGGGCAGACGAGTGTGGTGGTTGTCACTTTCTGCCTCATATATGGCTGACTTATGGCGGGGTTCCTTGACCTGGCTCAATGGAGGCCTCTGCTAATGTTTACCAGTGCACTAGAGGGAATATCTTTCTGGCCAAAGATAAACTACGCTTAAAAGTTAACTTTTTAGTGTTGGCATTGTAAATTGTACATAGGAGAATTTGACTGTGTTGGAGTAGTGCGTCCAACACTCTTGTCTCTCATCTGTGAGGCACTGATTCACACCAGACAACCCTGACAGACCACATGACCCAGCACATGGTGACACAGAAGGGAATGGTTTACAGTTCTGTGCAGTTGTGAGACACCTTAGGGATGAATCACTACATAAACACTACCATATTTGGTGGAGTCACTAAAAAAAATATATGGAAACTGTCGGATATTGCTTTTTTGTTTTCAATAACACTTATAAGACAAAATGTCCATGTGGCCATAAGGAAATTACAATGCATTAGAAAAAAAACACTTATCCTAACTGAGCTTTAAGAAGAGGCTAACAGGAATGGGAAAGTAATTGACATTTACCACTATTAAACAAAATCCAGTCGTTTCAATCAGAATCCAAACATTCAAAAAATTTTATAAGTGCAAAAAATTTTGCAACAGGTTCCAGATGATTACATGAATTTGCCACATTGAGCAACAGGAAACTTCTTGGTTTTGACTATAGGCAAATTCTCTGTACATTAATCTACAGTAAACATACCTTCTTCTCCAGAAGAGAAAATCTATGCTTGATTTGGAGGGGTTTTTTTAAACAACAATTTATTCTCCCATTCAAGTTTGGCATATAGGATTTAGCATTGACCGTTTTAATGGAACAAAAGTCCATTTACCTTCAGCACAAACCAACACTTAGTATCTGATTCAAAAACCAACAAGCACTTTGCTGATGTTGTAAATGTTTGTAAACGACTGAAAGAGTTTGGCTGAGACTGAACATTTACCATCTTATACCATCTTGCGGAAAAAAAACGGCTGATTTTACATTAAATAATGTAACTTAAAAAAAAAAAAAAAGAAATTCAATAAGATAGTTAACTGAGATACAATAAATGAAGAATGAAAGCCCTGTGAATAAAAAAGTGCCTGTAAATGGTATGGATCTGCTTTATCACCATTGTGTCTTTCAGTAAGATGCTTTAGAAATCATACCTGTACATCTGTGAATTTATAAACTCTTTCTAAGTTTAGATTGTGTAATTGAGGTTAATTTGTTATCTTAATCTTACATTATAGTGAAGATACTGTAATTATATCCAGGTGTTTCATGGTATATTCTGGGTAATGGTACCTTACTGCACTGATTAATGATGTGGGATCCCAAGGCTCTTGACCAGCAACTCTGGAGAGCTTAAGAGCCGGTGAGCAATGATGGGGCTTTAAATGCCTTTAATAAGACTGCTACAAAGAGGCCTTTCTTTAGCTCAATGGATTGAATTCCCACAGTCCAGCCCACAGGGGCCTCTCTAAAGGGCAGTCTCATAGGCCAGGGCAGGTATCTTACACACAAAACATCTAGACTTCCACCCAGGGAAGTCTCTTTGAATCACTGACTAACTGATATCTCATTGTCTCCTGCTTTCTTTCACTCTCAATTACAACCTTACTAGCCAAGAGACATTTCTACAAGGTACTTGTCCTGATGACAAAATATCATCATTTTAGTGAGTTTACATACTGTAAATTGAGGAAAATGGCCAAAAAAAGGTCTATTCAACAAAAATGTGTTAGCCTTGTAGTATGAACAAATAATTTCACTACACATTTTAAATGCATTTTTCTTTTTATCAAACCTTGGATACAATTTCCGAAATACAATAACCTTAGTAAAAAATAAGAAAAAAGTAATACATTTAAAATGTATTTTATTTCATACTAATTCAAATCTATTAACATATTTACTGACATACAGTTTCACTCAAGACTTACTGATATAAAAATTATAATGAAACCAATTATTCTAAACTCCAATTATTTGGAGTACTTCTTATGCACATTGCACATTTCTTAATATTAAGCCTAAGCCTTTTGATGTCGCTATTGGTGAGGATTGTATCCTATTTGTGATCTTTGAGTAATAGCCTTTAAATGCAAGATATTCAAAGTTCTACTTTAGCACAATCAAATATACTTAAAAACTATATCTTTAATTGGCCTCGGCGGACTCGCCATCACAATGCCTTGCGTATGAGGAGCTTGTGGAGGTTGTGATTCATTCTGTAACCAAACTGAACATTGAATGGCCAGCCGAGAAAAATTGCGCTCATCCCAAGAGCAAGCTGGATGAGTGCTTCCTTAAAGCTAGATCACATCCTTCACAACGGGGCCATCCATTTTTCCCAGACCTGGGGTTACGACTGAATGTTGTCATGTAACGCTAATGATGAAGTCTCCTTCACGGGTTGGGGAGCGGTCATGAGGTCTGTGGGAAGGCCAGGCGGAAGTGGATCTATTTGCATTGCAGGAAACAACACACTGTCCGCTCTGGTTCTCTCTCATGGGATCCAGCTCCTCTTGGGTTGGATGCCATGGTGCAGACGTGGCCTAGGCTTTGTCTGTATTTTTCCCTGTTCTGGCCGCCCCGCTAGTCGGCCCGTTCTGGCCGGCCTGAGAATGTTTCTTGGACCTGGTGTCTCTTCTTGACGGCTCTCCGCTCTAGATTTTTATCAGGAGGGACCTCATCACTCAGATGGGGGGCACTGTCTTTCACCCTAAAGTGCCCACTTTCTCGCTGGGTTCCACTGTACTGAAAGCCTTTTGTCGTCCTCCCTTCCTCAATTTTAATCTGCTCTGTCCAGTGTCTCTGTGCTGTTCACAGAGCTGATGTGCTTACCAGATAAAAACCAGACAGGGACTTGTCGTATGGCGCAGTGGGTATTCTCTCTCCCAAAGCATTCAACGCAGCTCAAGTTTCTGAAAGGGAAAGTCTCTAGGTTATATATATATAACCATGGTTCCCTGTAGGGAACGAGACGCTGCATCTCCCTGTGTCCCTGCAGACGTTTGCTTTCACAGAAGCTAACATGTGTGCTTGCTGGATGCTTCTTTATGCTTCCTGGTTGCTCACGTCACCTCGCTTGTGACGTCTCACTTCTCTGTTGGTCTGATTTCACACATGCTTCAGAACATGGTCTTGCTGGAGGCGTTCCCAAAGCATTCGACACAGCATCTCGTTCCCTTCGGGGAACCATGGTTACATATGTAACCTAGAGAAGTTTTCACTAGGGAAGCTAGATTAAAATAACCATATATTAATTTAGTTTTTCAATTTTCAACATATCTGTGTTGGCGTTGCTATGAATGCCAATGAAAATGATTCATAAAGTCCCGATGCAAATGAAATAAGCAAACATTCATTTTACAATTGAACTGACGCCACAGAATCTAGAATCTACATGGAAGTGAAGCAAGCAGTAAAAATAAATGTTTGAGAGCTGGCCATCTGAAATGCAAAGTTACGCCGCATATGGCTAATTAGTGTTTAATAGGAACAAATTGTCCTTGATCATAAATAAAAATATGCACCTCAGCCCAAAAATGAATAACATAATAAGGCATAATCTGTTTGCAATATTTGAAACATGGACTTCAGAACTGCTAATTTATTTTACAATGTAGTTACTCCATCGAAGATACCTGACAAACAGAACATGTTATTCTGGTCTCCTAGATGGAGTGACAACTGAAGTGATATTGAAACTGGAACATGGCTGTCTGGTTTGTGCTACTATAAGTACAAATCCCATCACCATTTAATGCAGCTTTGGCAAGCTAAAGTCTATTAAAGTAACAAGCAGAGAAATACTAAAAGGACTTGTATGAAGTAAAAACTGAGATGTCTTAAGCAAAAGAGACATGAAAAATAAGTGAAAGATTTAACAATCTTACCCTGGGCCCTCTCTTTCCAGGTAATCCTGGCTTGCCAGGAGGTCCTGGAGGTCCCTGAAAGACAAAAAGGGAGGGAAAATTGTGACAAAGGGTCATTTAGTGGTAAATATCTACCTGCTGACATTGAATGAACTCCCAAACAGGGCAGTAATCAGACTATTGGATGGAGCTTATGAACCCTAGTCAATGTTATATGATACATTACTTAAACCATTAAACATGCACAGTGTTTCAGTGGCTTGTTTAAGAAAAAAAAGAAGATTAAATTAAAAAGAAAAGATAATTGCTGAAGCGGAGTATTTTTTTAAAATTGATAACAGATTTAGAAAAGCCAGTATTTTTCTTTGAAAACGTCTTTGGCAAAACTGAAGTTATATTTTAATCAAATTGAACAGCCATTGTTTTTAATAATCTTTGTCCATACTGCTGCACTTACTGGCTTGTTTTAATGGAACTGGTTTCAGTCACTGGTGCTTTTGTTCACTTTGTACATCATCTAGCTCTGAATCAATGACACACAGGAATTAACTGAACTTGCATTTAACAAGAGGTCAGTGTTCATAGAATTGTGTTTTCCTTTCACTTGTTAAGAAGAGAAAAAGAATAAGAGTCCAAGCAAGTCTGAAATATCATATCCAGGATTACCTGTACATCTGGCAAGAAAGATCACAAATGCTCACCAATGTCAGTCAAGGACATTAATCATTATTGTCCATTTTGATATAATGTAGCTGCAAGATTCTTCAAAAGTGTCAGTACCCATCTACAGTAAGTAGCATACTGTACACATCTGATGACAACATTGAGCAAATGGAAAATGTTGCTTTAAAAAGTGTTGCTTACAAATAAATTCTATGAGACAAACTCTGGCAATGTTTCGTAACACCTGTAGAGCTGGCAGTATCCCACATACTCATACTGAGAGCGATACTGCCAGGACTCCACAATGTTTTTCAGCTTTCCTGTTTCTACTCATTTTGTAAGTAGCATGAACTAATAAAACATCATTTAACAGGTTTATGTTACTAATGTTTCCAAAAACTCTGCTATAAAACTCTAAATAAACATGACTTTCATGAATACTGTATGTTGACCTTTTTGGTTTTTGGACAATAAACGCCATTGTTCAAGTAAAGTGAGCTCTGCTTCACTCAACATTATAATAATCATTAGGACTCTATGGAGTAAGATCAACATAATAAACCAAAAGACATTGTGCACCTGCTTGATATGAATGAAATTAATATAATGAAATGTAATTTTAAGCTCCAGAGAGAAAGAAAGACAGAAGATCCCCATTGAGCCCCCTACTCTTTCTCTTCCACGTGGCAAATTTCCTGAATAAAAGCAATCTCTCTTTCTCTCTCTGCCTCCAGGAAAGAATGAAAAGATTAGAAAAGGAGGAAACAAGGCCTTTTATAGTAGTTGCTTAAGGGGATCACTCCTGAAAATGAACAGTGCTATCTGTGTGATAGCCATACTGAACGGCACATCTGGAAGTTGTTTGTTGCTGGAAAATAGTTCAGGACTTCACCGTGACTGTATGTACAGTACCATAAACAATATACTGCATACTAGTGTTGGACGAAGTTTGCAAGGAAGACTTTATAGCAAATATAACCTCACTTTCAGTAGAGCTCAATTCTGCTCCCATATAAGTGTGTTTTAATACCTGTCTTGGAAAAGGTGCCACTTAAGCACAAGAAATGGAAACTAAGACTTGTAGTAGTGACTAGTAAGTCTGTTACATGACTGATTGATTTAATTAATTCTTAACCAATAACACTGCATCCTTTGTTTAAATGATTCCCCATCCAACTGATATTAGTTGCTTTACCATACCAATGTTGGGTTGCAATGTTTGCATGCATCTATAAACCCACCCCCACCATTTTGGTCCCTTGTCCTGGTGACAGCTGTTAGGCTCCTTTCCCTGCTGACTTCAAAATATAGTCACACTATAGTCCTAAAAACATACTAAATAACAAACCTTTTAATATACATCCTACCAGTTCATTTTAACCTGTTAGCCAGCACCCCCCATTATGGGACTCACAGTTAAATGTGCTCTACCTAACTCATAATTGTAACCGTTTCCTTCTTCAGTGTGTTACAAACATAATTTTGGTGTCTTTGGAAAGAAGACCCTTTGTGCTTTACTTTTTATCAACCAGATTTGATAATGCTTAAAAATATTAAAAGTTATAGACACTGAAGTACCTTGAATTTTATTTTTAACCACACTTAAATATTTTTTTTATTTAATATAAAAACACATGAAATGAGTCCTGGAGCAATCTAGAAAAGTAATGGTTTGAAAGCCACATATCTCATGAGTTTGAAAGTCTGAAATCTGAATAAGAGATCATGAAAAATGAGACTCCTGCAAATATTGTAGACTATGTCTACACCCCCCACCCCCCAAATATAAGAAAATATATTTCCCAATAGTATTGAAGGCTTCTACAAACTATTTAGTCAGTAAACATACCACTGCATAGTTTTTTTCAATTATAAAACACTAGACAGAAACTTAGACATCATATAAGTGATTTATTTGAGCACTAGAAAAATACAATAAGAATAATTTGAGTAAGAAAAATAAGAATAATAAGAAAAATAAAAACAAGATTTAACTTTGTTTGCCAATTACAGAAAATCCTGAGATTGCTAGAAATTCATCATTTACAATGAATTACGATGCAAATAAGTGCTGATGTGCTGATGGCCACTTATAGAGATGGTAATAACACAAATGTGCCATAAAAGTAAATAATCCACTCTACTAGCTGTGATCATACAGTAATAGTGAGCTGATTTGGGCTGATTTGCACTCAAACAGATGGTAATCATGCAGATACATTCACATTCAACATAAAACACACTCTCACACATATAAAAACTGTTGAAAAATAAAAACAAACAAAGAAAAAGGCGATCGCTATAAGTTCTGCCTCCATCAGCTGACAGGTGCGTCAGAGCGCGTCACGAGGGAGCGCCAAAATTCAAATATACTATCTTTCGCCTATTTTTCATTCATTCTTTTTTCCGGTGGATCATCTCATTCTGTTTGTGACAGTGTACGCTGCAAAACCATGCCGTGTATTTACTACCAAGACGCAGTTTTCGACCATGAGTTATTCCATAACGGATGCAAACAGTTCTGTCGCTGAAGAACTGAAACGTAAACAAAGGAATTATGATCCATTCACAACGTTATTGCTTCGTTGGACTAAACGTGCTTCATGAGATGTCGTTCTGTGGACTCTTACCTTTCCAACTAAACCGGGATTTACAGATGTGGATGTGTTTATGACTCGTAATTATGACGAAACTGGTATGTACTGCGCTCCTAATGTTCATGTTTTTATGTGTACTGCTTACACAAATGCAGTCTTTATAAGCTTTCCATTGAAAAACAGCGATCTGCCGTCGAAGCTTGAGGCTTAGATCTTTATAATGATACATAGTTTGTCAAGATTAAATTTGTCCCGTTTCATTTAATCTATTCATAAACACTGACACGTGCAAGTTGAAAGGCGTTCAGGACGAGGGCGTCGGGGTGCTGGCTAACGGGTTAAACTAATGAGAATGTTTTAGGCTGCTCCACACTTTAAATTTAAGTTTAAGTTAAATCTAAAATGCTAATAAATGTTTTTGTTTTTCAGTAAACATTCTTAAATAAATATAGATGTACTTGACAAATGAAACTGCATAAGAAATGTAACACTTTTACTTATTTTAGAGAAATAAATCTAATCACATTTAAAAAGGTTTACATTTAAAACAAGAAAAACATATGGCAAGATAAGGTAAAGAACCATAAATAATTCAAGATATTCTCTGAAAAAATTTTACATCTCAAGTGAATTTATTTTATTTATTTACAAGGACGTTTACATACGTTCAGACAAGCTGCTGATTAAGATTTCTTTTTTTGCAGTGTCTCTCCAAGCCTCTGGCTTGTGACCTCATTCTTTAACTACAAGGAAAAAGTGTGTAAGCATTACACAGACAAAAACCCACCGGCCTGTAATGCCCTTCCAAAGGATTTTATAAACTAGGCTTAAGACCAAGACCACCAAAAGCTCAAAGGCAACAATGATGACACCATTTTCCAGCCTTCAACCAACACTTTGCACCCAGACAAGGTTGTTTAACTAGTAAAAGATGTAGTAGTGTAGTGTGTGGTGTATTATGCATTGAACTCCCTTAGAGTTAATGGAATCCAAATGACAAAGAATTCATATTAATGCATTGCAACAGTCAGCACTTAAATATAACATACGTATGAAGGCAGATGACAAGGCCAAGGCGCACATAACACATGGCCACAGCCTATAATTCACATTTCACCATTCTTCAAAATAAGCAAAGCAGCACACTTGCCATCTGGCCTCCATAAGTATTTGTTTTAAAAGAAAGAAAATGGTCTTTATACCATTAAGTGCAAGTGGTGAGTATTTAAAAAAGTAAATTCCCAACGTCTTTAAAGTAATCAGGAAAAAAAATCCTGCTAGAATAACATTTTACTGTAAAATAACTGGATCATTTTACTAGCTGACAAACAAATTACTTGGCTTTTTTGGGGGAGTTGCACCACATGGACATTTACAGCTTGAACTAAATGCCTTGTCATAAAAAGGTCAAATTATCTGATATTTTAAGAGACTTATTGATTTCCCTGTTGAAAAAAACAGCAGATGCTGGTTAGGTATGTTTTGAAGCATGACAGCTGGTTTGAGCTGGTCATGAGTTGGTTTAAGTTGGTCATGTGCTGGTCCTAAACTGGTCCTAAGCGACTAGCTCCTGCTCAGGACCAGCTCAGGAAAAGCTTAAACCAGCTCAGTACCAACTAAGGACCAGCTCAAACCAGCTGCAATGCCTCAAAACATACCTAACCAGCAAATGCTGTTTTTCCAACAGGGTTGACTCACAGTCGTGGGCACCTCTCAATGATAACATTGTCATGTTTTTTGCATATTTCTCCATGTTGCTTGGACTCCATGACTTAAAAAAAAGAAAGAACATCCTACCGGTGGTCCTGGTTCTCCTTTCTGTCCTGGTGGCCCAGCCAAGAGGGAGTATTGGGTTGGTTCAAGGTCAAAGGTTTGGAAACCATCCGTTGCTGCAGGGGTGACGGTCTCAAAAGAGCTGGGTTTGAAGGTCTCCTTTGGTAATGGTCTCTGTGATGCTACTGTTGTCATCTCCAACACTCTGGATGTGCTAGACGGTTTAGGGTTTGTTGTGGCAGGGGTCTGGATATCCAGTTTGTTCTTCTGTTGGCCTGCTGGTGTGGAGGTGACAGTCATCCCATTCTCTTTTAGTATCTGGGGCTTTACAGTTGCATTCATGAGGTTCTTTCCGGGACTGCTTTGTTGAGTTGGCTTTGAAGATATTTGTGATGTCCTACTCCCAAAGGAGGCCAAGGCAGTTTGTGATGTGGCCTGCAGGGGAAGCTGTAGTGTGGGTTGGGCTATCATCGGTGGCACTGTGCTTTGTACAGACTGAGATGCAATTAGATCCGAGGTGTTTAGGACATGTGAGGTTTCATGATTCGTGCGTACTTTGTCTTGTGTTAATGAAAGATGTCTTTCGTTTACCTCTGTTACAGCATGTGGGGTCTGAACGGTAACAGATATATTGGGATCCAGGGACAATAGCGGTAAAAGAGGAGGGAGGTTTGGCCGATAAATGTCAGCTTCCCTGCACTGTTTTTTAATGTACTTACAATAATTGTGAGCTGCCTTAGCAGAGGGATGAATATCAAACTGACAGATGGCTCCTTCAAACTGCACTGAGTTCTGGCTCGTTTTCCCCAATCGAAAGGAGCCCTCTGGATCCAGCGTTTCCTCATTTTTAAAATGCAAATTTGCATGTACACTTGTCTTCCCACAAGAAGTATGCAACGTAACCCTTTGGGCCTGGATTTCCAAAGCCAGGGTGTGCCACTGACCATTGTGAACATCATAATCAAAATGTACAGTATTCTTTTGGCCCAAGTAAACTAAGATTTGCCCAGGGATGAACTGCACCCCTAGCTGCAGTCTATTCCTCTTTGTCACAATGGTGAAGAGGAAAGCATTGTTTATGCGATGCGAACATACACTGAGGATGAGAGAGAACGCCAAGCCCAGTGATGCCGGGATGACGGAGCTCACTGGGACGTCAATTCGCGCCCTCTGGGTTAGGATGACTCCTGATTTGAAGGGGATGACACCTTGAGGTGTGGAGCGTGTCCCAGACGGTCGTTTCCCAACCAATCCCAGTCGTTGCAGCACGTCCACATCTGCAAAAAGGAAAACCACAAATAATTACCAAAGTAATCACTACATGTACATGGATTTAGGATTTAGGAGCAAAATGGATTTCATTGCAGCCGACTGAAGACTTGCAGCTGCTGCTCACACACTGAGAGACTGAGCTCATTACAGAAACAGATCATTAACAAAAGCATATGTAGAACAAATGCGCCAACGTTAATGTTTCATCTTGGGTAATGCTTCAGTTTTCCATTAAATGCTCTGCTTATACTGTTACACTTAGAAATATAATACTTACTGTGTAAGCTTATGTGAGTTTTATAGATTGATCAGCTCTACTATGAATTCATTAGATCGTTAGAGGTCTTCAATGAATTAGGTCAAGTGAAGTGAGTGGGAGTATGCAGCTCAAACATCCCTGTAAGATTTACCAAACCACCAGCATGTTAATCTGTATTGATTAAAGTGTTCCAGATGTGGATTTGGGTATAAATCTGTAAAAAAATATATTCTTTTTAATCTGCATTTGTATCTTGTTTACCAGTAAAATTATCTAAACATTCTTAAAACAACAAGATAAACTTACTTTCTAAGCAAAGCTGTGTGCGATAATAAGCCCCTTTTCTTGTTATAGTTATTTTTACTGGCAACATTTTAGCATAACTTGCTTTGTATTATTAATGGTAAAACATTGGGGTTAAGAAAAATTAACTTCTCTGGAGTCAGTTTTGCTAACTGATATTTTCACTTTCAAATCATAACACTGATTATGAAAAATTCTAATGATATGACAATTATCAATAGCACCCAAATTGATTCCTTTTATTACAAGTAAATGCAACAAAATACAACGCGTAAGGCGGCAGAAGAAACATTCAATGCCTGTCTTCAGACTCCCCCTTCTAAACAATCAGTAATGAGTTTAGAATAAAAACAAATGAGAGCATGCATCACAAAACCAAATCTAACCCAAACACATATCAACTAAACCAAATCCAGCTTAACATTTGCAGTTATAAAATATACCAATGGGTACTAAATGAAAGGCACGTGTAAATGGAATAATGTGCACAGACTTTCTTCTCTCTATGCCCTGTATCATTTAACAGATGATGATCAGCAGATTGGACGGGATTGTTGAAAGAAAGAACTATATCTGCAGTATTATTATAAGCAAATCTAAACAGAGTTACTAACAAATTGGCCACTTATTGAGCATGTCAGAATAATTTGACAGAACATCCCCTGACAAACAGCCGGAAAACAACTGCTCTGAATTCAGAAAATTAATGATATGAATAATTTCTCATAAATCACATGAGATCCGGACAAAAAACTCAAACAATAGCTCAACTCCAACGGTGCACCTCAACAGAACACATGTTGAACATCCATTGGTTCTACTCACAAATCACAGTAAGGGGTGTTGTCTGAAAGAGTCATAAACAGCATGAAGTAAAATTCTTTAAAGAAGGGTTCAATGATAAGCTTGACCTGCCGACCCTGACCAGTGTGAACGGGTTAAGGACCGCTTGACGCAATTGATACTTGCCCTATCAGGTCACAGCTGCACTGCCATTACATCTTACATTTGTTTTTATGCTTTGAAGACTTGTTTTGACCATTTCTATTGCAAACTCTGAACATTTACAGTTGTTATTTTGAACTTTACATATTTCACATTCTTTTGAAAAACTAGCATTTAGTTAATCCCTGTGAGTGCGCATTGTCACAGCTGTAAACAAGACAACTTTCTTCTTCCACGAGGAGTTTTGGCTACATGGCATCTTTGTTTTCATTCTGAATGTTAAAGAACACGACACACACATCTCTCAGAAAATCTGTAGAATGTAACCGATCATATGACGACTCCCTGAAGTGTTTCCAATTTTGTGTGCCATTTGCATCAGACTTTCATCAGACCTTTTTGTCTAGAACAAAAAGTTGTGATTAAACACATCACAAAGACTACAGCCAACTGCCAATTATCATGTACATTGTGCTCCTGTGTAAGTGGAAAAAACTATTTGTACCAGCAGGTGGCAGTAGTCTATATTCATCTGCTGTGACATCACAATTTTGTTGCATTGTGTATAGCTGCCTGAAGTGTACACATGAGTAGACCAGCTCCCTCAGTCCAAATCAAGGGGTCAAGGATCAGCACTACCAAACTGCGGCTGAGGGGAAGCGATTAAGGAATTTTGGAAGAGTGTGTCTAAGAGTAGTCTCAGCCTCAGACGTCACGCCCACCGATCAATGGCTGAACATCTGATGCATATGGCACACAAAAGTGGAAACACTTCAGGAGTTTCAAAGTTGTCATCGGATTAGTTGAATTATACAGGATTTCCTGGAGACATATCTGCCTTGTCCTGGAAACAAAGATGAAATTAAACAAACTGTGATTGGTTGTTTGACATGTCGGTCACACGGCCTCATGGGCGGGCCTTAGTCAATGAAAGTAGCCATGGATTCCAGACCTTCAGTCACAGTCTGAAGGTCTGGCTATGCCAGTCTGGTCTAAGAGTTAAGTGGAATGCCCCCTCTGTGGTTTTAGAATCTGTAAACAATGAAGTGATTGCTAATCATTCTGAATATGAATCATGCTTATCAATTGCTCTTTACTTTCTTCATAACAGTCCGACTTGGCGTGTCATGGCCTTTGCATTGCATTTATGGCTCATGATGTGAGTGGCTTAAAAAAAAGCGGGCTGCAGAACTGGATGCCCATGAGCAAAGATGGCAGATTTTACAGTTTCTTTCACAGTTGAGTCTTTTTGGCTCGTTGAATCACTGCATTCAGCGGGAATCCTAACTCCTTGCATTCTCCATGTTAATCCTCTTTGGCCAAGACGTACTATAAAAATCAAAGGAAAGACCCTGTTACAGGTCTTAAAGGGAAAGTTTGTGCTAAGCCTTCGTCCTACATCATCCGCTGGAATGCCACTTTCTCATGTACATGCCTATGACAGTTAGCGGAAGCTAGAGTATACAGTTCGCAAAGTTTTAAATATGGAACCCATCAATTTGTGAGGCATTTTTTTATGATGGAAAGATGCACTTTATTGGAATATTGAATACCAACAGCCATTCACTGCCATTATGAAGCTTGGAAAGACCAGGACATTTTTGTATATAACACTGATTGTGCTATTCTGAAAAAATAAAATCATATACTGTACACCTAGATTGGCTTGAGGGTGAGAAAATCATGGGGTATTTTTCATTTTTGGGTGAACTATCCCTTTAATGCTCTGCAGATTTTAAAATGGGATGCATTAAAAATGGAGCTGTAAATGGAGTGCTTGAATCAGCATTAGTTCCAAGAATCAGGCTAAAATTTACCAAAACTTCCTTTTGCCCGTGAAATTGATGTCAAAAAGAAATGTCAGTGGAAAGTACAACATCACATACTGGAAGTCAAATTTTACACTAAAGATAAGAGCAACGGCTAGATAAGAATTCCAGAAAACTCTCTAGATAAGATGATTTGATCATAAGTCATGCAGTGGATACCCAGAGAAATCTAACAGCAGAGGGAGAATGTGCTATTTGGACTGTCTCACATATGGTAAAAACATCAAACATACACTAAAGAACAAAGGCATTTTTCATGACTTGTTTAAAACATGATGGCTGTTGCATTTCATTAATGTCTGACACAGAAGCACCATATGTTACATGGTGAATGTTAGACTGAATGTGACAGATAATATGAACCTCCCACCACATAAATTCTGTAAAGAGCAGATGTGGGAATTCTAGACACCTTGAATAAGAATCAATGCGTTTAGACTACTTGATTGAAACAAAAAAAAAAAAATTGCACATGCTGGTTATGCATACTCAATGCCTCATAACCTCAATTTAAGTGACAATTTTACATTGCAGGAACAGACCACCAACATTATGTATGTTAGAAATAAACACACGATCTTTCCAGTATTAAAAACTCTAAACATCTACAGTCAGTAAACTCAATGACATCCAATCAGGCACAATGCCATTCAAATGAGGCTGGAATCAAATACAAAACATATAGAATTGTGCAAACTATGGCTTATGATTATTACAGTAAAATAAACCAACTCAGACCAGTTATATGTTGTTGATCAAAGGCTCCTCCATATGTCATCCGAATATTGTTAACTCTGGCAAATAAGGACCACACTGCTCTTACAAATATAGTACCTGTAGCCTCTTTCACTTCTGACTCATGGAAAACTCCAATGGGTGGTAACATTAGAGGTGTATTTATCCAAGTCCTGTCAAGTGTCCTCAAATTTTATTCCAAGGCAGTGTGAGGTCTTTGGACTTCAATGAACCCATGTGCTCATGCAACGCACAGGGTTATGACACAGATGTCAAGACCAGGGTAAAACTGAACAGACATTTTGCATTTGCACATTTCACATGCTGATCAGGCACTAAAATTCATGGCTTACCTGCAGACTGTGCTTGTGTAAACATCAGACAGCACGTACAGTAAAGAACCATGCAGAGAAAGACAGCTCTCCTGTGAAAAAATGAGAAAATATTTACATATACAAAATTAACAGATCAAACATTTAGCTTGGTTATGACTTTTGGGATCTTCGCGACTCAAGCAATAATATAAACAGAAAATACAAGTTAGTAGCATGAATTTGACACATGTAAAATATGACTGTGTTTGGGCTCGGTAAGTTTATGCTTTTAAAAGAAATTACTTATCCATACCAAGCCTGCATTTATTTGATCAAAAAATACAGTAAATACAGTCATATTGTGAAATATTATTACAATTTAGACTAACCATTTTCTATTTAAATACATTTTAAAATTTATAAATTGTTCCTGGGATGGCAAAGCTGAAATTTCAGCAGTCATTACAGTTTCGGTGTCAAATCAAAATCATTCTGAAATGCTAATCTGGTGCTTAAAGGGTTAGTTCACCCAAAAATGAAAATTATGTGGTTAATAACTGACCCTCATGTTTATTGCACAAGTCATACATAACTTAATACATTCATTCATTCATTACATACATGAACGAACAGGACAGGAAGAAGAAAATCTTATGGTACCTGTCGCTTATTTGTGCACATCAAGAAAACAAAAAAAACAGCTACTTTATAAATGGATCAACCCCAATCGTTGAGCTGACGTATGACGCTGCTGACGTGTTATCTTTGTAATTGGGTGCACCCGAAAACACGTCAGCAGCGTGGTACGTCAACTGTCACAGCAGTCGCACTCACAACAGAACCGGGAGAGAACACAATGCTGAATAAAGTCGTGATTTTTGTTATTTTTGGACCAAAATGTATTTTCGATGCCTCAACAAATTCTAACTGACCCTGTATACCCCACATACATTTTCAATAGAGGGACAGAAAGCTCTCGGACTAAATCTAAAATATCTTAAACTGTGTTCTGAAGATGAAAGGAGGTCTTACGGGCTTGAAACGGCATCATTTTCATTTTTGGGTGAACTAACCCTTTAACAAACATTTATTATTATCACTGTCGAAAACAACTGTTCTGCTTTATTTTAATATTTTTGTTTTTTTAGGGATTGTTAAATAACCTGAAACAGCATTTATTAGATAGCAATATTTTGAAACATTATAAATCCACTGACTGTCACTTGTGATCAATTCAATGTTTCCATGCTGAATAAAATGATTAATTTATTAAAATAAATCTTACTGACCCAAAACATTTGGACAGTAGTTTAATATATTTCAAAAATTTCCCACATGAATGCTGACAAGAAACTTTCAAACCCAAGAATGGTCAAACCAAAGAATCAAAAAGCCTTTGCCACTTTTTTCTTTCAGCTACCAAAAGAAAACAAAGTATTGGGATCACATTGTTCCATTCTACACTAAAGCATCACCACATCCATCTAAATTACCAGTCTAGTCAGTGTCCAAAAGCAGCGCTCCAACTGCCTGTAGGCCCAGTAACACTTGGCAGCAGAAGCAGCCTTTACTGTAAAGCCCTAACAGCTGTTTCTGCTCAGTGAGCAGTCAAAGCTTATCATCTGCCTGGATGCCAAAAATTTGTGATGCTCCATATAGAAAGTGAGTGTTTCCTCTCAATATGCCAAGGCTGTGAAATTCAGAGAGCTTCATTCTAAGAGCTCTGAAGTCAATTGAATCAATTAATACAGCAAAAGGAGTGCAGTGATGTATGATCAAAGCTAAAACCATTAAGTAAAGCCCTTCAAAATATTTAGATTAGTGCTGAACAAATAAGTGCAGATTTTTCGATTATTCAAGGGATAGTTCACCTAAAAATGAAAAAAAAAAAAATATTATTTTCTTTCTTCTGTTAAACCCAAAAGAAGATATTTGTAAGAATGTTGATAGCCAAACAGTTAATTCTGTAGTATGGGGAGGGGAATAAATAATAATAATGATAATAATTGTGCACTAAGTGGTCCTGCAATGTTTTTACAATTCTAATGGATACCCCAAAAAACAGCTTGACGAGTGCAGTTTTCTTTCCTGTGTTGATGTATTTCTTATTGAAACAGGAAGCTGAGGTTAACATGGGCATATTGAATGAATACCCAATATCCTTTAGTTTACAGATGACAAACATGATTTTCTACTTGCTATTGCTAGCCAGAAGTGGTATCGAGGAAGGAGACATTATCATTCTAAAAGGATTTGATAAGAGGACTGAACTTGCATAATGCATTCTGCTAAAAGTTCATTTTGATAACATAGCATTCAGAGGGTCTTAAAGCTAAAACACATGGACATAAAGTCAAAATAGCTCCATGGGGTTCTGATACTGCGGTAATTATTTATAATGAGAGTTGATCAATGATGATAAGCAAAGGTCGTACTACATGACAATCTAAGCCTCTCCTCCATCACTCTGATGTTCAGTTATATATTCTTTTTCTGCCCCCATGTGCTGACAGGGTGGATTTGGGAATGCAATTCGTGACCAGATATTGTACTGTGCAGTTTTACTTTAGTCAGCATTTTCAGTCATAGCCACAAGAACTGTACGCTTGCCATGCTCCCCCCCTCCCACTCATAACCACTTTCATACAGTTCCACCATGGATCATGATACATTTCAGAGAGTGCAAGAGAAAGCGAGAGAGGACTAATCTAAAGATTTCACCCCATCACCCCTAACAAAGTTTACTACAACGGAAGTTGTATCCAAATGCAGTCAAGATTTGTAACAGCTGATTTCTCTATGCCAATTACACATATGAGAAAAGGTGGAAAAAGACCAAACATGTATTTTGAGAAAAGCTTAAGCCTATATGGTAAAACAGCATAGCATATAGATGCAGAATTACTTCTACATCGCAATATCCTTTAATATCCACTGAAGGACTTCATTCATAAATGAAAAATATTATTAAGATGAAAATAATAAAATATTAATGAATTTATTCCACAAATAGTCATTGAAAAGAAGACTTAATGTGTTACACAACTTTCATTTTTAGTAATTAGATTTTGTTTTTAAGATGTTTTCTATATTTTTATTATAAAAAATTGAAAATAAACAGCTGAGCAGGGCTGGTCATTCAATCATTGAGAGGCTAATGAAATATGAAAATCCTTTTCTGTGTTAAAACGTCAATCTTTACAAAGCATAATAAGTAATTAATTGTTTCATTAAATTAGTAAAAAGAAGTTCATGCAAAGCAAATAAGGAACTCATTTTCTCCAGCAAATTATATAATTCTGGAGGAAGACTTCAACAAATTTAAACAAGTTTTCTGTGTTCCATTCATTCATCAAGTTTCCTCAAACTCCAGAATGGATATCATAAACGACCTCCCTTCGTGAATTCATTCGTCCTTATGTAACTGAGATGACAGCCAGAAGTCTAATTAATGACCCATTAAACGTTTGTGTGAAATCTATCTATCTGTGGTCATACTCACCCCCCGACTCCAGCTGCTTTGACTCCGGAGTTCGGGGCATTGTCCGGCTCCATCGCGCTTACTTCATTCTTCCTCGGGAGGGTTTGCTGCTGCAGTCAAGACATGACAGAGTCGCTGAATTACTTCCATATCACAATGTCCTTTAATAACCGCTGAAGGTGTTCATGCAACACGGTAGTACAATACTACATGCCGTGGTCTTTCCCAAGTGCCAATTGTAGTACTACTTTCCAAAGAGAGGAACCTGCGAGGCGCGATGCAGACTTCTCCATCTGACAGCAATTGATCCGATGATGCTGAAAACTGGAAAGTTACGTCCAAAGCGTCACAGACATGGTTTGCTTAGGTGAAGTACAAGCGTTTAGTCAAGTCGCTGACTAAATCTGAAGTACTTAGTAGGCATGCTGAAGGTTTGGGACACTGGAAGCATAATTCCCTCTGTCGCCCTCAGCTGTCTTCTGAGAAAGAAACAATTCGCTCTGAAAACTAGAAGGGATTCAGTGGAAGGAGTGTCTTTCCAAAAGTAACCCGCTTATTTTCGACTTCGTCAAAAAAAAAAAAAGAAAAGAACAGAACAGAAAACAACCTCACACAAGACTATTTAAATGCAAAGCTGGTAATTTATCACAGATGTGGATCTTTCTCCAACTTGCTTTTCATGGTGATTTGGCCATCTTTTATCTTTTATTTTTTTCCTTTTTTTTAAACATCTTAAAAGGCAATTGCAAAGCCCTTTAATTCCGTGCACAAAATAAGGAAGTTCACAGTCAAAGCAGGACAGAGTCCTGGTAGAGTCCGCAACAGCAAAACAATACTTCGCAATCTGTGAACACGCTGACTGTTAAATAGTGCCAAACAGAAAATGATTGTAGAAGCAGAGGGAGACAGGCAGTGAGTTCGTAGACGGCCTCAGTGGCCATGACAGGACAGGCAGAGAGTTCATGGACTGCCTCCATGGCCGTGACAGGCAGGGGCGTCGCACCCCTGGGGGATGTGGGGGTTTTAACACCCACACTTTTCCCGGTGAGAGGGTTCGACACCCGCACATTTTCTGCAGTTTTTCCGTAGTTTTGCACAAACGTCTTACTACAGTCGTTCGTTCCTCCGTTTCTCTGACCGCTCTGTTTCTGTGCTCGTTGCGGCTGCCTCCTCCCCCCTCCCTCTCAAACATGACACCTGCTTTGAGTGTGATCGGCTGATGATTGGCTGTTTTGCCTTAAGTCCCGCCTCTCTTGGGGTGTTATCGGTCAGCTCGTGCTGAGGAGGCGGGAACTTATGGTTATTTACATCTCCCTTTTCCAGGTACTTTGAATGAGTGTTTATGCTTTAGAGGTTTTTAAATAAGCTTGATATGTGTTTGGGAAGATGTTCTGTTAATCGTTTTGTTGACATGTCGAGTGTTTTCGGTATTATATTTCGTTTTTTAGACTAATGCTATTTGCTGTTATTGGGATATTGTTTGCATACCTGTTTAAGAACTATGAAATTAAAGTGTATATTATTTTAATGTTTAAAAACAGTAAATTGTTACATTATTTATACCACCAGAGAAAAAGCTTTGTGTGGGCGTTTTTTTCTCTCCTTTTCTGATTTTGCGTTTTTTTTTCTCCCCTTTTCTGATTTTTTTTTCTTTTCTTTTTTTTTAATGTAGGATTATTTTTTTCCCAGCCAAACGCTGCAAGCCGGAAATCCCGCACAGTGCCAGAGAACTTTTAAGCCCTGCATTTTGTACCCCTCTGTCAATGTGTTCATCATTTTTATTGTTTATAAACAAACCACATCCATCCCCCACACTTTTGAAAAGCTTGCTACGCCCCTGGTGACAGGACAGGCAGAGAGTTCATGGACTGCCTCCATGGCCGTGACAGGACAGGCAGAGAGTTCATGGACTGCCTCCATGGCCGTGACAGGACAGGCAGAGAGTTCATGGACTACCTCCATGGCCGTGACAGGACAGGCAGTGAGTTCGTGGACGGCCTCAGTGGCCATGACAGGACAGGCAGAGAGTTCGTGGATGGCCTCCTTGACCATGACAGGACAGGAAGAGAGTTCGTGGAAAAGACATAGAATTCCGAAGTGACCTTCGCTGTCTCTGGAGGTTCTGCAATGGATGCCGCCACTTCTCAGGGCACAGGAGTGAGTTCACATTCAGAAGCAGCATCAGGAGCAGACTCGTGGACAGGAGAAATATCCGGAGAACAGTGTGCAGCCCACATGCTCAAAATGGCGACTGCCATTACTGGAAGTACTGAGCCAATGGGACAGTCTCTGTGACTGCCAAGACTTGACGATACTCAGGCGTGGTGGCCATCTTGGCCGGGGACTCAGGCATGGCAGCCATCTTGGGTGAAGGTCCAGGCTTAACGGGCATGTTGTGACGAGTCTCTGGAATGGCGGCCATGTTGTGACGAGACTCTGGAATGGCTGCTATATCGTGACAAGACTCTGGAAGATCAGCTGCGACATTCCTTGACTTGTGAAGATCAGCAGTGACTTGATCTGAATCTGGAAGATCAGCATTGACTTGACTTGAATCTGGAAGATCAGCGGTGACTCAACTTGACTCGTGAAGATCAGCGATGACTTGACCTGAATCTGGAAGACCAGCAGTGACTTGATCTGAATCTGGAAGATTAGTGGTGGCTTGACCTGAATCTGTAATATCAGCGGTGACTTCACCTGAATCTGGAAAATCAGTGGTGACTTGACTTGACTTGATTCTAGAAGGGCGGCCATTTTTTTCTAAAGAGACTCTTGTGTGGGGGCCATCTTGCGATGAGGCACTTGAATGGCTACCATGTTATGAAGAATCTCTTGTGAGACCGGAATGAAGTGAGTATGCTCTGGCTTGGCAGACGTGACGTGACCAGACCTTGGGGTAACAGCCATGGCGTGGACAATTCCTGACATGACAGTTGGGATGTGAGATTGCTCTGGTACAACAGAATTGTGGGGCTCCTCATCCGCAACTCCCACAGTAAGAGGTGATTGAACCAGATAGAAAAAGAGCATGGTCCATATATTCGGTAGCACAGCATGTGTTGTCTGGCATCAGATCAGATAAACAGTCTTTTATTCCCTTAAAAAAAAATTAGTCCCTTACAAAAAAGGGCAAATTTTACATTCATAAATTCCATGTTACTAAAAAAATGAAACTTGGTTTTGTTGACTGCTGTATATATATATATATATATATATATATATATATATATATATATATATATATATATATATATATATACACACATATATATATATATTTATATTTATATATTTATGTGTGTGTGTGTGTGTGTGTGTGTGTGTCTATCTATCTATGTCTCTCTCTATCTATCTATCTATATATCTATCTATATTTCTATAGCTATTTCTATCTATCTATTTACGTACATGCATACATACATACATACAGGTTTATTAGGGGCTCATCAAAATATGCATTTAACTGAGGGTTTTTGAATGACAATTTGATCTTGTAAAATACTTGCTCAGATCCTCTGTCTGAATGTAGTGTGCTGGTACAATCCTATGCTGTGAAAAAAAATTATTAAAGAAAGTCCTAAATGGCACAAAGTGAACAAATGACTGAGGCTGCTACATATCTTTAACAGCAGGACTTTTACGCAAACCTCCAATAAAACATATGCGTGTATTTTCCCCAGTTTTTTTTATGCAGGTTTGTGAATCTAATTCAAACATACCTTAACTTACAACATTTTTGTGAATCACCAAAAAAATATTTCAGTTGCTGTTTCTGTTCATAATTGTGGGATACTGGAAAAAAGACACATGAGAAGAGGCAACCTCTACATTGTTGTCACTGGCTGATTAATTTGTCTCCAACAATGCTTGCTTCTTCATGCTAGCGCTCCACAAAACAGCACTTCTCATTATTTCTCTCACAAAAGACTTGCTTATTAACATGCTAACATAGCACTTCCTGATGCGCTTATATCATGAGAGAATTTCTGGGTGGTGTATCCCTTTTATTCTCTGGAGTATTGCAGAAATTATGATTCCTTTAAGCAGGTTGTTTCACAACAACAACAGTGGCAATATAAGCACACTGCCGCCATCACAGTTTACTACTGTAGATGTTGTTCTTACAGCGTAATGTGTTTTTTTCTTCCCTCAAGACATAAGAAGACCTATCCTCCAAAAACGTTTAATTTTGACTCATCTGTCCTTAGAATATCATCCCAAAGGTTTTGGCCATCATCCAAATTGTTTTAAGCAAGCATGAGAAGAACTTTGTTGTTCTTCTTGGTAAGCAGTGGTTTCTTAAAGCTGCAGTAAGTAACTATTGTAAAAATATATTTTTTACATATTTGTTAAACCTGTCATTATGCCCTGACAGTAGAATATGAGACAGATAATCTGTGAAAAAATCAAGCTCCTCTGGCTCCTCCCAGTGGTCCTATTGCCATTTGCAGAAATACATCGCTCCCGTTAAGAAACAACCAATCAGAGCTGTGGTCCGTAACTTTGTTTGTGTTCAAAATGTAGAAAAATGTATATAATAAGCGAGTACACCATGAATCCATTTTCCAAACCGTGTTTTTAGCCTGTCCTGAATCACTAGGGTACACCTATAATAAGTGCTTATATTCGGACTATTTTAGATTGCTTCGGGGGCACCGCGACGGAGTAACCCAGTACCTTTGTGATTCTTCATTACATAAACAGAGAGAAGTAGCTCCGGCTACGATGTTCTTCCGCAAGACACAAGCAGTTCTGTTTATTAACTGCTAGAGCGTCAAAAGTTACCTACCGCAGCTTTAAGGTTGAGTTATGAAACTGACCTTAGCCAATGCCCGAGAAACCTTTTTCAGAGATCGTTTGAAGCCCTTGTTGAAATTTGACAGGTTGGTCCCTTCTGGGAATAATCTTTTCCATTTAGTAATGGCTCACACTGTGGTTCAAATGACTCCAAGATTGTTAGAAAAGGGCTCTGTAAATAAACTACTTTATTTTTCTCAACTGTTCTGCAATGTTGTTTGATTGTGGTATGTGTTAAAGCTTTGTGGTGATGACCTGTCACTGATGAAAAGGTTAAATATGTGCTATTTTAACTCAACATGACAGGTTGCAGTCAAGATTGACTGTGTTAATCTCAGATTACAAACTCTAACCTGCCTGTTAAATCTTTGAATCACTTGTTGGATTATACAATGAGGAAACTGTATCAATAATGCAGATTTCAGATGCACTGGCTTACTGTGAATGTGAAACTGATGCATATTTGAGCCTTTTACTACCTGTCATACAAAGTGCAGCATAAAGATCTCTGTTGATGCTTACAGGTGCCAATTTAGTTAAATTTTTTTATTCTTAGAAGAAGGATAATAATGGTAACCTGTTCATTTTATGTCTTATTATCATAATGAATTTCATATGTTTAACCTGTGCTTAGAGGGTTTTGTAAACAGATATGATGGCGCCAAGTTGGAAGTCCATTGGAAATGATGTATATTAATGAAATGACAAAGTTCCATTAATATATTGATGGCAGACGAATATGTTTGGAGTTTGCACATAAATCTAGAAATGTGATTTACCAGTAAATTTTAATTTAAGCACATCCTCTAAATTAGTAAAATGGCAGTGCCTTATGGTTAATTGCACACTGTAAGACACAATTAGTGCAACATAAATTCACAAAGTGCAGCCATCGCCATTTTAAAAGAACAACTGCAGCTTAACTTTGGTAAACACCATGCACAGTACCACCACAGAGCTAAAGCATCTGTCTGTGGTACAGCTGTATTTAACAAGTCCACTCTTTTTGCAATATTTATTCTTTCAACATGTAAACAGGAAATTTGGAAAATATTGTCTGCTTTCCCAATGAGGTAGATTTACAAAGGGCAGAATCCTAGCCCAGCAATGTTGTTATTGTCTGAGTTGTGAATGTACTGTACCAGCTGTGGCAACTGACCTACTTCCATAACCCAAAGATTTTTAGACTGCAAATTGAGAATATTAAAGATACTAATTACAATAAGAAGTGGGTTGATTTTCCATTTAAAGTGTGTTTTCTCTCAGGTTATAGTATTAGGTGTAATTTTGAACTTCCATCCTAAAGCTTTGAAAACCTTACTACCATAAAATATGTTTATTTTCCCCTCTTTTAAGACCTGATTAACGGACACTGGAAGCTTATGATGTTAGCTGGATCAGAAGGGCCTATGAAGGGGCTATTTGTCAGAGAGGCATTTCAGGTATTTGGGGCTGTAAGGTATTTGCATAGATCCTACTTGTGAGAAGGTGTAATATTGGGCCAAAATCAAAGAAAAGGGGGTTAGTGTGAGGTCATTCCTCCATTTGAGTCTCTTTCTTCAGAAATTACTGACACAAATATAAATTATGCTCATTTTGCAAATCTCGATCACGGAATTGCTGAGAAAGTCCATTTAAACTTACTTAACCATTAAAACACAAGACATAAAAGCATGACTTCCCGTTATTTCTTTCTGTTTTAATAGCTTCTACAACTATGGGAATATTTAAACTTTAGAATGAAACTTTGTTATCACATGTAAGAAAAATCCTGATATTCTTTTTTTCTCTCCCTCTTTCTTATGTGTTCAAGAGTACAAGGACATGGGTACTATGGGGATATATGTTAAAAGAAAAATTTAAGTATTTAAAATTTTCCTTTACTACACATCTTTTTATAATTCATAATTTCTTACTACATTCTACAACAGTCCTCCCAGTCTAAAACACACATAAATGTTCCTCTCTTCTGTAAACTGATCCTTTACAGTGGTCTGTCATGAGCCATGACACTTTACAGAAAGATCAAGTAGCAGTGAATGAATGAAATGGAAAGAAGGCTTTTTGGAAAATGTCAAAAAGCAGTGAAGACCCATGAGACAGTGTTGCAGGAAGAAAAAGTTTCTTGCTTTTCCGTAGGCGAATTCAAGCAAAGTCTGCAAAAATAGCTTCATAGATCAACTAGACTTTATTGTCTATAACTATCAGTTGTTGTTGTTTTTTGGCAGCCCAATAATCGTGTTGGGTCACACTTTATATTAGGTGGCCTTAAGTACTATGCAATAAGAATTAAAGTTATCATTTGAAACAGTGCACTTATACATGTTTTTACATTGTACTTATATTCTAAAAAATACCTGCATGTAATTACATCTATTAATTTCTGCAATTACATAGTCACACTGTTGACCCATCCCATCCTTTACATCTTAACCAACCCTTAAACCTACACATACTACCAAACCTGTCCCTAACCTTACCCGTATCCCGCACCTCTATAGCAGCAAAAGTGTTTTACAATAAAGTGTACCGGCAATATGTACATTGTACTTATTTTTATGGTGTAAGTACATAGTAGTTAAAGTCACTTAATATAAAGTGGGACCTGTGTTTGAAAGAAATGTAGCATTGTCTTCAGACACGGCAGGTCAGCACTTAAAATTCAGATAATCCTGTTGCTGGCTCAAATCAATACCACTCCAGGAAACATTGCACAAGAAAGATTTTAAATGTAAATTTAACATGGATTTACGTATTCGGATTATAGTTGATAATCTCTATTCACTGATGCAATATAGAAAAATATTTCAATATATCTTCAGTTCAATCGAATCATTAGCATACTCACCCAGGCATAACTCAAACCCAACAAACAGATGAGGACATCATATCTTTTTTTTTTTTCCAGTACATTGATCTGGAGCTAATTGAAATTATTTGGCAGGGAATTCTATTTCAGATTAGCTGACTGGTAGCTGGAAAGAAATTAAGCCCGCTCTATCAAAAATCAAAGAGTTTGAGAAATCCATGATAGGACTTCCTATTTCAGCGATTTTGAGTTATCAGCCACTTGAACTCGTGCCAGTAACACCATGCTGATAAATCTCACAGATAAACCGCCTCTCTCATTTTCACCCAAACCCAAACTGAATCCTACCTGAGAGGTGTGCTTTTCATCAGGCATCTGTCTAGTGCTACCACAGAAATATTCAATATAAAAACATTCTGATTGATGAGTTTACAGAAAAGACAGCAATAGGTTCCTTGGGAAACAAACAGGATATCATTGATCCCGCTTGGGTTTCAGAGTACTCACTTGTTTTGTTGTAGTCAGTATTCACAGAAATATAAACTTGGCTGCTCTAGATGCACTTGCCCATGAACAAGTTCTGTGTATCAGATTCAGCAAGGCATTCCTCTGAGTGTTTCATTTTGTTGCAGAGCACTTCCTGACTTATTTGGACATCAGTTACTTGGCAGTGACTTGCCCTAAACAACAAGTGTCTTGTTTGGAATTGGCTGCAGTGGTATGCAGTTAACCACATGCCTTGAGACCTGCACTTGCTTTCAGTCAGTATTCTGTCCTGTGCATTTTAACAACATACCAAGAGTGAAACGAGCATTAAGATTTTGAAGAAATGCATGCTGCTTCATAGAGTCCCTATAGGATTTTGACATGTTTGTGGTTAAAATATTAAATATCTGCATTTGTTTATGAGACCAAATACTGTCAAATAAATTTCTAATGACCCTGTGGCATAAGAAATTAAGGTTGCATGCGGTATAGTATACTGGGACCTCTTTGGTACTTTTGTTTCTTTTTTAAGCTTGAAAACTTCAGTTCACATTCATTGAAGGGGAAGGGGAAGTTGTGGCCTAATGGTTAGAGGGTTGGACTCCCAATCGAAGGGTTGTGGGTTCTAGTCTCGGGCCGGACGGAATTGTGGGTGGGGGGAGTGCATGTACAGTTCTCTCTCCACCTTCAATACCACGACTTAGGTGCCCTTGAGCAAGGCATCGAACCCCCAACTGCTCCCCGGGCGCCGCATGCATAAATGGCTGCCCACTGCTCCGGGTGTGTGCTCACAGTGTGTGTGTGTTCACTGCTCTGTGTGTGTGCATTTCGGATGGGTTAAATGCAGAGCACAAATTCTGAGTATGGGTCACCATACTTGGCTGAATGTCACTTCACTTTGAAATTTTATGCCTTTAAAAAATATTTTGTGTTCGACTAAAGAAATATAGCAGAAAGTTACTGATGTAAACTTTAATTCTTTTACACAAGTTGAAAAAGTTTTTAAAAAGTCAAGCAGTGATAAATCTCTAAAGCTCACACTTGCACTGCGTTTAATGCATACAAGGATTATATTTGGAGTTTGAAAAAATGAGCTCTGCAGGCTCTCTTTGAACGGTACCCTATGTCTAGCAGCATGAGATTCCCAGTTTGCAAAAACTAGATAAAAACAGAAGAGCTTCTACATGAGTCAAAGGCATCGAGTAAACTGAGGAAGCAAACAGAGACTCTGCTGTCTGGTGTCTCAGCAAACAAAAACACATGCCAGCCGAAACTACACAAACACACCCTCCACACCAAGTCTCTGTTTGTCTGTTACCATCAAAGAAATGCATTTATAGTAGCTCACTCACCTTGCTTTTCAAACAACTGTCCATTGAAAACGAGTGGATCCACTTTCCATGTTCTTGCACATAACTACAATGGAGTGGAATGATGCAAACAAATGTTTTAAAATACCGAAAGTCTTTCTGAACCACATTGCTTACAGCTTCTACCCAAGGGGGGGGTAAAAATCATCTGTTTTATTCTTCATTTTTGTTGTTATATAGACTTTTTTAAACAGATGCACATTTCTTTTTCTTTCTTTTCCGCCAGACTTCATTTCTCATTTTGTTTTTGAATATAATGGCCACAGCGTCTTGCTTAAACTAGCAAAACCTTTGCATACCCACAAAGGCCATGGATGAACAGAGTGTACTGTCTCTTGGCAAAGAAGTTGAAAAGGCTTTCTCTTCAAAGCAGATAAATTTTTTTAAGGCATTAGGATCAGAGCTTTGAATCCAGGAATGCTTTAGAAGTTGGGATCTTATTTCATTGCTTTTAAACATTTTTAAAAAAATCTGTGCATGTTGAGATTAATGAAACATTTTTTGACCTGACATTGTTAATTGGATTATTTATACTAAAGTGGCACATTTGATTTTTCCCATATCATTGGTGATATATCTAAGTTCTTTTGCAAATCCTTAGCAGTCACATAATATGACTGAATATTCACACCTTAATGACCACAATTTCTACTAGCCAGAACTTCAAACTGACAGCAGAAGGTCTGGAATCCAAAGCAGCTTTCACTGGCCAAGGATTGCTCGAGAAGACATCTTACCGAAAGGCATAGCAACAGATAACAGTTCATTTCAGCATCATATTAAGGGGTGTGGAAATATAAAGTCGATGTCCCTATATGATGACAGATTGGCGTGCAGTTTAATCAAAAAAGTCATGCAAATTTCCTGCAAAAATGGTGCAAGAAAGGTGCTGTGAACTTCACATACTTTTGAAAATCCAGTGGTTAGTTTATCATGAAAAGCTCTCATTGTCACAGCTGTAAACACAACGGCTTTCTTCTTCCATAAGAGGCTTTGTCATCACGACTGCTTTGTTTCCAGAGAATTAAAGAATCCTGTAGAGCTCAACCAATCAGACGACGACTTTGAAGTGTTTCCCATTTTGTGTGTCATACGTTGAGCCAGTGGACTATGAGCATGACGTTTGAGGCTGAGACTAGGCTGGCATTGACACTAACCATGAGTATTATTGTGAAAATGTTCACACAGAAATGGATAAAAAAAATTATATTATGCCATTAATAGCTTCTCCATCTCTCAGCTGAGGAAGACATGACATGGATACTTATCAGCAGATTTATGACATGCTGGCATCTATGATCTATGATTTCTTGCTGGCACAGCTACAACCTCCAGCAGAAATGACTTCTGTGAAAAGCTTTGATCAAGGTTTTTCCAAATGTCCCTGCTGATGGAACAATGCCATGCCACTGTAAAGTGAATGTCTGAAACTCATTTAGTTGTCTATGAATCAAGGCATTGTACTCAAGATTTCAACAAAAGGCCCCAGCTTGCTTATGGGTTATATGTTCATGGAAATTATTTTATTTCAAGTTTCAATTGTATTTCAAAGGTGAAATCACACAAAATAGTGATAATGTGTGTATTTCATGTGAAAAAAAGATTCTACATTGTTCCACCAAAATCTCTGATATCACACTGTGAATATTGGTCCCAAAAATGTATATATACATATATTTATTTTTACTGTCAGCTTTTATTTCACGCGGGTCAGGGGGTGAAAGCATATGAAACAAATAATATCTATAATAAGTATTTAAAGTTATTTTTTACATCCAAAAGTGGTTTACATCAACTCTTCATCCATCTCATCATTTATGAATACAACAATCATGATCAACAGGTATGTAAAAATTAAAAAATAAATAATAATAATTGACTTTGAGGGCAGATATTAAATTTTCTGAATTTATTTATAATCCTTTATTTGGTAGGGTGGATGCACCGAATGTGTGAAAATAACATCTTATATCTAGAGGTCTGTTCTTATCTTTATACCAGAAGCAACAGGAAATACAGTTTTTTAAATGATATGAACCTAATAAATATAACTTTAATTACAGTCCACTGCAACACATTTCAGTGAGAACTTAAGGCAGAGTCTGATCAAGAACTGTATTTCTGATCATCTCATTTTAGATATGATCCCCACCCAAAAAAAGGTCTTTCTCAAATTTCCCCGAACCAAAATGAAAATCTCACCTTCCAGATGCACGGACAATTCACAAGCTTCAAAGACATGAGTGGGAGAATCTGTTGGCTTGTGGCGTAAAGACCGGGTCAAGAGCCCAAGCAAATATTTCTCTAAAGTTTTGCCTCCACTGTTAAAACTCCCAAATAGATGGATCACAGAATAAAGCAATCCATTTCGAATGTTTGGAAGCCACCCATGTGCTGGCCACAAAGTTTTTCCCTCTGTCCTGCTCTGAAGACATCAGGCTTATTTACTGTACATCCCGCCAGAAGTTTGAGTTGTAAAGCACAAGTTAATTGATGATACATCTCAGTTTACAGAGCAGCTGGTTTGTTAGATTCGAGCTCCTGCTGTATGTTGGCCATCAGTGTGCTGCTGAAGTAGTTACCTTCCAAGCTGAGGTTCTCAAGGGAACGTTTTCCCCCAGAGCGTAAAGCCTCAAGGAGATACTGTCCTCCAACCTCGCCGAAAAGATTATTATCCAAATCTGCCTTCCTCAGGGTCTTATTTGATCTCAGTGCCTCAGCAAACAGCTTGATACCATTGTCCCCAAGGTTGCTTTCATCTAAGATGATGTGTGTCAGCGTAGTGTTCACTTTCAGGCTTTCAAACAAGACTATCCAAGCCTCCATGTCTGAACATGATGTCTGTGCCAGGCCCAGATACTGAAGGTGGGAATGATACCTCATGAAAGTGGCCAGCACCCTCAGGCCCTCGCTCCCAATGCCGTTTCCACCTAGGTCTAACTCTTTGATCACAATGCTAACTGGAGAGAAGTAGATGGGTTCAGAGTTTCCAGGCTGCGCTGCTGTTTTATCTTGAAGTTCGGCCAATCCACTAAGCAGGGTCTGTACTCCAAGATCGCCAAGTTGGTTTCCAAACAATCTAAAGAAGAAAGAAAATGACCTTCATTATTCAGAATGATTTATAACTACCTTCAACAGTTTCTTTTATTGGAGCAGTTTTGAAAAGTCAGCTTATTTTTGGACATTTAGAAGGTCGGCGTGAAACATACAGTAGTTCTTTGATCTGTGGTTTGGCCTGCAGGAGGTCTAGCAAAACATTGACTCCAGGGGGTCCGATTTGGTTCAGATTAAGGTTAATCACTGTGACTTCGGATGGGCTTCTCTTGAGCGCTATTGCCAAACTTTTCAGCAGTTCATCAGTCAGACCTGTGTTCCTCAGTACTAGTTGATCCACTTCGTCAGATTTGCTCAGCACGTCTGTCATGGCATCCATCTGAAGCAACGACAACAGATTCTACTAATAATATGAGCCTGTCCTCCAACAAAAAACAACCATATAAGTCATTTGTGCATGCACCTTATTATGACCTATATTTACGTTTTAAAGTTAAGCGCTCTCTAACAAGTGTAAAAATAATGACAGTGTCGTGTTGCATCTGTGGTCATGAAACGACACGTCATTACCAATCAAACTGCGCGTTTATTTAAATGGAATGTGTGGACTTTTTACATCGATCTCACAGTAATTTGTACATATTTTACAAGGTGGCTTATTCGCTCGAATGACTACACCGAACCCCACCCCTAAACCTAACCCTCACAGAAATCATGTAAAATGTGATTTATAGACCATATACTGTACACTTTGCGTTCTTGCATGTGCGTTCTTTGAAATCTAACCCATAATTGCAGTATTACATATAGTTGTATAATGCAACTCCACCAACTGAGCTACACAAAACCTGAATTATGGTGCAAATAAAAGAGTACAAAACATTAATATGAAAACGTTCCGTTGCCGATAGGGGCACAATTGTAATATATGCTCTGATGTGTCATATTTCAGGGATTTGAACAAACGACCTATAATAGGGGCGTATTGGTTGGAGGACAGGTTGAAAAATATTGTAAGTGAATGTCAATAAATGCATCAGTTTCTCATATAAAAATACCAATTTGCATGGATTTATTAACATGGTAGTGTAAATCTTACTCTCAGAAAGACACTCAAATTAAATGTAAAAACCAGGACTAACTGTTTTATTCAATACTGTGGCTTTCTGCTCGTTACATTTCCCATCTTGATTTCTAAAATTGAATTATTGGAATATTAACTTAATCCAGCACATTATCTCTGAACTTACTGACTTGTGAAGACTGTGTGTTATATAGATAGGCTATAAGATACTGTTAAGATGAATGTTTGAGTAAAGCCAGACTGACTTTGACCATTTTCTCTCTTGGTGCAAAATCATGCTATGCCCTTTGCTTAATTGTGCAGAACAAAAGCAGAGCCCAGTAAGACAGGTATATATAGATGTATCTGTAGAAATATCTATGGATTTAATTTTGTAGGCATTTTAGCACTTAATTTGTAGAGTTAAGATTACCTGTTTTTGTAAGTCTTGTAAGGCATCCTCTGGACCTTCATGAAAAAAAGAGAGGGAATGACTTAACACTTTTACATACTGTGTGTGTGTATATGTGTGTGTGTGTGTATGTATATATATATCACACAGAGATATATAAGAGTTGATCATAAATTAAAGGCACATACTGCAGAGCTTGATCTTATCAGAACCTTGGTTGTTATTCATTTTAGGTTTCCTTGCTTCTGTAAAACTGCTGTCACTTTCCTCACTAAGTTCCACTTCTGATGCCGAGCTATTGGCAGTGAGTCCTGAAGTGAGTCGCTCTTTGATTTTGTTCCTCTCAGACTCTAGGAGATGATAAAAAAATACATATCTGTTTCACTTTTCATCATATGTCTCACCATGATAACATCACAATTCAGGTTTTAAGAACTAGGAAAATTATGTCTATACATTCCTGCTAATACATCAACTGGTACATTCAGTCATTTTTTTTTTACTGTATTATATTTCAACTGTTAAATATGTGAAGCAGTTGTTATATATGTGTAATAAATATATATATATATATGTTCTATATTGCCCTTAACTATAATACAAATGTATTAATTTTTGTGATAACTTTTGCCATACTGCATAGCACACAGATTATTCTGATCGTTAGTATAAAAGGAGCCTTGCAAAAAAAAAAAAAAAATGTGAAATTCAGATCTTGAAGCAAAAGTGGTCTTTCTTTGAGGCCCTTGTCCCAAGTTGAGAAGCCCATAGTTAGAATAATGAAACCAATTCTCATGGCCTTCTAACACAAACCTTAGTTTGAATTAGAAACTACTTTTTATCATTAAATGATTGACTCCCACTAAATCAGACTAAAAGACTCAGGGGAAACCCTGTCTGTGAGCAACGAGCCACAGTTCTTGACTCACTGTTTACTTTGAACCACCTCTGTTGGTCTTGGCCTGATTCCAGACCAGTGCTCATTTCAACACATTCTTCATAGAAGTCCCTCAGCCTTCCCCTGTTGCTGCTTTTTCCATTTGATTGCGAAGCATCCATCGTTTTCTCGCCATCGCGCTTAGTCAAGGTTTTTCCTTCCTGCAATGAATCTTGAGAAATGCAACTGTCTCTGATAGTGCTGTCTATAAAATAAAATACAACCTAGTGATTTACAACAAAGCTTCAAAGTTTTACATTGCGCTGGCAAGCGACTCCATCCAGCGGCCTTGAGAGTTGGGAACCACATCGCTGGAAAAGATTTGCACTCACCTGGCACTTTATTTTTATTTTCGGTGACTGAATTCTCCTTGTCTGGCACATGTTCTTTTACTGATGTTTGCAGCTGTTCTTTGGTGCTGGAAGGTGGTTTGTTTTCCTTTTTATGTGCTTGCAATTCTTCTAAACCTTTGCCCTCTCCTCGCAGGCTGTGTGGCCCTTGATGGCGTTTGTGACGTTTTCTTTCTTTTGCACTGCCATTTATGTCTTCACTGTCTGTTGACAAAGCACCTCCATCTTTAGAGAGCTTTCTGGTCTTCTGCACCGATCTTTCCATTCCAAGAGGGACAAACAAAGGGGAAGAAGGGCACGACTCCATAACACCTGCACAGAAGGCATGATTACTGTGAGGCATTCTGGAAATAATGTGCCCTTGTAGATTATTACTTTGAAGAATGCCAGTGGTAAAGTCTAACAGCAGTCGCATTAACACCAACCTTCATTAGAATTGATGGCTTTTTGCAAGACTGGAGCTGGACTATCAATCGCTGGGGTACCAATACCATGCCTTGAATTCACACATCTGTAAAAGGAGAAAATGTTTATAGTGGCAACCCATTTGGTCTTGAGAAGAAACCTCTGCTTTAAATCTTTTCTTGATCTTGCATGTCATCATATCTCACTTGTAGCAGGGTTTTCCTCCATTTAGACGGGTCAGTCTGAAGCAGCTCCTGCGGCCTTGCTGAAAGCCAGGGGCGTATCTGTACTCACAGCAGGAACTGATCCTGGCTGCTATGATTCCATTCACAAAGACAGTAGCACTGAAGGGGAAGCCCAGGTGTCTCTGCGATATGAACTGAAATTGCTCTATTGGGGAAAAATATTGTATTATTATTATTATTATTATCATTGTTTCAAATGTATTTAACCATTGTAACATTTTGTTTAAAATTTAATTTTATTCATTTATTCAGCATTTGTTTTATTTTAACTTTAAAATGCATTTAACGGCACTATTTGTTTTACCTTTAAAATATTTTTTACTTTTCATTATTTATTTTTGTATATATATAAAAAAAAAATTGTCAGAACATCTCAAGCAGTGTATCAGGATCATGAGCTTTACCTCCAGGTTGGACAAATCCTTTAAACACACAGATGTTCTCCCCTCCACAGATCTGTTGAAGCACTTTCATCTCATCCCGAGAGCTGCCAGGAAGCCCCTGACCCAGGTACATCATCGTCACAGTCACATTGGACTTCTTGGACTCTTTCTGTGCTTTGAGGTAACTCTAAAAAAAGAGAAGTCAAATATTCTTCACATGCAACACTTTCAGAAACCAGGTTACAAAGAAGGTACATTATATGACAGTGAAAATGCTCTAAAACAAATTTTCCCAAAGCATAGACACTGTCAGTCAGAGAGACCAACTAAAACGTATAACTCAACACTTCAATCTGGTTCAAAGCTGCAGTGTAATCTGTCAACAGAGTCAGAGGCGACTCGCCTGCTTGCTCTTGAAGTCAGGAGCTCTCTGTGAGTTGATGGAGGAGGTGGAGCCACGACGTCTGCTGGGGCTCAGATAAGGACATGAGTGACTGAGTCTGGCCCTTGCTGTCTGCAGGTTTGACATCGTTCCTGTGATAGCAGGAAGGTACAAGTCACTCAACCGTCCTCTGATCGCTGGCTGGCTTGACTTGTTGGACTGCACAGATTAAAGCAAAGAATTTCAACATTAGAGGAAGTGAAGAATAATTATTTTGTCCACTTGTCAAATAAATGTCACTGTCGGTGTGAATCCCAACATGCAAGTGCTGTATCTGTTGCGTTACTTTATAGATTTCCACAGAATTGTTTCCATCCAGCAGAATGTGGCTGCCTTTACGTGGAAAAACACTATCCAGAGAATTGTGCCATTTGGGAGTCAGCGGTCTCTCGCCTCTACGACCCCGAGGAAAAGTCTGCTTTCAAATACAAAAACATGGAGTTTTGTAACATAAGTTATGCCCAATAATCATTTTTTAAAATTTTTTATTTGTAGGAATAAACAGAAAACATTCCATATGATTTCTGGCCAAAGTATATTTCAGATATATGATAAAGTATATTACAACCAGTGCAGCTTAAATAAATATATTTTTTAATAATAAAAAAAGGCGTAGATTAAACCTTAAACCTTCCAATGCCAAAACATGAATATAAAATGTACATATTTAATCTGAAAATACGTATTGGGTCAATTTTAGCTTAGCTAAAAGGAAATAGCAGCAACTGAAACCTTTAATTATACATATACAGTCAAATCAAGAATTATTCATTATTCATTTTTGATATTTTTTACTAGTGGGTGCAGAACACTATAGTTCATTTATGTAAGTAAGAATAGCTAAATAAAGTAAACTTTGACACATTGACCCCCCCCCCCCCCCAAAAAAACCCCTCTGTTTTACTATAGTGAGGACATTGCATGGACTTCCATTGATTTTCTATCAGGTTAATGATGTTTTCTATTCCCTAATTCAATCCCTACTCCTCACAGAAACCTGTGCAAAATGCTACATTTCAACAAAAGCATGTTTTGTCTGGTTTATAAGCCTTTTTAACTAGTGAGGACCAGTCAAATGTGATGGACACGTTCTGATATGCAAATGGGTGTAATTTTATTTTAAATTATCACTCTGTGTATCCACACTTCACAGTTGGTAATTAAGTTAACATTTCATAAAAAAAGAGAACTAAAAATTTAAATCCAACTCATTGTTCAGTAAGATACATGTAACATGTAGTAGGGTCTTGTGCGATTTCATCAGGTGCTCAGTGTCAGCAGGAGGTTTGAAAAAGCTCTATTCTACTTTTCCACATTTAAAACTTTTATGAAAGGTACGTCAAAAGCCTGTGGCATCAACAAATCTAAAAAAGTGACATAACTGCTATTATAAGGCAATTTCGACTGTTTTAATCAAACACAGAGAAAGTTTTATTACTCAGCTGTTGTTTTTGTGAGGCCAAGGAAATTTATTTTGTTGCCATCTTACACAACAGCTGAAATGGTCTTATTACTTACATCTTTGACTTCATCTTTAAATCCTTTGATGAGCAGGTCTTGAAGGACACTCTGACTGTGCCTGCGGATGCGCTTCATGGAATCTTTCTGATATGTTTCCATCCTTGCTCTCTCTTAAACACAAATATGGGTCATTTTATTTTAAATTAGCATTTTATCCACACTTTAAACATTTTGTTTTAAAAAATACCCTTTCAACTTCTGTACAATAAGATGCATGTTACATGCAATAGAGTCTTTAACATTTTCATCGGGTGCTCAGTGTCAGTTGCAGATGGCAGGAAAACAGCCAAGGCACAGACACATAATTAAATAATGCATAAACACCTACAATGCCTGATGAAAACTGTACATGTGTTTTAGAAAGATAACAGTCAAATGCCTATGTGGACACTTAAATCTGGTTTGTAACTGTTGATTCACTTCTGGAATTGTATACTGTTGTTGATACATATTACTTAAAATTCTTGATTATTTGAAAAATACATTTACTATACTCAATTTTTATAGAAAGACATTAGATTTGAAGATTTGTATGGAAAATAGGCAACAGTCATCTATCTCAAAGAAATTTATTGATAGAGCTTACATTTTTCAGACCACAAAACACAGCAAAGTATTTATATTTCAAGATATCTAGATTATGATTACACGCTCATTTTGTTTTTTAAAGTTAGGCTAGTAAACTTACCAGCCTTTTCTTCACAGCTTCATCTGGGTAAAGCAGCAATATTGTAGTTTTACCCGTTGTTCCTATCTCTGTCGTCAAGGAGTCATCTGATACCTGGATGGCTTTGACACCCAGGTCTTACACTCTACACTAGCGTCTCATGCATGTTTAATTGGCAGTCTTCAACAAGGGCCATATGCAGAACAGAGAAAAAGGTATGCTGCTTTTAGGTGTTGCCTAGTTTGTCAAGGCCTGTTGTGGCCATAAATAAAAAAGTGACATAATTGCAACCTATTTCAACAAAAACAACCGGTGTACTATTAGAGGCATGTTTTAATCAAATGCAAATTGAATTTTATTGCTCAGATGTTTTTTTACATGTATTTTTATTTTTTTATAATATGCTGAGGAAATTGGGATTGAATTCTCAATTATTACAACAGTGAGGAGATAAGTGTCAAATGTGATACCCCACACCTACCCCCGTTTAATTAATAATTGTTTTCTTTTATATCTTTAATTATCTGAGAAACCAGATACACTGTGCTGGACAATAACCAATAATTTGTATTCTATAATTTTTTCCCCTTAATGTTAATTTTAGGATTTATGGTTTACATACTGCAAACACGTTTTATCACCAAATAAGGCAGAAAGTATATTCCTTTTCTGTCGTTCACTCCGATGTTGTGTGGAGTGTAGGACACTAAGGGTTGCTCTTTGGAGCTCTTAGGAGCCTATCGGCAGTGTGTACAAACATCAACTTTCGCTGGTGACTACTGAGAAGCCTCTGTCTGCTGCTGAAACCGAACCCCAAAACATCAGCGCCGCCTACTGATGCTACCCGCACAAAATGGCAGCGCTGTCTATGTGAGATGGGTCAAAAGCACGGCAAGCATGGAGGCACACGAGTTAGGCTATGGGCTAGACTACCGATTCCATCACTCATGCTCTCAAATGTTCAAACTTTGGAAAATAAACTGGACTTAATTTAACTCATAAGTCGGTCAACACAGCATGAGACAATGGATTGTTGTGTGTTAGTTTTCACTGAAACATGGCTAAATGACAACATCTCAGACTCCGCTACTCCGCTGCAAAGACTTGCCTGCAATCAAGAGGACAGGCACAAAGCACTGTCTGGTAAGGCTCACGGGGGTGGCTTGAGTGTGTACATCAACAAAGAGTGGTGTAACAATGCTGTGGTAGTGACAAAACACTGTTCATCGCTGGTGGAGTTTATGTTTGTGATGTATCGACTGTTCTATCTGTCACGGAAGTTCACAAACATTGTTATTGTCGCAGTCTACATCCCCCTGTGTTAACGTGAAGTATGTGCTTAGCCAGATGTACACCACCATCAGCGAACAACAAACAAAAAACCCTGATGGCTTTTTCATAATAGCTGGTGACTTCAACCACACAAACTTAAAGACAGTTTTGCCAAAGTTCTACCAACATGTGAACTTTGCAACATGGGGAAAAACATACTGGACTTCGTTTACACAACAGAAAAGAAGGCATACAAGGCTGTACCCTGCCCCGACCTCAGGTACTCGGATCACTTCTCTGTTATGCTAGTCTCAGCCTCAGACGTAATTCCCATGGACCATTGGCTAAAAGTCTGAAGCATATGGAACACAAAAGTGGAAACACTTCAGGAATGTCGACGTTGTTATCAGATTAGTTGTATTCTACAGGATTTCTTCAAGATGTGTGTGTATTGCGTTCTTTAACATTCCACCTTAAAACAAAGATTTTTAAAAGGCGCCAAACCCCCTCACGATAGATGAAAGCCCTCGTGTTTACAGCTGTGACGACCAACACTTATCAGGATCACCATCACCATGGAGAGAGTGCTGACCAGCTGCATCATTGTCTAGTACAGGAACTGTAGTGCAGTAGACCGCAAGACGGACAGTGAACACAGCTGCAAAGATCATCGGTGCCCCTCTCCCATTTTCCTTACACAATGCTCCAACAAAGCAAACAATATCGTGAAGGACCCCACCCATCCCTCCCACAGTCTTTTCCAGTTTCTACCATCAGGAAGACAGTACCGGAGCATCAGAGCCCGCTCCACCAGACTGTTCAACAACTTTTTCCCTCAGGCCGTGAGAGCCCTGAACTCAAATCATCCCACCCTCCTCTGAAACCCCACACAAAGCCCCTTCCTTCTAAAAACATGAATAATCTCAACTCCTCCAAACACCTCCAACCTTTACTCATCACAGAAAAACTTTCCGTGAGCTTCCCTTTCTTCTCTTGCTTCGTACTTAACAGTCTTTTTGAGTTTGAGAGCCTGCAGTGGTCCTATGCCCTCCGGGCTATGAAGGTCATGGCGCCAGCTCTGGGGAAAGCGATATCCGCTTTATTGATCCAGGAATGCCACCAGTACCTCAACCTGGCTAAGATGCAGGAAGCTGAGGAAGTACCCTTTTGTGACATCCCCATTTCACAGGTTGGTCTCTTTGGCGATACAGTTGAAGAATTTGCCCGGCAGTTCTCCATGGCGAAGAAGCAGGCAGAGGCCATCAAACAAATCCTGCCTCAGCGTGGGTCAGGTCCTGCTCCTGCACCCTAGAGTCAGCACTCCTCGTCTTCTTATTGCTGGAGGCAGCCCACTGCGAGGACTGCTGAGGCCCTTCAACAGCCTGGGACTTCAGTCGCATGAAGGTGGCACTGCCAGTTTGTTATCAGAGCACCAGGAACCCTTGCATGGCTTCAAAACATTCCTGAGACGGGCAACCCAAGGAGGAGGGACTGTCTGGCCAGCCTGGATCGTGGACTCTCCAGAGTCGAGTCAGGTTCCCGTTGACCCTCCAGAGTCGAGTCAGGTTCCAGTTGACTCTCCAGAGTCGAGTCAGGTTCCAGTTGACCCTCCAGAGTCAAGTCAGGTTCCCGTTGACCCTCCAGAGTCGAGTCAGGTGCTCAGTGACCCTCCAGAGTCAGGGCTAGTCACCGTTGACCTTTCAGAGTCTGGGCTAGTCACCGTTGACCTTCCAGAGTCAGGGCTAGTCACCGTTGACCCTCCAGAGTCGAGTCAGGTGCTCAGTGACCCTCCAGAGTCAGGGCTAGTCACCGTTGACCTTTCAGAGTCGGGGCTAGTCACAAATACAAGTCACCAATAATCTTCATGAGCAGAGTCAAGTCAGCATTGATCTTCTGGAATCCAGTAGGAACACCATGGGATTACCAGAGTCTCTTCAGGTCTCTGTGGAACTACCAGAGTCTCTCCTCGCCTCTGCAGAACTTCCAGAGCCTCGTCACGTTTCAGCCGAACTTTCTGAGCGCCCGACTGATCCTTTTTGTGGCCACGGAGGCTAACCTTAACTTGTTCTCTGTTTCAGACTTACCCAGCCAGATTTGCCCTCCTGTTTATTCGGCCGCACGGATGTGGTGGTCCTCTGCTCCGCCCTGGGGGCGTCTGTTTTGACCGCATGGATGTGGTGGTCTTCTGCTCAGCCCTGGTGGGCGTCACGTTATGTCCTTCCTGGACTTGTGTTTTTGTGGTTGTTTTGTTTTGTTCTTCTGTCTGTTTTTCCATCTATGGACCTGGCACTCCGTCCCTCCCCCTGATCCTACGCCGGTCCACCTCCCTCCTGGGTTTCTTGTCTGTGTCTTTCTTTCTGTTTTCCTCTAAGTACCTGGCCCTCCGTCCCTCCCCCTGATCCTCCGCTGGTCCACCTACCTCCTGGACTCTTTGTTTTGTGTTGCACTTCTCTGGTCTCTGTTTCCCCATTTTACCTGGTCCTCTTGTCTCTGTTTCCCCATTTTACCCAGCCCTCCGTCCCTCCCCCTGGTCCTCCGCCGCTCCACCTCCCTCCTGGTCTCTTTATGTCTTTGGTCTCTTCTTGGGTTCGGGTGGAGCATCTGGCAGCTGCTCCATGGAGGAGGGGGTAATGTCAGGCTGTCTAGTCTCTGTTTCCCTGGGTGTCCACTAATGGGCTCACTTCCCCTTAGGCACTTCACCGTAGGCATTAAAATTCCACTAGTCCTGTCCTTTCAACACAGTAATTGCACTCCTGCTAATTGCACCAGGTGCCTTCACTTAATTGTCATTAGCCTCCCTATATTTACCAGTCTTTTCCTGTTGTCTGTATGGAGTCCTTTCCTTTCGTATCCCAGGCTTCTCGTCCTCCGAGATTCCTCATATTCTGAGTTCCCATTCCATTCCTTTTCCTGTTCCTTTCTTGTTTGTTTGTTTTGTTTGGACTGCATTCTGGTTTTGACCCTGGCTTGTTTTCACAACGATTTGGATTATCCCAATAAAAAGACATACCTGCATTTGGATCTCTCTCTCTCCCTGTGTTTAACTTTATCACGATTGTCACACAAGATCCATCGCCCAACACTTAATTAATTTACTGAATGCATAAACTGTATTTTCCTGCGCTCAAATCTGTCAATCTAAAGGAAACGCTGTGTTTGAGGTAATTTGTTAATTTCCATAGACTTAGAATTTGCAACTATTACAGTTATTACACTTATATACAAAACTTTGTATTATGCTTGCTATAGAGTTTGTGACGTCATGTGCACTGCCGCCGGTGGCAGTAGACAACCATGGTAGCAACCGACCACCGCGGTGACGCGGTTGTCATGGCAACTGTCACAGCCCTAGTGTTTTTTAATCTTGATGGCCATCTGTTCTATTGTTATGAAAATGAGCTAGACACACAGAGACCTTTCAAACAACATCAAACAAGAATACTTGCATTGTAATAAACTCCGATTAAGTGTTTCAATGATCTTTTGTACTGTGTTTAGATGGAAATGAGGAGAGAGAATGGGATAGTGAGTAAAGGAAGTGGATGCTGAGAATAATACAAAGGTGTGAAACTTTTGTTTCTCTCAGTTGGGTGTGTTGTCTTTACTGAAGATCTCAGGCTTGTGAGACAGAGTTCATGTGTCAGTTCTCTTTTCAGACTGTGGCCTTCTTCTGGTCCAGACAAATGTCATCAATAATTTAACAAGGGGTGTTAATATGTACTTGAGGGATAACATTCTGAACATAATCTTGTGAAGTGTCCGGATCAGAGTCTTCTAATCCAGGATTGGTCTGAGCCCCCCGCCCTTCTTGGGTACAATGAAGAGCCCGTAATTCACAAGCTTCCATTCAGAATGTTAATCCTACCAAGGCACAGGCCATTTCTTTGGTTTGCCTTCGAAGGACGAGCATATCAGTGCAAAGTTCTTCCCTTCAGGCTGTCCCTGCCCTTCTCAGGAAAATTGGCTTTCCCATTCTTAATTACCTCGAAGACTGACTGATCCAAGCTTACTCATGAGAATTGGTTTACGCACACAGGGACATGGTCCTCGACCACCTAGCCTGATTGGGACTTCGGGTGAACTAGTAAAAGAGCAAACTCTCCCCTGTGCAGAGTATCTCTTTTCTCTGTGTAGAAATAACAGCGCACCTCTCTCAGGATCGTGCTTAGTCAGTACTGAAATGCTTAAGAGCTCTCAAGTAATGAACAGCAGTCCCTTTTAAAAAACTTTCAGCGGCTCTCCAGACATATAACATCCTCAGCCACAGTCATGCCACTGGGACTGATTCATATGAGATCGCTTCGGCACTGGTTTCATACCAAAGTCTCTAGATGGGCATGGTGTCACGGCTCACGCCGTGTGGACATCACACCGTCGTGTTGCCGTACCTTAGGGTGCCTTGACGCATTGTTGTTAGAACAGATGCTTCCAAGACAGGCTGTAGTGCCGTGTGCAATGGGCTTGCAGCATCAGAGGTCTGCATTGGAATATCAAATTCCTGGAAAACACTGGCCTATTTATACCTGGATGTCCAGGGCTTGGCCAGCTATGCAAATTTTGCACACCCAATTTCATTGGCCCTTTTTTCAAAGATGTCAGAGGTATTTGGGCTCCCCAGAGTGACCCCTTGTGTCTTATGTTTTACACAACAGCTCCGTTCCCTCCATCAGGGAATGAGGGTTACCATACATAACCGAGACACTTATAGTATGAATGAAACATACACTGCATTAGAGAGTTTAGTGCTCTGTAATGTTCACATGGACTCATTTTGGATATGAATATAGCATCAGATCATGCATAGATTATCTTGTCTCTTGATGTAAAGAGTAGAGTAAAAGTATTTTTACTTACAATTTCTGCCTGATTAATTATTTTAGAGTTTAATTAATAGAAAATTCATTGTGAAATAACTTAAAGATTTTATTAATTCACCAGATTTTTCAACACAACTGGATTCTAATGGGAAAAATAAAAAGAGTTGACGAGGTAGTTAAAAAAAAATAAGACATCATGTGTTTTAGTTGTTCTGGCTTATTGTATTGCTTGTTTTGCATACTTTAAGTCAATTTGAGACCATTTTAGAGGTTTTTATGAGGCCCCCACTGGGCCCCCAGTCTTCTGTTTGAGAATCACTAGTACAAAGCTGTAAAATGCTATTGCTTGGGAGTTCATATTGAAATCTCAGATTTTTGAATGTGGGTATCAGCAGATATGTGCACAGGTTAAGGCATTGCTGAGGCATATGAGCTTATTTGGAGGACATTTTTATTTTTTTTATCAGGAGAAAAATCTAGGAAAAGCAAAAGTCTCTATTTACATTTTAAATCAAATGTCTTTCTTGGGAAAAAAATAAATAATAATGTCTCAGTCAGAAGTGATTTCTGTTACCTAATGTCAAAATAGCAAAAAGTAATTTTTGTTGTTTGTTAGTAAGACTTCATCTGTGTTCTCCCTTCGAACATGCCTCCTATCAGTGCATTGTTTCTGTAAAGTCACTGCAGGCCCTCTTGCAGTTACTGTGCTTTGAATGAATGAATCTGCTCTATTAGCCTCAGAGAGCCTCTGGATCGGGCAGCCACTGGCCCCCCGCTGTGCTCGTTATGTCCATAAACAGGCCTGGATTTCTTGTTGTGCTTGGCAGATTTCATCTCGCTCCCTGCCAGTCCCACTAAAGCAAGATGCCAGTCAGTGAAGGAGCTGGACTGTCTTGCCTTATGATGACAAGTATGCATTTTGGTTTGCAATTTCCTTTAGAGTTTAGAGTGTCTAAATTTCCTCTTTCGCTTTAGGCAAAGAAATGTCCTGGAGCTGTCAGAGTGAGTGTCAGGAGGATTTGCAGATATCAGAACATTCACATGTGCTAGTCATTTTGTTTGGAGTACCATCAGACAGGCAGGAAGGAGTGTTGGCCGATGTTGATGGCGATGAGGGATCTGTGATTCTCGTTTGTTTGGAAAATAGCAACAACAAATGTAACCACTAGAGTCTGCTAGAGAATCAACTCTCTCTGCTGTTGGCCATTACTGGCTTTTCTGCTCATTTTCCTGGCCTGATCGTGCTGTATCGCATTTTCATTTCTGCCAAGGGAATGAAATAAGATCTGTTTAATCGGGACATCTTCAAAACAGGAAGAGCTCAAAGGCTTAGATGATGTGCAGTCCAGTCTGCGGTCATATCCAGTGTTTTTTTCCAGTGTTTTTTTTTCTGCAACAATAGGTGCTGAACTGACACTAAAAACCTTTTTGTAATATGAAGCAGCTCGTGGTGGTGAAAGATTTGACTAATATGTCATTGTGTGAATTGGCAGTGTGCATATGATGGAGACCTCAGCAGAGAGCACAGTTAGGAGAGCGAGGACCTGGCTGCCCTTCAGGAACTCATGTCTCCTGCTGCTCACAACACATGGCACATAGCTTACTTCTCTCACAGAGAAATTAGGTGATGAGTTATTCATGTGTCCCTGGCTGAAATGTGTTCACATTTTTTCAATTTTTTTTTTTTTTTAACTGAAGTGTCTTATGGGTCATGTCATGGCTAGTGTTTCTAAACATTTTTTGGCCTATGTAACTCCCTCTCCTCTCATCAGTTCAGATTAAGTACCCGTTCACTGACACTAAACCAGAAATGTGTTTCATTTAACTCTTATTCTACTGGATATCATTTGGTTATCTTGAATATGATTAATATGACCCTTGCTACAATAACTGACTTTTTAACAGTTAACAGACACAATAGCTTCCACTAAAGTGGTCTAACAAATATGCAATCTGTGTTTGTTTCTTTATTTTTTTTATATTTAGTTTTTTTTCTAACTTGATTTACATTGATGTTGGTTTGGCTGGCTGAGAAAACAGGAAGAAATGTCCTTTGTTGTTGTGTTTTCCTTTGAGAAAAGTGACAAATGAATTATGCTGCTTCGTTTTTTGGCCAACTTCTTAGGCACTATTGCGTGCATCTATTGTGCATTGTGCTGTCTCAAAAACTGGTGAAATGCTATAAAAAATATTATTTTAATTTATAAAACAGTTCTGTTTTATAGGATTTGCAAAGCAATATCTAAAATCTATGACTGTACCACAAATTGCCTTCTATACCCTTATTCACTATTCCCTTTATTAGTCCTCAAATATAGTCCACTTGTGAATGAGTGAATGAAAATTAGTTAATTTCTTATATTGTTGTGTTTTCCTTGGAGAAAAGTGAAAATTAATTATGCTGCCTCTTAGTAGTGTTATAGTTTTAGAAAAAAAAATACAAAATAATAAATAAACAAACAAATAAATAAATGAAATAACAGTGTGTGGACAGTTCTGCAAAGTTTTTACTTGCTACTTAACTAGCTTCTACTGTACTCCACCTGTCTTAGCTAACTGGCAAGCTCCAGTAGCAACAAAATGTTTTATATTGAAATCTGTCATGGAGAATTGCTAGTATAAACCTTAATTAAACAATTAACTACTATGCACACCATCTACTGCATTATAGGTATTATCCAGCCCCTGAGTGTGCGCTCCTTATTATGGTGCATTATGGGCTATAGAGAGTGCACTTGATAATATATGGTATGGTTTCGGACACCACTTTAAATGGCTGTCCCCTTAAATAGTGCACTGTATAAGGGTATTTTTTTCAGCTTGTTAACAATCGCTGTAAATGGACAATAAGTTTGGAAGGATTCAGATAAAGTCTGCAGTCTCACTTACACAGTGGAACATTTGCTTTGTTACTGCCGGTCCAAGATCCAGTTTCATTGCCATCAGCGTTCAAAGTTGTAATATAGCACTGATCTAATTGTTTAATTATTCTCAGTGACTGCTTTAAGTGAGAATTTCACCCTTTCATAGATTTTGTAATAGGATAATGCTATTAAATATGTTATCATCTTGATGATTTCACAGGGCAGTTACTGGTTAAACCTGTTATTTCGGGATTTCAGACTAGGTTCATTGTACCTGGATATTAAGGTACTGTATAAAAATAAGTGTGAGACATCCACAGATAATACCAGCAAAAAATCAGACAAAATCCTATTTTGTGGTCTCTGATTTAAAATGAATTATGGCATTGATTTTACTTCACTATAACCACAATTCATGTAACTGCTAATTTCCTTTATTAATGAGATTGTTTAAAATAATTGCATATTACTGGCATATGGGCTGTTTATTAGTATTTAGTATTAAAAGCATATATTATAAGTCTTATTCTGCATGACCATATTCTAGATCTCCTAACTCTGTCCAATACCTAAACATAACTACAACAATGATTATAAATAAGTAGCAAAATATTAAAAAAGTAAAAAATAAAATAAAATAAAAAAGTTTATTGTGGAAAGAGTTTTAGTTAATAGTGAATATGTGCTACCAAACCTTCTAACATTTTTAGAAATCTCAGGAGGCAGACCTACTTCCAGAAAATAATTTAGGTCCTCACAATTTATTTTGGCAGACTAAAATATCCTGGTGTTCCTGTTGTACTTTGGGGAACCGGCCTGGGAATTCAAGGACGTGATCATAATTATATGTAAAAGGACAGTGGACCAAAATGGACTTCATGAGGTGAGTGATTCTCTTTTCCCAGAATATCATTTAAGATGAATCAGGGCAGGCCAGTGTGATTCTGGTCATCATATGCCAGGGAACTTCCTGTTCTCTATTGTTCAGAATAGATAGTTTCATAAATCTGAGTGGATTCTATTGCATTTACTGACCTCATGAAATATCCCATCAATTATGTAACACATTTCAGGGAAAGAAATGTTTTATGTAGCTATCAAATACTGTCAATATAAATAGAAATGTATCAGTTTAAAGTGTGCTAAAAAAAAGGATACAGGATACAGGGCTTTCTGAGTCACACATACTGAGAAATGTAAGATAATTTAAATTTCTATGAAAAGTGTTAAACCAACAGTATTACTTCAAATGTTCTCCCAACTAGCCAAACAAAGTTCAAAGTTCAAAGACTTGATTTTCAAGTTCCCAGCATGCATTGCAGCATGGATAAATTGTGTGCTTAGGGTTATAGGCTTTTTGTTTTACCATTTGTTGGCTTTATGGTGTTGCTCTTCTTTTGTTATTTGCTGTGTGCAGATCCCTTTTTTTACTTAATGTTTGCTACTGCTATTGAGGTTTGTGTGTGAGATGTTAATTATGTTTTGCAGAAAAGTTTTAGAAAAACAGAATTGTTTCTTACAGAATAAACTCTTCTGTTTTTCTGAGGCAGAAATCACAAGGGTTTGTAATAACTATGTAATGAAAATATATTATATTAAAGCTATTAAAGCTATTATTAAAGCTATATAAATATTAAAGCTATTAAATTAACTGTTTGTAGTAGTTTGTTTGCTTCACAAGCAGAATGTATTTGCTTAATGGGAGATTTGGAATTTAGTGAGTCCAATTCAGACTGATTACAAAGTAGTACTGAAGAAATTTAATTAACAAAACATTTATTTTTTTATTACACTGTAGTAATAAATTGTAGAACATTTTTTAAAATCATTTTTATTTTTTATTTTTTTTATTTCTAGATAAAATTGACTTCTTCACAAGAAGAAACTGTACCAATTTTGATCTGTTCTTTATGGCTCTATTTTTTTTTATCTACAGTTGGCCTGACAATGGCCTTTTGATTATACTAATAAATTAAAGCACTCAACAACACTCACCATGTGGTCTGTTTGACAGATCGACTGTGAAAATAGCTGCCTGTTGACATTTCCAGCCTAAGGTCTTCTAGAAGGGCCAGCTGATGATTAATGTCTGGTTGACTTGATGGATGCTTGTATGAATCACTGTTATTATGACTCATGTGATCTCACAGATAGCCATGGTTTCTTGATATGGCCACTGCCTGCTTCCAGTTATATTGGCTTGATTATATCTGAATCTGTCACAACTCGGAATGTTTCAGTCTATGCTGACAAGCCATTATTGTCCACTCGCTTTATATGGTGCATTTTGATTAATTGGGGGATTAATCTCAATGTTTTTTTTTCTGCATTTATCTAAAAAGCTTTTATCCACTTGCAACAAAAATGTGAAATTACCACCAGTTTCTCCATAACACGTACATCCAACAACAATAATGAAGACAATTCGGGCCCTATTACTGCAGCCCAGGAGGTAAAAATCCTACTGCAGGGTCTTTTGGCATGTGTTTATGTTATCATCTGCCTGAGCTGTGAGAGACTGAGACAGCTGCTGAGGTCTTCGCGATTGCCAGCAGTGCTTCAGTATTTTAGACGTCCCGCATGCTTCAGCATGGTGTGTCGGTTGTCCCACTGGGATAAAATTCATTAGTCAGAACATATAGTATCTCACATAAAGATGCAATGTTCTGGCATTTGCTGTGAGATGTCACAGTAATTAGTGAGTTGCTATGCAGTTAATAGGGTGTTCCTGGTGGTCAGACAAAAGCTTGACGCCACAGGTTTTGACCAGTGTAGTGATATTTAAAACAAGTATGTTTGCATCATATTACTTTTATATCCAAGGTAAAAGAAATTAGCATTAAAGGGATAGTTCACCAAAAAATGAAAATTCTGTCATTAATTACCTGTAATACCTGTAATAAACCTGTAAGACCTTTGTTCATCTTTGGAACACAAATTAAGGTATTTTTGATGAAATCCGAGAGCTTTTTGACCCTCTATAGAAAACAACATAACTACAATATTACAAAAGTATTCAAAAAATATTCTCGTAGCTTCATACAATGGATGTACCATTGATGACATATGCTTTAACATACAACATACTTTAATTATGTTTTTACTATAATTCTGGCCCTTGGTAGATACGTGGTAGATACTTTGTTGTCCAAGAAGGGTCAGAAAACTCAGATTTCATCAAAAACATCTTCATTTGTGTTCTGAAGATTAACAAATGTCTTACAGGTTTTGAACAACATGAGGGTGAGTAATTAATGACAACATTTTAATTTTTGGGTAAACTAACCCTATAAATTGTTAATTCTCCCCAAAAAATATAACTTTTTTCATCATTTACTCTCCTTTATTTTGTTCCAAGCCCATGGGACTTCCATTCACCTTAAAAACGAAAGTTTTATAAAACATTGTAAAAGTATGAATCAAATGGTTAAATCCCAGTCTTCTGAAGAGGAACATGTTGCTTTATATAATGAGCAGATTCAATGTAGAGTTTTATTCACATAAATTCACATGAACATGAATCCTACTAGTCTGGAACAACAGAAGTCTATGTAAGTGACATAAATACCTAATAAAGATAATAATTATTATTATTATTATTTACATTTTTGGGTGAAATAACACTTACATTGACACATTAATGGTTCCTTTGAGTTTTTTGCTCAGCCATCAAAAAATATTTCCAAATAAGGCCACAGCAGAATGAACTCATATACCTTGAGCAACACACAGTATGTTTTGATTCTGAATGAACAAAGGCTAGCACTTGTTGCCACCTGTTGCTGAATCAAAAAGCCCTACCATTAATGCACAGACTGGCAGCTTGTCTGGAATGTGTAAACATGGAAAAGAAGAGTTATACAAACTGTGAAAAGCCCCAAGTGCTGTTGGACTGCATATTAAATTTGAGGACTGTAACTAATTGCTATTTAATGATAAACAAATTGGAACATTTTAGTTCTTTAGAAATGAGGTTGATGATTTCATAATTTGGCTTGACCTTTATCAAATGATGATTAGCACAGAATCCTTATGAGGAGCTAATAATCTGATCAAGGCTGAACCAAAATATAAAAGGCAACCACCGCTGCGGTCAAAGTTTAATTTGTACAATCATGTGCTCTCATCATAGGATCACCCAATAAATTCGACGTCACATCAAGGGAGTACATTAAATTCTTATGGCCGCCTTCCTCATTGCTCTCTATTAACGTCTCTATAAAAACACTATGAGGTCTCATTTTGCAATAACAAGATGACATTTCTCCTGCTTTTTTGTTATTGCTCCTTCATGCAGTCTCTGAAAGAACACAAACCTTTTGTTCTGAACCTTCGAACTCCTGCTGTGTTCAAAATTGAGGATAACTCATTCAGTCTGGTCTTAAATTGTCCTGACATTCTGTGTCTTATATAAGACCACCTTTGTTTTTATTTATCTCATAAGCCAACCCCTAGTGAGTCCTTCCAATGGATGCACATTTGTTATTGAGATGTCTCTTAAACATACATCAAATCAAGTGGCACATTCAGTTCCATCAAATCTCTCAGAGGTCCAACCACATAAATATTTTTAGCAATTTTTGGCTAAAAAATAGCAATATTTAGCAAGTTTTAGATGTAATTATTTCTGGAATAAAGGCATTATATTATTTTTTGACTATTTTGAATAATGGGATTACATTATGTTTTAGCAAATACAATTTATGTGACAGCATTATATATATATTTATATATATATGGCTTGTTTGCACATGTAACCAGTTTAATCAAACACCTAAAAGCTGATCAGCCAAATGTAGCCTGCAGGACAAGAATTTAATGATAGCTATTTGGAGTTTACACTCTGGAGACCCACTTGATCGTGACGGAAAGTACTTTTGGGAAAAATATTCAAATTGTATACATTAAATGTCTTGGATGGAATCATTTTCATAGTAATAGATATTTTTTTAGCTCACTGATTGCTGCTCTTTTAGGACCTGTAATATTTCAGTTTTCACTATATTCTAGCCTGTTATAACAAACTGCATTCATCAACAAGCAACATACAAATGATACAAGGAATACGCAAATATACAGCTGCCTCGTGTTTTGTGTGGCTGGGGATTCTGGTTATGCAGTTCAATAAGCCATGGATTCTAAATACTACAGGCCATGTTCTCAGTCCTGGTTATAAATCAGTTGATTTATATTAGCAATATCATAAATGAGCAACACTATCACAAGGGGTTTTCTTGCTCTGTTCATTCCAGTACATGGTGTGTTTGTTGTCTGATATGTGGTAGCCTTCTCTTTGGACTGACAGAGACAATCTTTGGACATACAAGGTTGTGATATACATAGCAAACTAAAAACTGTTAGGATTGTCAGCATAACATTTTAAGAACTGAAGGGATTTTTCTGCAGTGAAAGTGCACATAAACATGTGATACTGTCAGAACAAAAAGTGACAAATCATTTACACTGTTGGGTGATATATTATTTGAGGTTGACAAGTAATGAAACTGCTTTATTATTTATAAAAGGATGTAGCAGAGCAAGACATTAATAAATGAAGTATTATGAAATTCAAAAAATAATTAAACCTCAACATAATGAAATAGTGTAATGAGTAAAAATCTATAATATATGAAACCTGAGACATGAGAAATGAAAATCAGAATAGTAGCTTTATGAAAGCTGTGGTTGGTTATGTAAAAGGGCAATTAGGATATGTGGTTGTCTCTGTGTCTAGTGCTGATTTAAATCTAATGTTATGAAACGATTAAGATGAATTGCTGCTAATGAAGGAAATGATTCCTCTGACAGTGATTGAAAGTGCACTTATGACTGTGGATACAATTACAGTCTATTGTCGTTACGGCATATTTGAATACTAAACTCATTTAGGAAACTTTCTAATAAGCATCATTGTTATCTATGTATATTATAAAAAGTTTTTATATTTTATTGAAGTCACTTGACAGCTCTAAAAATCTAAATGTAACATGAGTGCTTTTTATTCCTCAGGGCAACTGTCAGAGGGACAGTCACTGACCTCATGAAGAAATCTGGTCAGAAAAGCCCCGAGGGGAGCTGGTGTCCTCTCAGCCCACACATTACCTGTGTCCGTTCATCCAAACACTCTCCTCAAAAGAAGCTCATGGACACAATGTTCATTGGTCAAGATCACTCGATTTCTTCAGTCTTCCTATTCTGTTTTGTTATTGGTAGTTTATTTCTTCATTTTGCTAAATCATAGTATCAACATGCCATTATGTCTTTCCAAACCAGTAGATCACAAAAGAAAATATTTTGAAGAATGTTGGTGACCAAACAGTTTTGGTGGCCTTAGACTTTCATAAAATAAAATAAAAAAACACAGAGACATTACTCAAATGTACCACAAAGAAAAAAAGTCATACAGGTTTGGAATGACATAAAGGCGGGAAAATGATGACAGAAGTTTCATTTTGGGTTGAACTGTCCCTTCTATCTACAAATAGTTCAGAAATATACAGAAGATGTTTTAATAAAGTATTCAGATTGGAGCCTCAAAAACTTAAAATGTGTGTCGGTCACATTTTGCATTATGTGGTTGATATCCTAATGTAAGTATTTTTTCTGCAACTGTGAAATTATGTTTCAGCCACCAATGTTTTCTCTTTTGCAGTTGTACATTTTGAAGGAGACAACAATGCAACCGTTCAAAGGACACTACTGATGCGGAGCCAGCAACAGAAAACATGTTCTCACTTATTACACATTGTGCCAACTGCTACTGGCTCCCATTCAAGCACTGTCCATCTATCCACTGTGAGGTTCACAAGTCTGAGAGCATACTGGTAATCTGGAATATATAATATAATATAAAAAAAATCTATAAATTAAAAATGTATTAAAAAGTTTTCATCACTAATCACATAAGCCAGCTTTTGATCATCTTGTTTCTCAGTGTTGGAACATAGTCGCCCAAAATACGTTCTTTAGTTGATGTTTATAAAAGCAATGAGAACAAGCACTTCTTGTTCTGTAATAACCTCTTTTTCTGTTAGTTTTTTTTTTAAATTAACAATTGGTGGTTGGGCATCATCCCCAACATCTGTTCGTGTACTGTGGGATGATTTTATCCTTTCTATAATTAAAGGATAACAATGGCATTGATACTGAAGCGTTGTGGAGATGTGTCTGTCTGCTCATTGGGTGGAATGATCTTCACTATTACAGGTGGACGTGATGACATCACCTGCGTGAGCAGTGCTGAGAAGTAAGTCCAAGTTAAAATGTATTCTGTAAAAGCATCTGGCTAATGCCAATAAGAAACAAAAGTCCCAGTTCTTTTGATCTTTTCACTGATCTGGTCCCGTCAAGAGCATATTGTAAAGGGCAAAATATTTATTAACATTTAGATTTTGTAAATAAAGAAGGTCAGTGCAGAAGCCCTCTTTAGCCCATAAATATCTCTACCATGATGCAAATGTGACAAAAAGACAAATGTGTTTATTATAATCCACTCTAACACAGGTGTGAAGGTGAAGTATTTTTGCTCTTCGATATATCATGACTCATTTTAGGGCAGTCTCATAAATCGAATTACTTGTTGCATTGTAATATTGTTTGAACTCAAGTCAACCTTCACAGAGTATTGTCGTTGAACCCCTATGATAAGCTTTGTTTTACTCATATTCGGTCAGTGATTTATTCCATTCACCTTCATTAAGGTAAAAATAAAGCATTGCAAAATATGCTAAGGGGTCTAATCTGTTTAAACATAATTATTTTGATTTCCTTAAAACTCAGACTTTCTGGATTCCTTCTGCTACAAATGTGTGTGTGGTGTGTGTGTGTGTGTGTGTGTGTGTGTGTGTGTGTGTGCACGCGTGCAGCATTGGCTGCAGTTTTGAAGTCCAAGATTTTGAAAATATAGTGATAAGTCAAAATCATACTTGTGAAGACATTTGATGTGGATCTCGCTATTTGAAAAGCTCATAAATCATACATTTTTATTTTATCAGCAGGGTTCTGTCAGGGTTGTTGAAGGGTTAGTTTACCCAAAAATGAAAATGATGTGTACTTACACTCATGTCATTCCAAACTCATAAGACTTTATCATTAGAATACAAATTATGACATTTTTAATATTCTATCATCATTTTACCCCCATCCATTAAAAGACTATGTAACCAAACGATTTTAAAAGTACAAAAAGTTTTTTTTTTCATTTTAAAAGTAATTCATATGAATAAATCAGTTTAATCAAGGTCTTCTGAAAAGACACAATCAGTATAGATGATGAACCGATTTAATTTAGGCTTTTATTCACATCTTTCTTTGATTTAGGGAATTACATGAAGATTGGTATAACATAATTTTCAGTTTTTGGGAGGATTATCCCTTTGAGATTTGGCAAAAAAAAATCATCACTTCTGTATGAAAACCACTGCAAATATGAGATATGGCTAATATTATGTATAAATGTGTGAAATGATGACACTGTCCTGACATATGGACATGGGCTCCAATTAGCAACATAAAGCCAAAAACTGAGAGCACATGACAGCTTACTGTATATAGTTCACTTAGCATGTCCACCAACATTCACACTCATACATCACAGTCTCCATAAAAACACAAACAAACATTATTCAAATGTTTGAATAATGCTGATCTCCACGGCAACCACAAATGCACACAAGACAGAGCCATTTTTTTTCCCACTGTGCATTTGGCTTGATGAGTGAGTGATCAAATTATGTGATAATGACATCCTGCACGTCTCCTTTATAGATTTCCTCTTCCTCTGTCTCACAGCACAGCAGCTCCGGGGACAGATTCATTTAGCAGATACCGATTCTACACTACTAGAAATCATCATTTAGTAATATGATTCAGTCTATATGAGACTCACTTTGCCATTTGATCTTTTTAGTTAAGACCTGATGTCCCTTCCTTCTCTGCAGTCTGACTCATCTCTCACTTAGCAAACACTAGAAACATGTTAAAACAGAGAATGATTAAATTCCGCATGGCATTCTGATTCTTCTTCAGGTGCGACTCCAGCATGGATGTGTGAAGCAGCAAGGTGGCATCCCTCAGCAGCCCCCGCAGCGGTGTGTGTGTGTGTGTGTGTGTGTGTGTGTGGTGGAGATGGATGTGTTCATGTTTGCCCCGGGGGCTTTGATGGAGCAGTCTGTACCAACATCGTAGAGAGGTACTTTACACACGATGCATATAGACATGTGTCAGGCAACAGTTGATGATTGTTATACAACATGCTGTAACAGGACAGTTAATTATCAATTGTGTAGACAAAAATAAGTTTTAAATATTTACAAAACTACAACTAGTGTAATATATTTTGTTTATATGGAATATATGACATTGTGATAGCCTCTGTGATTTGTCTAATTATTTTATTCTGGTATGATCCTGTGCTGAACACTTGGCTCCGGTGCATCAGCAGCAGTTGGATGGGTTTATACTGTATATGTCATGGGAGGAACTGACGGAGACACTCCATTAAATTCAGGTCAGAATTGATTGTTGATGTTTTTCATCCCAGGCTCATTTGAATGTTTTTCCAAGTCAAATGTGGTGGTGACATTTCTGCAATGTAATATTACGCTGCTTCTTGCACATTTCACAAAATTTGTGAACCTGGACCACAAAACCATTCAGTCATAAGGATAGATTTTTTCAAAGCTGAGATTTATACACCATCTGAAAGCTGAATAAATAAACTTTCCATTGATGTATGTTTTTTTAGGATCTGGAATCTGAGAGTGCAAAAAAAAAAAAAAAAAAAAAACATTCAAAATATTGAGAAAATCAAGTTGTCCAAATGAAGTTCTTAGCAATGCATGTTACTGATCAAAAATTTTAAATCAAAAGTTTTGCTATATTTACAGTAGGAAATTTGCAAAATAGCTTCATGGAATATGATCTTTGCGTAATGTCCAAATGATTTTTGGCGTAGAAGAAAAATCAATTATTGGCTAATTCGTATGAATTTGTACGACCTCATTTGTACAAATTCATATGATTTGTGCTAAACTGTACATATTTTACGAGTTGCACAATTCATATGAATTTGTACAAATGACCTACACCTAACCCCACCCCTAAACCCACCAGTCACTAGGGTCTAGACAAATCGTACAAAATCGTACGAGTGAGCTCATACAAATTCATACTAATTAGTCACCTCATAAAATATGTACGAATTGGCCGTGAGATAGCTTTGGTCTATAAGGTTTTTTATCATGACTTCTTTCTTTCTTTCTTTCTTTTTCTTTCTTTCTTTCTTTCTTTCTTTCTTTCTTTCTTTCTTTCTTTCTTTTTAAAGAAATTAATACTTCTATTCAGCAAAAACATGTTAAATAGATTTTTTGAAAAAATCTAAATAGACTTTTAAATAGACGTATTGTTGGAAAATTCTATTTTTAATAAATGCTGTTCTTTTTATTTGTTTATTTATCAATGAAACCTTGAAAAATATCACTGGTTCCAAAAAAAAAAGTATATATATATATATATATATATATATATATATATATATATATATATATATATATATATATAAAATCCCAAAAAAAATTTCATTTGCATGCATGTCAGCTTATAACCACACACAATGTTTATATTTATATTTATGTTGAGTCACAGTTTCTATCATTTTTCCCAATTGTGCAATTAATTCCCATATATTTCTGTAAAAATTCCAATTTGGAATATTTCCAAAAATCCCCAGATTAAGTTCCCATGGAAAGTTCTCGGAAATTTTCCACCTTTTTGCAACCCTAACTGTAAACAATTTTGGCTTCTCTCCGAAGAGATGTCTTTTTTTTTCTTTCTTTTTTTGTATTGGTTGATCTGTTATTTAGTGGGAGGGAAAATGGTAAGGAGAAGAAATGAGAATGGGATTGCGAAATTTCACCAACTTTGAACTTGCATCACCCCATGGGAAGCAGAGCGTTGTGTATCAGAGTGTGTATGTACACATCTAGACCACATCTCTTAGTAACAGTCAGTTGTTTTCTGAAGGGCTGCTCCACAAAGCCCACCAATGTCTATAGTGAAAGTTATTCAGCACTTTAAAAAGACTAAACAAACCTTATATCTTGATGAAATATACTACATAATGCTGTCATTCTTTACTTAATAATAACAGACCTGAATCTGTTAATGTTTTTAAAAAGTGACCCAAAATCCTTTGCTGCAAGCTCGCAGACACTCACACAAACACAGAAAAACTGGTCAAGCTATAAAAATATTTCCGGAGAATGGGGCAAATATAAGTACTACGCTTGAAAGTATGAATGCCTATTTCTGTCTGTGAGAAGTAAGGGTCGAGAGAACTCCCACAACCTTTCTCTGCATATTTACTTCTCAGTGCATTTGAGCCTTTTCATTGAGAAAAAACAAATGAGACAATGAGACAAACAAACAGACAAGTTCATGTAAATAAAATAGATGTAAATCCTGTACAGAACCAAAATAGAGTAAAAAAAAAAAAGTAGATGATTGTATACCGAGTGTAAACACTGTGCTGCACTATATTAATTATTACGGCAGCATTTGCTTCATCTTTGGAAATATTTTTTTATTAATGATAATACAAATCTACCTTTGAAGTAGTACATTTGCCAAATACTATGTTGTTGTTCAATATTATGTACTCACAGAAAACTATTTTATGCATATGATCAGCCACATATTACTTGATTTATACTCTTTTGCCTATGGTATTGCTACAATAACATCCAATAACCAAAAACATTTTCCTGAAATTTCTGGTATAATTAACTAACTTTCATTCTTTCACAGAACAGAAAATAGATATTTAACAAAATGTTAACGCTGCTCTTTTACATCCAATCAAAGAATGGTCACCACATCCTCGTACACTTTACTAAGCGGTCTGGACACCATGCCAAAGACATGATCCTTTTCATTTATTTGAAAGTTACTTAAAAATACATGAAGCAGATAAAAAAAGGAAAATTGAAAGTAATTTAGATTACTTTATTCAAGTCGACTATTCAAGTCGACTGATCTCAATTTGAATTAAATTTTTATCGGATTTAAAGGAGTGTTTTTTTACTTTTGTAATTCAATCAAGAGTGCATGTAAAGACTCAATCAGATTAAAAACCGAAACTGAAAAGGACTGTGCATGTCCAATGATGTAGAAATAGGGTAATGACACATGACTTACGAAACAAGCTGTTTTTACAATAGAATAAAGAGTTGTAGTGTCATTATTAAACTCTTCTTTCACACAGAGTCTGTGAAGTGGAGCAGGACAATGTCTCACCAGTCCTTGTTTCGGATTCTCATCCACAGACGACTGGTTTGGGCACAGGAAAGCAATTTTTACTGCATACAGTATAAGCAGCCTGGCAGAGTGGTTTATATGTAGAAGGCTGTTTATCCAGAAATGGAAAAACATCAATTCTGCTTCATAAAACAAATAAAGAAACCGTGTAGGATGGTTATTATGTGCAAACAATGGGAAATTCTACATATGTGCACATGTCAAAAAAAATCTATTCTGATTTGAAGTTCATGTAAACACTACATTCAGATTCATGAATCAGAATTAATTCACTCCAACTGAAACAAAATCATTCATGTAAACAACATGGAGTAAACTAATATATGGAAAGGAGCATTTTAGATATTCTTCTAAATATCTTCTGTTGTGTTCTACAAAATAAAGTAAGTCATACAGGTTTGTAAGAACATGAAGCACACTTTTAAATGCCAAGCATGCATAACAGATCCAACTATACATTCCTGAGCATTAGAATGCTTTAACCCACTGGAAGGAATGTGGTGGCCGTGTCCCCCCATGCCCACTGCCAGAGAGCAGCCAGGCTGTGCTGTATACTTAGGACACATATGTGGCAGGCGGCAGAGAAGATATGGGTTTGGAGCTCAGCATGGGAGAGAAGTTTGACCCTGACAACCAGAAGTGGACCCCTGTCAATCCAGACACTAAGCCTATTCTCCTCACAGCAACCTGTTTTCTATTCTCCGATGTCTATTGACATTTTAATACACACCTACTGACATTTTTGACTTCCATCCTAAAGTACATCAAAGCAACAGCTGACACTTTATTGACGATTTAGTCTTGCCTCCTGGCTGACGGAGTAAAATGAGGTTACAGTTCTTAGTGTTTTGTTCCATCTCTTGTCATATTTGCAGTTTGGAGGGTTCCCTGACTGTGTTTAGTGGGATGCTGCTGGCAGGAGGAGGCTCAGATGGAATATCAATTAATTACATTGGTTGAGGCTTATAACCCGACTCAAACACTTGGAGGTGTGAACTATACACTTACACATCCATCAAGTCTACTCTTATCCTCCTACATTTCTTCTCTTTCTTCTCTTGACAGACACTTTGGATGTATGAAGACTAAACACCCAGTTGGTGGAGTCTTGCTAAAAACACACTAAATTTGTGCTTTGTTTGCTAAACCTTTAGTTTGCTCTCTAAGTGAAATGTATTTGAAAGATCTGAGATGGTAACAAAATGTGCTATAGTAGTTTAATGACTGGAGGAGCTAAAATGTTGGGTTAGAGGTGAGTAATGAAAATATGAAAGCAGAAAAATTATTTAATATCATCCATCCATTACGTTATATGGAACTCTCTGGGAAGGTTTTATTTACAGACCGAAAGACTGGCGTGGGAAATGAGTGCACGCTTATTGAAAGTGCCTTGTTATGGACACTTACTAATGGACCGTCCCTCTGGATCAACCTCGAGTTATATGCATTGGTCAGTGAGACTAATGAAACCAGATTCTAGTGCTTCTTCATTTGACCTCTTTCAGAGTATAAACCTCAGGCCTTTGGGGAGCCATCCCAGATCTCAGTCATACAACAACATCTTCATGCAAGAACTAGACACAACCCTTGACAAACAACAAAGGTTTTAAGCATGAGACTGTGATAAAATAAAATAATAATTAATCAGACACATTTTTTTCTATTCAGAAATGTGTATTTAGGTTCCATACTCTTAATTTGACCCTCTTTATATTTCTGAATGTTATTCAAAAATACATTAAGCAGTTATAGAAAAATGATGTAAAACACCTTTTGCTTGAATAACATTTCTGAATTGAAAGTATTTTGATATTTTGGTGGGATTTAAGTAAAACATATTGTGTCAGACACTACAAACCATTAGAATAATTCTTGGAAAAAATTATATGCATATGCAGTTTAGCATAATCTTTTATTAATAATTTTTTTATAATTATATTACAATTTTTATTAATAAATCTTATTTTAAAACTGTGAATATGTCAAAGTCAGATCAGTGCAGCAATAACCAATATTCAGGAAGACATCTGGTTATCATGTGAGAATAGAATAGAATAGAATAGAATAGAATAGAATAGAATAGAATAGAATAGAATGACATTCAGGTCATATAGAGCAACCCTAAAAATCCACAATATTTGTAATGAATGGATGGATGGATGGATGAATCTTTTGTGTATTCAAGGTCCATGAGCATTTCAAGATTAACATTCTTATTACTTTAACCTTTAAGGATGAGGTAATTGGCCCGTTTTATTTTTATTACCTTATTTATTTAGCATTGAAACAAACGGATATTGTATTTCTTACGTGAATATATCCTCAGTGTATGTTAATATGATATGATTAGTTGATTCTTGATCCATGCTTATTTTTTATGTCAGTTTGTTGGTAAAGAATTATTATATGATTTTTAATATGTCTAATAATAGCAAAAGTTACCATCTACTTCTGCGTGAATGGTTTTATGGGAAAGGAAACGAGTTCCTTGCCTTTGTATATGACTGAAATTGAACCAGCCAATAAAATTAATTACACCTAAAACTTAATGACCTAATCAGGGTCTTGATTTTGATTGGTTAGCAGCTCATTGTAATCAAACACATACCATGAAATGACTGACGTCGATGCGAATGTTTATGGTACACGGTTTAATTTGGTTTGCAGACGCGTAGCTGTCTCTTTCTTAGTCGTGTCCGTGTTGTTGAGGATTTCACGTGGTCCAGGAGATGGCGTTGTAAGCTTTGAAGGAGAGAGAAGAGAGGCTGTAAGGATGACTTATAGTGGCTTTACCTAACAGATGCAGAGGTGACAGCGTCTCAAACATTTCTCTGCTGCTCTACATCTCTTCTGACGCGCAGCAGCTGCTGTTTTGTTCTCGTCAAACAAGGGCTTTGAGCTCACTCGATACAACAGAGACTGAACGTGTGAATTGAACGAGGACGACATATTATCATTCTTTAATTAATGACCAGCATCATCAATATCTCATGGATGCAAAGTTAAATTGCACGCGACAAACGGAAACAGAGGTGTTGAAGGTACCGAGTATTGCGCCCTGCGGTGCTCTTCTCTAAGAGGAGGGTTTAATCAGGGTCGTTATCCGCCCCTTTAATGCAAGTGTCCATGGAGGACGGATCCATCTGGAGGACATTACCATCCAAAGTCCTTTACGGACACTTCGCACTGGCTTCAGTTAAAAATGCGCGGCGTTTGGGTCGCCAGTAACACGGTTATTTACAATGATGGGACCGCGCAGCCAGTCTCAGGCAGGTGAGAACATCTCGTCATGGCACGAACGATAATTCGTGTTCGTGTTTTGTACTTTTTACATTTATCATATTGTTTTGTGAAGATGGCTTTGCTTTTGGGCATGAGTAGCCTATGAGTGCTGTAGATTTGCTAGTGGAAATACATTACCAACAAGACATCTGATTTAGAACTGTTTATATTAGAATTATTTTTGAAAACTTTTTGTTTTTGAATTTTTTTTTATTTTCCTTTTTCTTTTTCAGGGAAGAAATCCTAACAACACTAAAAAAAGTGTAAAAATGTAGTTGTCAACTTAGGTATAAAGTAATGATTATTTTTACTTCATATATACTGGGATTTGTTGTTCTTGTTTTAACCATGTGCCATAAAATATATATGCAGAACTGATTTTCATTCTATTCATTTTAGCATTTTACGTAACAACAACAACAACCGTTATTGTTATTATTATTATTATTATTATTATGGATGGAGGTATTCATAACATTTTGCTAATTATGCAGTGTTGGCTTTTATATGCACATATTTTCATCAAATACTATTTATTGTCTTTTTTTTATGAGTTGTATAATTTATTGAATGAGCTATGCATTTCACTTCATAATAAATTACGGTTATGTAAAGAGTGAGTAATTACCTTTGTTGGATGTTACTCTGCACAGCTCTACCAAATGGTTCTAGTTATTTCTAGACCAAGTAGGAAACATCTAGTACCTAATTAAGTGTGAATATCTGTAAAAAAATATTAAAATTATTATTGGTTTAACAATTAAGGAGCTATTTGTACCAGATTTGACCCATAAAATACTGTAATATATTTGTGATTTTGTTATGTACTGTAGTCAGATACATTCAGTTCTTATTATTGTAACATTTCTATTTATTTACAAAAACAGTTTAGTTGAGATGATACTTCATATTATTGGTTCTTTGTCAAAACATTCATACTGTGTCTGCAAGTGCACACAGATGCAGTTTCTTGTGTCAGTGCCATTTTCTCCCTAAGGTATGCCCTTTTTTATTTTTTTGCATCCTCAGCAGTGTTCTTTTTATTAGTGTCTGACCACAGAGCACTGTATAACCCTTGAGCAAAGGCACATTTTAGTCTGAGTTTTATGCACTGTACTTCATTGTCCCCTTGGCCAACCAAATCACCGTCCACCCACTCATCAGCGATTTGCACACTAGTGCAGTCGCTCACTACTGTCATTACACACTTATGTTTCCCCGAGAGCGCTAATAGAAACCATACAGGGAACATTCTAGATGATGGTTTTCACAGTGTGCCAAATGTGACAAGAATGACATAAAAGGTGAATGTCAGTCTGTGGATTGTAGTCCCTCAAGGGTATAATTATGGCCAAGGGTACTGGTGAACTATCTGTGAAAGATGCCTTGTTATTGGAAACTGTCTTTGATAATAGACCCAGTTAAAGCTTTCTAGCTTAGATGTTAAGATGAGTAAGCCTACAGTAAGGTGTTTTTTCTGGATGGATTAATTTTATATGCTTACATTATTGGTGTTCTTTATGCATGTGACCATAATGTTTAGCAATACTCCTTCCCCTTTCTCTCCATATTGTCAGAGCCAAGCATGACTCCGCCACGACGCTCATCCACTGCTGCTGACAGGTAAACCAAACCTCGCAAACATACACAATTATAACGAAAAGATTTTTGGAATTCATTTAACAATAAAACACTATTGCAGTTTTAAACTCAAATTGCAAGTTAATTCCATTGCTGTTTGTTTGTAAGTGCTTGTTCCATTTCCTACAGTAAAACTAGTTTCTACAAACTTTTTTTTTTTTTTACAGTGTAGACTTACAATTATGCGAAACGTGCAAATGGTTTCCAGACTACAAGTGTGTCCTACAAGTGCTTAGCTGCAGTCCTGACACAATTCATAAAGAATATATATTTGGTGTATGCATGCATAATATATGTTGTGTGATTTATATTTACTTTAAGATTTACATCTGTTTCTTCAGGTTGCCTACGGAGACTGTTCAGAGGAATAACAGCAGTAATTCTGGTGTTATTCTGGACATTTCCACCTTGAAAATGGCCGACGTGGACTCTGAGGTGCCTCCTCTACCTCCACGATACCGCTTTCGAGATCTACTACTCGGGGATCAATCTTTTCAGAATGATGACAGGTAACTTCCTACTGTGTGTCCTCAGCGGGTTACTCTCATACAGCATTCATAAACGCTGGCACTGCAGTCCACTTGTAGGGTTTTTCTTGGCATTGCTTTTTAACCAAAAGCTGGATAATTAAAAAATAAAGATATTGCAGCACTGTATTATGTATAACTGCCAGTTATAATCGCTCCATAAGAAGAAAAAAAACTATCTCATCTGACTTCTACAGTCTTAAAAATAAAGGTTATTATTGACATTTATGGTTCCATGAACACCCATGGAACCTTTCCATTTCATGAAAGGTTCTTTATATCTTTAGATTATTAAACGTTTTTTTTTTAATAACATTCTTTAGGAAAAGCATACAATCTGCTGACTTAAGCCAATGTGAATCTCTTAAGCTTCAAAGATCACAACTATTCCAAAGCAACTACTGTTTCAATGTGTACAATGTTTTTAATGAGGAAAAAATTACTAAGTGCACATTTCAATTATAAATGTAATTAATTTGTGGCCTAAAGTAAACCAAATATGAATAGATAAAATAAATCTTTCCTACCACATGCAGTACATTTTTTACATTTATTTCATTGTAGAAAAGCGACCATATTTCACAATTTGTTTCATAATTAAGCATTTCAGAATAAGCGTGTAATCAACTGTTCTATAATATCATACATAAAATGCAACTTGCCAGATTGTTTATGTACACATGATGTATGTATTCTGTGTTTGCTTTATGGAGATATACTGTATTTCTACACCATATACGTAAACATTGTGCTTGTTGAGAATAAGATGAGGTGTGTGTGTGTGTGTTGGGTTATAGGGAGCTGTTCTTCACTGTGGTGCTGAAGTTAAATAGAAGCTGAAATGCAGGAGTCATTGTAACTTATTAAAATAGCTGTGAGCTATTGTCTCTGATCATGCATACAGAAAAAAAAAATTCAGGAAAGTGAAATTCAGAGCAACCTTTATATTTTCAAGAAAACTTAATCATCCTTGGGCTTTGAGTGAGATTTCTGTGAATGCTGTTTTACAAGGATTTACACAAAAAATGCATTATTTCTGCTTCATTTGGCAAACAATAACAGACATCATGGCTGCTATCAGTCTGGTGTGGTTTTCTTTGTTTATTCCTTATTGCCACAGTATCGGTTTTCCCACTGGTGAAGGAAATTTGTGCTCCACTACTCTGCTGTGGTGTAAGCCACAAACCATTGATCTGTTTATTTGAAATCCATCTGCTTTTGTTCTTCTATTACTTCTCTTTTCTGTGGCATGTCTCTGCTAGCCAAAACGGGTAGTCACAAGATTTACTGGTTTGGTTTATTTGCCTTGTAGTGCTTATGGCAGCTATTTCACACTGATATTTGAGCTCTCTCTGGCAGGTTGTAAGTGGACCATATATCTTAGGGGATTCTGCTAACTTTTTCCTTTCGAAGTTTGTCTTTTTCAGGCCAGGCCAAGCCAGGCCAATTTAACGAGGACACTACATTATTTATCTTCACACTCAATCTCAACTGTGACTCAAGCTCCTTTAGAAACGAAGCACTCAGAAAGCAATATCCTGCTGTGTGTGTGCTATAATCATAGGCTCATTCAATCACTGATGGCTTCTTTCACTAACATGTCCTCTGTGAAGATATACTTGACTTTACACTAGACAAATTGGCAGGGTTGTAAGAAGTAATTTCTTACAATAAAAAGCTAATCTTAAAAACAGGATCTTCAATTTATCAAATCAAAAATAGGCACATGGTAAAACAACAATAATATTGCAGTTTTAAATTTTTTTTTGCTATTTGAACATTTTGTAAGTATATGTGATTTGATCATGTAGTTTATTCCTTTTGATGGTAAAGCTGTCATTACTCCAGTCTTCAGTGTCATCTGATCCTTCATAAGTCATTTTAATATGCTGATTCACTATTTATTTTATCTTTTCATCAATGTTTGTTGAAACTGTAATACTTTTTTCAGGATTATTTGATGAATATAACGTTTAAAAGAACAGCGTGTCATTACATTTTTTTTTAATGCATCCTTGCTGAATAAAAAGGTCAATTCAATAATTTAATTGAAGGTATATAATTAATATGCTAATGTTTGACCCTTTGTTTTCTGAACTTATCTAGAATGCATCAGTCGCAGCTCTGAGTGGTCAGAAATTTCAAAATAATGACCATTAATAGCCATTGTCAAGGACAAAACATTTTATAACAGCCAGTCATTCTGGAAACCTGTATTTTTTGTGTCTCTACAAGTACAATTAAACTGAATAATTCATGCCAATATTTTTGATTAGGTAAGTATAATGTAAAATAAAACACTTTGCCAGAATGACAGGCTGTACACGATCCCTTACTTAATTAAATTTCTGTCTGCCAGCTATCATTTCATTATTATGAGGTACTATTGTAAAAGGGATAGAAATGCAACTAGGAGGCAGGAATATGATAAATTCAGACTAAAATGTTTTACACTATTTCATTTCATGAAATGCATGCTGTCTGCAAAATAAAAATTTTGATCATTAGAGATTAGTGTGTGTGTGTGTGTGTGTGTGTGTGTGTGTGTGTGTGTGTGTGTGTGCGCTTGAGTCAAAGACTAATGCTTTAGCGTGGTGTGAAGTCGGGAATCTCCACATGCTGCTGTCATTTCAATTATGATATTGTGTGGGAATGTGTGTTTGTGTCTGTTCTGAACACAGAGATTGAAGGCTGTTGATTATCCTGTGATTATCTCTAAGGTTATCCAGAGGTCCTTTCCTTCAACTTTTCATTTTGCTATTGTCTCTTTCTCCATTACATCACTGATCCCTCCATTTCAATTTCTGTCCATCCAATTGTTCACTGTTTATGTGTATATATGCACCTATATACTGTGTGGGAGTTGAAGAGGACAGCGGACATTTTCTCATGCCAAAATGACAGTACAATGCTTCAGAAGTGGTTTGTCAGTCTCATCAGACAGTCAGAGGTGACTTTGTTCCAACCAATCACATCAATCTGGCCTTTTTGTGGTTGCATCAGTGAAAGCTATTGTGTACTCATCAACAGCAGAATTATTCTGGTCTAAACAATCTTCATACAAAATATTGTTGAGTGTTTATACAGATGCCTTTATATGGTGCAGAAAGCTTTCATTCAAAATTGCTGGTAAATTTCCAAGAAACGGCATGTGTGACTGTGACGCATTCAAATTTTGAAGTAGAAAAACTGAAACGTATTCCAGTAATCTTTCAAAAATGTATTTACAACTTAAGCGTATAAATATACACACCACCATTAAGAAGTTTTAGGGTCTTTTTTTTTTTTTGAACGCATTAACTTTTTCTATTTAAATATATTTCATTGTTTTTGTTTGTTGTGTGTGTGTGTGTGTGTGTGTGTGTGTGTGTGTGTGTGTGTGTGTGTTAGTTTTTTTTTTTCTATTCTCTGGTGGCAAATCCTGAATTTTAAACCATTTCTAAAAATCTGATTCGCTGCTTTTTTAAAAAAAAATAAAACTTTTTTTTTTTTTTTTTATCAAGGTTGACAATATTTTTTGGAAAACTGGAAAGGTCTATAAATAAAACTATCACTTTAAATCAATTTAATGCAACCTATCTGGGAAAAATGAACAAAAAAAATAGAAGTAATATATGAAATGTGAAAGAGTGTGTGTGTGTGTGTGTGTGTGTGTGTGTGGATAGATGCATAGACTGATCATTCATATACACATACACACAACTTGGACTTCGTCAAATTGTCTCAACATCCAAAGGCTTGTTTTGTGGTCATTGTAACAAATGTTTGTTTGTCTAAACATATGGGTAAACATTTTAGCTAAACTAGCAGCTGTAAGTTGAAGTACCTTATTTCATAATATTACATAAAACTAATTCCAAAAAGCCCATGAGCACAACAGCTACTTGTTGGATTTGTTTCAGTGCGGTATATATATCAGTCAGACTTTCTGACAGTATAAATATGTTGCTGTATATAATTTATAATGATCTTTAGGTATGATGTGTTATTAGCCTGGAGGCTTTTAAATGACGTCAATCAGAGTGTGAGTGTGGAGGTGTTTTTCCAGTGTGCTAGTCTGGGTTTGTGCTGTCATGAGTATGAAAGGTGAAGGTGCTTTAGGGCTGTTCTACAGCTGTTCCTTCTGTGATGCAGTCTAGACAAAAGGCCAAAGTAGCCTCTGCAGTGAGTGGGCGATTGCCATCTATTGTCAGAATATCCATCTTTTACAACAGCCACTGGCTGCGTGGAGCTGAAGCTCTTCCTCACGTAAATCATATGTTTAACATTGCATTCCCAGAATGTTCTTCTCAGTGTGGCAAATTTACATTGATTTCCTGACAATAAAGTCACAGTCACTTAGGGAAGAGCGTATGAGTTGTGGATCAGTTTGCAGCATTTATTAAAAGAAGATGATCCCAAAGACATCAAAACAAAGAGGAACCAACGCAAAAAAATAAAAAATAAAAAGTCAAACAAACACATCAGCTTAACATAAAAGCTAGAAAAGAAAAGAAACACAATGAAAGACACTGAAAATGGTGTAGAAGCAATTTTCACTTTTCACTGTCAATTTCAAAAACTATTACAAAGAAATGGCAAATCATGCATTGATTTAAACATGCCACTTTGAAGAAGAAAAAACTAAAAAGTATTTTATTGTATTTTGACCACCTGCGTTTTGCTGGTAAACAGATAAAGCTTTCTAATTCTTGTAAAAAAAAAACTGTTACAAATGCAATCACCAGAGCATTTTCCAAAGGATCCTTTCCGATATGTTGACACTACCCTTCCCAAATAAAAGATTGTGGCAGAGTTGCCAATGAGACCTTTGGCTTGACAATTGCTGTGAATTAGATGACATTGTTGAAGACCTGGCTGTCGAAAGTGATAAGCTGGTTTAATGAAGGTGGCAAAAGAGAGAGCAGGAGTGAGAGAACACGTGGGTATTTGTGTGTCACGCTGCTCCGTGAGTGTGAAGAGATGTCTCAGAGGTTAGCCATAAGAGCCATTCAGCGGAGAGGGAGACATGCTGCTTAGTGGAGGTGGAGATTTCAATCCTCTCATTAAAGCCTGAGTAATATCCCCAAGACCAGAAAATAAAACAGCTTGCATTTAAGCTCATATTATACTGCCGTCTCATATTACACCGTGCTGACAGGTGATTTTATGCTCCTTTTAATCTGGTTTCTGTGGAACATATTGGTTCGTCAGATTAGAGTTCAGATTTGCAAAAACGTTATTAAGGCAACAGTTTTTCTATACCATAAACAGCAGCAAAAAAAGGATTTTGTTCACATAAAAATGAAAATGCTGTCTTTTAATTGACTTAGAACATACAATATGTTTTTCAGATTTTGGTTTTCTATGCATGTGGTGACATTTCTTCACAATAATGCATTAGCATCAGCTGAAGCAAACATGCTGTTTTAGCTTACTTACAATTGTCTTTAAGCTTTTTTTGAGCAAATTTTGTGCTTCACGTTGCAAGTACAGTGTAATACCAGGTGAGCTACTGAGCAAGTTTACAATGTTAGAAAAACCATCCATATGTAGCTGGTAATGCAATGCTAATTTAAAATGTATTAGTTTACAAACCATGCATCATGGGAAAAATGGTTTAAAGTCTTAAAATATTGTTGTGCAAGTCTTGTATTTAAATTTACATTCTAAAGTTTTAAAGTTTTTTTTTTTCTAGTGTTTATTTCAAGTGTTTATGTGGCAAAAAAAATTAGGCATACTTTTTAAATGAGCCAACATGGAGACATTTTTCAACAGACTTGCTCCAAAGAAGAAAGTCAGTCATACTTGCTTGGAATAATGTGAGGGTGAAAAAAAAAAGATGACAGAGTTTTCATTTTGGGGTGAACTATCCCTTTAATGTGCAAATCACATTTCATGACCATGAATAAACCGTGTTATGTTCACAGAGTGTGTGTTGTGGCCATGATTACTTGTATTAGTGAGAACCACCATGAGACCCGTTATCTCAGTTTAAACAGGCCATCTGAGCCATTTACCATTTGAATTGTATACAGTACAAAGACTGTGATCAATGTAACAGTGAGGCAAAATCCTTCTCTGATTGTGTACATGTGTTCATTTCAAATAGCTGTTCATTTAAAAAAAAAAAAAGATGCAAAAGACGACAGTACAATATCTCCCTGATTAATTATTCAATCCCCCTTACTAAAAAATGTCAGCCTATTAAGAGATTAACCAAGAAATCTCATAGGTATTTTTGGAATATTGTGATGACTGCATAGCAATTACATGCAGACAGCTCCCTGCTAAATAACATTTCAGTAATAACACGGTTGTTTAATATTCATGTTATGCTCAGTTTTTGTATCCGTTCATTCTCCAGGAGGGTTTGTTGAATACAAAATAATCTCAGAGTGAATTCTCTGGTTATGGAATTAAAGTTTTCTACTTGTTTTAAATACTGGGCTGGAAAAATAACGTTTCCATAATTGATACTTGCTGTTTTAACATGTTAAAAATAATTAACTCAATTAATGCTGCATCCAACTTTTTTTATTTTTTATTTATTTTTTTTGTATGTGCAGTTATTGGCTTGGTTTTCAATTATGGCAATGTCAAATATCCTGAGGAAAAATATCAATGATATTGGCCTTCTTTCATAGTACTTAGTAAAAATATGCCATTAAACAAAAGTTTTACATATCGAATATTTAAAATAGTCTTTGTTATTTCAACAATAATTTGGAGATTCTGTTATATTTATTATTACAAATTTAATATTAATGATCAAATGCTATTTATTTACAGAAATAACAAAATATTTTTTTCTTTATTTAGTTTCTTTATTTGCACGCATTCTTTTTTTCTTGTCTACTGCACAGCTGATTCTTTTAACTCCCAATTATTCATGCTTTTCCTTTTGTACTGCTTCTGTCCCTCACTTAGATGCTCAATGTTCTTGTAAAATGTGCCATGTGATCTCAAAATTCCCTTTAATAAAATGCAGTAACATGGAACTGGTAGCCATGTTCTGAATCATCCATCTGTAAAATCCATTGGCTTTCTTTGCATGATTCTCCCACCAGACTCCCAGACATGCTGTATCAAGACTGGATAAGAATCCATGAAGAATCCATTACTTTGTGTAATATAAAATCTGTAAAGGCATTGCAGCATGTGTTGTTTCTCACATGCGTGTTTGCTGCTGTTTCGGCTGATGCTGTGCTGACTGTGCACAGTGGGGCTCTCGCACTGATTCAGGCAGCTGCAAGAGGAATCTGGAGCTCTCAGCTCTCTGCTAATGTGTAGTGACATGAAATCATCTCTACACTCACGACTTCCATCTGCTGTCCTGAACAGGGAAATGGTTTAGTGATTATTACTGGTCTGATCTGTCAGATGCTGTGCTGTGATTTCTCTGACTGTGGCTTTCATTTTTTAAACATCTTTGTTTGCTTGACTTCGAATAATTTGTGGTTAACAGCAGAAAAAAAAAAAAAATCCACCTGTAGAAGTACAGCATAAAGATGCATAAGATAAGCCACCACACTTCATACCCAGTCATATGTTTTCTAATTAAAGCTTCATCAAGGAACGGGTTTAATTAGTTGTGTCATTTCTTTACAATGTAATGTGTAGTTATTACCTTAAGGAGCTGTTTCTATTTGATCAGACTTTAGTTTGTTCAGTCAGATTACATTTACAAATTGAGTCTGGGTATGTACATATCGAATTCAAATGTAGCATTAGCAAAACTTTTCCTAGCCACTGTATGTACAGTTTCCACACTTTCAACTCATTTAAAAAATATGTTTGGAACATATAATTAATCTTAATCACACCAATGTGCTTTATCAGTGCTTTGTAACATTAATCCCATATTCAAGAATATTACATATCTAAAAAAAAAAAAAAGAATTATTTTATTATGGGGGTCCTTCCAAACCTGTAAGACCTTCGTTCATCTTCGGAACACAAATAAAGTTTTTTTTTTTTAATTATTAAATCCAAGAGCTTTCTACCCTCCTTACATGCAACTACTGTGTTCAAGGCCCAGAAAGGGAGTAAGGATATTGTTAAAACAGTCCATCAGTTGTTAAACATTAATTTTATGAAGCTACAGGAATACTTTTTGTGTGCAAAGAAAACAAAAATAACAGCTTTATTCAACAATTTCGGATGAACTACTGATGTCACATGGGCTATTTTAGCAATGTCATTCTTATCTTTCTTGGCCTTGAATCTGGTATTAATACAATTAACGACATAATTTTCACTTTTTGGTGAACTATCCCTTTAAAGTATTTTATCTTGTTAATGGATGAAAATGTTTCCTATCTTATAGCAGAAAATGCACACAACCAGTTAAAAAAAAAAAAAAATCCCTGTAAGAAATACTGTAGGAAATGCATTGTAAATTACATTTCTTACCAAATGTATAAATTATTTGGCTAACTGACATGTATTTAAAACATTTAAAGGTTTTATTGATAAAAACATTTACAATTATTTTTTTACTGTTTAGCTTCACAGGTAAATTTATCTTGTTTTCATGATGTTTATATTTTCATGATATGATTTAACATTGTAACTTGATTAGTTAAACAATTCCATTAGTTCCTTAAAAAAAAGAAGAAAAAAAAAGAAGGAAAAGTTGGTTGTTGGTGTGAATGTCTAGTTGATTCAGATTTCATTGAGATTTCTCCTCAGGCCTCCTGAGCTCATAAAAATCAATAATTCTCTGACCAAAACAGTAAGACTGTCTCAGGAAGGATTGGGAAAGATGAGTACAGCTCTTCCTCTGACCACAGGGTGTCACTGTGATGTTTCATTGCTGGAATCCCCTGTCTGCTGTTCTCATAATCTACTGTTACATAATCATCAT